>NC_057812.1:730465976-730771953 GCF_018294505.1 Triticum aestivum
CCCGAACTTTTATAGTTGCACAAAAATTAATTAAGAGTTGTTATCCTCAACTTTTCAAATAGTTGCACAACGGTATCATACGAGTTGGCATCCTCAACTTTCGTAGTTGCACCAGAACCATTTTGGAGCTGGCAGTCTCAGCTTTTTAAATAGTCCCACAATAGTATCACTGAGTTGGCATCCTCAACTATTTTAGTTGCACAAGAACCAATCAGGAGTTGGCATCCCCAACTTTTCTTAATAGTTGCACAACAATGCCACATGAGTTGGCATCTTCAACTTTTTTTTGAGGGAGGCATCTTCAACTTCTTTACTTGCACAAGAACCATTAAGTAGTTGGCATCCTCATGTATTCACATGCATGCACTTGAATGTAGTTGCACTACTTATTTGCAAGATTGTAATCTTTTAGAATTCACTATTTTTTTCCATTTCTTGTGTCCAGACATGCTAAATTCATCAAGTTCATCAGTTCAAAATTCATTACATAGTTGAACAAACATGCAATATGAATTGCATGCAGGAGTACTTGCAGTTGCACAAAATAGATGATCTAGTTGCACAACAACTAGTATAAGTTTTTCCATTTGGAATTTTGCATACAAAATTTTAGCCAAACCAAAATGAATCTAAAATTATATGAGTTGGCATCTTCAACTTTTTATGAGTTGCAGATGCCAACTACTGAAATTCAGACCCCACAAGTAGATGGATATGGCAGTGTTGTCAGTTGCACACTTGTGATGGTTAAGTTGCACAGATACAACCCAGAGCTGGTTCATTTTTCTAAGGCTTCATTTTTGCATGATGTGTAGGTTTTACAGGTTATGGGGGTAGAGGAGCTGCTATAGATTTGTGCACACAATTCTCAGCTACAAAGTCACATATACTACTGTGTGGAAAGATCAAAGGAAAAAAACACTTCCAAACCAGATTCTTGTCCAGTAGGTAGTTATCTTTTCATAGTAGCTACAACACTTTTTTTTGCTACATGTACATCTGTTCTTCTGCATTATGTGTGAATAAGATTCTCTATGTGCACTCTCCTATATTTTTGCACATTTTCTGCGTTTTGTTACACACATGTTGTAAAAGTTGGCTTGTCCCATGATGTAGTTGCACGAAAATCAGTTAAAAGAGCACAAGTACCAGATCTCCCCGTTTTAATCTCTGTTTATGCTATCTTCAACAACTATGGAGAAGCTACTTTTGCAAAGAGAAATTTGGTGAGGGAGAAAGGGAAAGGCAAGGAGGAAGGACCTGAACAGGAGGAGAAAGGATCACCTCTTTTTCCACCCTTGCTGGTGCCTACTGCCTGGTACGTTCTGATCTATCATCCCTCTCTCTTCTTTTTTTTGCACCAAATTGTTCCAGTTCCACTCTTATTGAACTTTGATTCATCTGCCATGGCAGCTCTAGCAATGGAGATCCAGACATGAAAACCCCTTTGTTTCATGGGTAAGAAGGTGGGGCAGGCAGAGGCGTGGGGAAAAAGAAGTTGGTGGTCAGAGGGGCGTGAGAGCTTCAGGAGGGGAGGGAAGGGCATGTGATGGCCTGGGGACCACGTCCCCTGTTGCTACCGGGGAAGGGCTTTCCTTTTCTGAGATGAGGGGGGGGGGGGGGGGGGGGGGGGCAGAATCTTTCCTTTCCTAGCGGCCGCCGGGGAACGCTAGGGAGCAGCCGGCCGCTCCCTAGTCGCTCCCTTTTACTAGATCTGGAGATTTTCTGCAGCTAAAAAAGTCATCAAGGAAGCAAAACAAAGATTTTTTAGAAAAAAAGATTGTGTGTGTGTGCTTTTTTCTTTAGAAACAAAAAAAAATATTGTGTAGTACGTCAGACAACCTCTAGGCTACCTTGCACAGGCAGAACGACTTCTACAGCCATCGGACTGCAGGGAGGAGTGAGGAATGACCCTTTGAACCGAACGCATCACGCTAATTTTTTTAAATAATACATTTTTTTATTAATTCGCAAAAATATTATGCTGAAAAAATAATTTAGGCTACCAGTCGGCCTGCTGCGGGCTGACGGTATATTATTTTCGTAAATTAATTTTTCGGCGTAATATTTGTGAAAATTAATTAAAAAATATATTATTTAAAAAAATTAGCACGCATCACAGCTTATTTTTTCAAGGAAAGCAAGCCTGTAAAGTTTCATGCAAATCGAACGGAGCTGAGCGAGTGAGATGCATAGACGGAAGCTCAGCCCATCTGAGAAATACTTACATTCTCAAAAAACAGTTCTGAGAAATACTTGTCCCGTATGGCTTTACCACCCTAAAAAAGTATGCCCTTTTCTTTTGTTGAAACTGCATTTCATTTTATTCTATGTAATTAGTTTTATTTTTGTTAAATACTACTCCCTCCATCACATAATGTAAGACTAGTGTCGAAAAACGTCTTACATTATGGGACGGAGGGAGTACCTCCGTCTGGGTTTAAAAATTGTGACATCCCTAGTTTGACAATACACTAGGATAGCTCTCCTTGTTTGCATCATGTTTAAACTTCAAGATTTTACTGGAGTACCGGGGGTTACCGGAACCCCCGAGGGTTTAATGGGCCTACATGGGCCTTAGTGAAGAAGAGAAGGGGCGGCCAGGGCAGGCCGCGCCCCCCCTCCCCCTCTAGTCTGAATTGGACAAGGAGGGGTCGGCGCCCCCCCTTTCCTTCCTCTCTCCCTCCTCCTGGCGCGCCTCCTCCTGGCCGGCCGCCTCTCCCTCCCTTGCTCCTTTATATACGGGGACAGGGGGGCATCCCAGAGACACAACAATTGATCTCTTGGATCTCTTAGCCGTGTACGGTGCCCCCCTCCACCATAGTCCACCTCGATAATATCGTAGGGGTGTTTAGGCGAAGCCCTGCGTCGGTAGAACATCATCATCGTCACCACGCCGTGCTGACGGAACTCTCCCTCAAAGCTCGGCTGGATCGGAGTTCGAGGGATGTCATCGAGCTGAACGTGTGCTGAACTCGGAGGTGTCATGCGTTCGGTACTTGGATCGGTCGGATCATGAAGACGTACGACTACATCAATCGTGTTGTGCTAACGCTTCCGCTTAACAGTCTACGAGGGTACGTGGACGACACTCTCCCCTCTTGTTCCTATGCATCACCATGATACTGTGTGTGTAGGAAATTTTTGAAATTACTACGTTCCCCAACACCCCATTCCTCCGCTATGTAGTTAGGTTTTGGATTTGTAGATCGTGGTGCGCCGTTGGGGTGGTGGGAGCGGCGCCCAGACGAATAAGTCTGCCTCAGCTTCACTCCCACACCGGCAGTGTCGTTCATGGTGGCGTCTCGGAGTTGATGGCATCGTGTGATTGCCTATCCTTCGGATCGGTTCTGTTAGGGTTCATGGATGATGTCGGCGAGGCAGCGACGGCGACTCCATCAGGTGTGTCTCTCCTTCCGCTCTGTCCCCGTTGCTGTGGCGTTGTCTCCAACGTCATGGTGGAGCAGAGAGGTTTTGTCATCCAGGAGTACGCGCAGACGGCTGTCTGCGCAAGTGACAGCTGGAAGATGGTGCATCCCGTGCTGGGTTTGTGGTTGGTGGCTGATAGTTCTGGTTTCCTCCTTCGACGTCGTTGTCGTGCTGGGGTGTCTGATCTAGAGTTCGATGGCGTGTCCGGGGACATGTTGCCCCGGTCCGATTCTTTCAACGGCAATGGTTTTGCTTTTGACAAACTACTTTCGAGGTCCGTAAAGCTGCTGATCAGCGATGGAGCCGCGTTGAGCTCGGGTGAAGAGGTGATCTGTTTTCTTTCTCTTTGGTGGCCACTTCGGTGGTGCGGAGGAGAGGAACATGCGCTGATATTTTGCATAGGATTATCCTATTTTTTCAGCCTTGTAATGTCGGTGCTTACGTGCCTTGTAACCGGATCTTTATTTTATAAATGAGACACGTATTACCATGAAAAAAAAGAAAAAAAAAGACAGCAGCCGTCTAAACCTTTGTACATGCCCTCATTAGCCTAGACGAGTGAATTAGGCAGTGTGTCATTCATAATTGATGACTGAAACTCTGCACCGTGACACAGCCATGGTACATACCTGTGCCGTGGCATGCCTCCTACGGTCCTATCTCGTACGGCGTCCTGGTCTTTCTTGCGGGGCCAGTGGGCCAGCCTGCGAATTTAACACCAGCCAATACAACCAACGATGGCCTGGATACCGAGCCCACTGAGCGCCGTCCTCCGAAACAATTTCGGCTGTCGCGGCTCACTAGCGCGTTGGCTAAGGTCGTGGGCCAGCGGACGAACGCGACGGCCCAGTCTGGGAATAAACTAACGCAGCCCCTGGAAACGTTTAGCACCACATCGCTTGGCTAGAAACATTTTACGCGGCTTAAATAGCCCAGGTGCCGACGTTTCCATCGCCGAGGACGCAGAGCTGATTCATCAGCTCAGCCGAGGCGAAAGCAGTCGCTACGCACTTCTGGCCGGGCCTGTCCCGGCGGCCTGTGACCCTTTATTACTTTTCTTTCATATTTTGCAGGTTGTGCAACATGTGCACATGTAAAGTCTAAAATAAACTATGGAGGGTTTTTTCCTTTTCTTTTACCTGAAATCTAAAAAGCGGCCTGCCACTAACTGACCGAAACGGGCGGCCGGCCCGTGGCCGTTCGATCGCGCGAGCGATCGCTCCCAGATCCGCCAGGTGCCACCTGGTCGCGCACCGCGGTCGTGGGCGGTTTTGTCCGCATCCGGACGTGGGAGGCCCACCTGTAAGTGATAGAGGAGAGAGTAGTGGGGGTCGTGGGTGGCGGTTTTCGAAATCTGCGCCTGAAATCCCTCGCCGCAGTGTGCTCTCTCTCCCCATTCCTTCATCGTCTTCCTCCTCGCCATCCTCTTCACCGAACGGGGCGTGGCGGGCGGAGTGCTCAGATTTGACGGCGGCTTGCGGGTGGTTCTCCTCGCCGGGGAATCGCTGGTGCTCCTCGCCGCCGGAGGTATGCTCTCCCTCCACTTCTACATGCTTCTCCTCCCTTTCTCTATCTCGCGGAGCGCGGATGGTGCCGAAATGCGAGAAGAATGCTCTCTAGGGTTCGGGAACGGCGCGAACTACCCCCGCTTATCTTCGATTTCCTGCGATTTTAGGGCGATTTTAGGGCGAGGGGAATGCGAGGTCACGTTGAGTTCCGTTCTCCCATCTCGCAGCACGCGCCCAACGGTGGTCGGGATCTACAAGGTGGCCTGAAATCCCTCAACACAGCGAGTTCTCTCCCCATTCCGTCTTCGTCTTCCTCCTCGCCATCCTCTCCACCAAAAGGGGTGTCGCGGCGGAGTGCTCAGTTTGGCGACGGCTTGCGGGTGGTTCTCCTCGCGGGGGAATCGTTGGAGGCGTAGTTCACGGCACGGGGGTGGCTGGACAGGGTCAACGTGTAGTCCCCGTTTGCGCGATTTTAGGGCGATTTGGCTGTTTACTTCATGTTCCATTCAATTTTGCAGAGATTTGAGATCTGTTCATGATTCTTAGTTATTCTGTAAGTTTGTATTAGATGTGCGCAATGTTGTGTGCAATGCATTGGCTGATTTCGTAGTTGGTGTTCAGAGATTTAAGTGGTTAGTTGCACAAAATTCTCCTCAGTTGGCTGCGTCCATATAGTACTTGGCTGTCCATATGCTCTGCAGTTGCAGCAGTTGTTTTGGTCAGTTGGCTCACTGTTTTTGTACTAGGTGGTTGTCTATACTGTGTTCAGTTGCACAAGTTGCCTGCTTGGTTGGCTGCATCACTTTTACTAAGTTGGCTATTCATATGTTATACACTTGTGCCAGTTGCTCTACTTAGTTGGTTTTACTTAGTTGCATATGTTATACACTTTTACTAGTTGGCTGTTTCCCCCTCTGCTGTGTGCAACTAGGGACTCTTGTTTGTACAATTTTAGCACCAATGTTTGCTAGTTTTCCAATATAATCTATCAAATCCACCAGCATTGTGGTGGATGTGGTGGTTTATGTGTTATTCTCCTGCTTTGTGCAACTAGGACCCCTTGATTTGTGCAAATTAGTACCAATGCTTGCCAATTTTCCATTTTAATTTTTCTCAATGTGCAAGTCTTTTGTTGTGGATGTGGTTGTTTTCATGTGTCTCCCTTCATGTTCAACTAGGGACGCTTTTTTCAGAATAAGTTATCTCACTGAGCTTGTTGCCTTTACTTAACTTTTTTCTGTCTAGGTATTACTTGTCACAGTTGGCAAGTAATAATTAGGCAGAAAAAAGTTAGTTGGCTTATTTGATGTCCAGTTTGCACAAGGTTTACTGCCCAGTTGGCTGCATCATTGTAGTAGTTGGTTGTCCATATCTTCTAACTATGTTTTTTTGTTGTATTTCCTGCCGCAGGGCAAAAATGGTTATAATAGGAGGAGATGCGGGTGGCAATCAAGGAGATGTATTTTTATTCACTTTTTTTCTTTTGTTTTTGAGTTGTTTTTCAACTTATGCATGTATGCTAATGTCTTTTTTTCATGTTTTCTTTTGGTTGCTTAATCAGCGTTCTGGAAGTCAGCCTCTTCGCCGGAACTCGAAGCGTCCTGCTAATCGCCAGCCACGACCTGCACAGAGTGTTGAGCAGGGAGAGGATGTTGAGGTAAGTGGCATGTTGATGACACAAGTCCATTTTTTTGGTTTTGTTTGGGTCATATAACATTTTTTTATTTTTTCCCATGATTATGTTTTTTATTTTTTTTCTTAGGATGCTGAACAGTTCTGTGTTGTAAAGCGGACTAGACGTGCAGCACTTGGCAAGGGAGCTGAGTCATCTTCTAGGGTAAGTAAAATCTCAAATATAAGTGTTTTTCTCGCTTTTTTAGATAATGATGAAATTATGCAGCAGTTCCGAACAGTATTTTTGTTTTTAGTCTGTCAATAACAACCTTTTGTAGTTGACATCTCTAGTCATTTTGATTTAAATACAGTTGACATTAGTTGGCATTAGTTGGCATCTTATAGTTCACTAGTTGGCATCTTTTCATAGTTGACATCAGTGGTCATTTTTTTGTGCAGGCAGCAGTTGCTGGAGAAGCTGTCGCATCTTCCGCAGCAGATGCTGAGGTATGTGGGTTTTTGTGTGTGTTTATGAGCTATTTGAATAGTTCTTTGCAAACCTTTTTTTCAGTTACTGTTTTTCTTGTGTTGCAATATCATTTCTTATTGTTGCACATACACTAGAACTTTTTGTAGCTGCCAGGTCTCGTTCTTTTTTTATTTACTGTTTTATTGTTGCACATTCAGTTGCACACTGGCAGTCTTTGCAGTTGTCCTCATGAGCTTTATTAGTTGCACAAATACATCATATTAGTTGGCATGATCCATTTTATGAATATATAGCTCATTCTAATACTGATTCAAATGATGATTGCTAGTTTTTTTTCATTCTTGTTTTTTCTCTTGTGTTTAATGTTTGTGTAATGTTTTCATTTTCTAATCAACAGGGCAGCGGTGAAGGAGTTGAGGTGCCTCCAGGGGAAGATGTGGAGCGACCATCACAAGCAGGCAGGATAAGGGTATCACCAGCGCGCTTTGCAAATTTCAACGCCTCTCTAACCCCACTACAGAAATCAGAGCTAGTTTCGAGGTCGGTCGGGGGGCTATTGAACTTATCAGACACACTTCCAGCGGACCTCACTAAGTTCCTGGTGCAGTCCTACCAGCCACAGACCTCTGAAATGGTTTTCCCAGGAAGGGGAAGGATCCGTGTCAATGCTGACAGTGTTCAGAGGGTATTTGATCTCCCAAACAAGGGTCCAAAAGTTAGATATTTAGTTGACAAGGATGCCACTAGGAGATTCAGACAGGCTTTCAACATAACTGGAAATTCTCATCCCTAGATCACTACATGGCTCAAGATGATTGAGCATATGGCTGGAAGAACGGATGACACATTCTTTATGGCCTGGCTTGCGGTTGCCTTCAGCACTTTTCTAGCACCAACCACGGCCTTGAAGCTCAGCCCAAAGTGTTATGGACTTGTGCTAGATCATCAAATGCTAAAGAATATAAACATCTGCCTCTTTGTAGCAGAACACATTAACGAAGCTTTCCGGAACATGGACCAGGAGAAGCAAACTATTTGTTGCTGCTTGTATCACTTGATGGTTAGTGAAAACGACCACTTTTTTCCATCTGTTCCTGTTCTTTCTGTGCAGTTATAGTTTGCTGGAATTCTCATAACAATAACTGAACTTGGCTTTTTCTTTTGTTTGGGTCTGGTGCAGATACTATACCTTGATGCGCTCGTACATGACATCCCAGTAAGCAACTGCGCGATACGATCGAATGCATGGGATAGTACTCTAATTGCCAAGGTGATCAAGAAGGATACTATCTCTCCTGGTGTGTTCGGCAAATTGCAAGTGAGTTATTTTTTGTTTTTTTCCAATCGTGTCTTCCTTCTATGTTCTTTTGATGTCTGGTCACTCTTTTTTGGAAATTGCACAGAAAACTGTCATCAGTTGGCACAACAATGCATGTAGTTGCACAGATTATAGCTTTAAGTTTGGCAATCTGCACACATGTTCATTTTAAATTGGCACACCATCTTTTTTAAGTTGCACAGTTTTACTAATCTTGTTGCACAGATGTGTTGCATCAGTTGGTAGGAACTTTTTTTAGGTGCCATGTGTGTTGCACAGTTTTTGTGTCTTTGTTCAGTTGCATATATGTATAGTTGAATTTGTCTACTCCAGTATCTTGTTGTAGTTGCACAGGTTGTAATGTGTGGTTTCATTCAACACACACATCTATTTTGATAACCTTGTTATTTTCTGTTTCACTTTTTTTTTTCACATCAGCTTAAAGAGGAGTATAGAGGCACGGAGCAGACACCACTGTTTGGTGGAATTTTGCAAGCTGAAGCATTTGTGGCATCCAAATTACCAATAACATACAATCCGCAGGTTAGTGTTTTGCATACAGAAACTTGTATCACTTACTAATATTTTTTCTATTGGCTGGGATGTATGTTCAGTTGGACATGTATAACTTTTGTAGTGGCGAAAATACAGAATTTAGTTGGCTGTGATGTATGTTCAGTTGCACATATAAGCTTTTGTAGTTGCACATGTTCTTTTGGATAGTCAAAGTGTTCATTTACAACCATTGTCATCAACTTTTGGCAGAAATGCATGGTTTTTACTTTGTGCCACAGTGCATTTTGTAGTTGGCTAGAATCATGTTTTTAGTTGGCTAGAAAGTGTGTATTAGTCATTTTTGCTTATCACATCATGGTCAGTTACAGACATTTTTACTTTTTATTATTTTTTCTAACTGAATCAGTACTGAATCTTTTTTGTGTTGATGCAGAAAAAGGCAAAAATTGCGAAAGTGGTCAATGAGCTGTGCAAGGCTGTAACTGAACAGGTTGGCACCTTCATTGAAGAAGTTGCCAAGATTGATGACGAGGAACCAGATATTGATCCTTACGTACAGCAGCCATCAATGCAAACTGGGGCATCACGCCGTGCTCCAAAAAGAAAGAGACGGCGGTCAACTATACAAGAAGAAGAAGAATTTGTTGAGGATGATTCAGAAGAAGATGAGGAAATGGAAGCAGCGATAGATGCTGACGACGATGAGGAGACAGATGCGGATGAATCATATGAGGAGGACAAGGATGAGGATGACAATGAAGAAGATGCAGACGAGGAGGAGGATGAGAAGGAAGAGGAGGAGGAGGAGAAGGAGGAGGAGGAGGAGGACAAACAAGAAGAGGACAAAGGAGAGGAGGAGGACAAGGAAGAAGATAGTGATGCAGAGGAGGAGGAAGAAGAAGGTGAGGCCAGAGAGGGGGACGGGGACAAAGGGGCAGCGGTTGATGGCAGTGAGAGGGGAGAAGACAAAGGCGCAACAGCTGATGGCAGTGAGAGGGAAGAAGACGAGGATGATTATGGTGATGATAAAGGGGGATCCAATGGAGGCAGCGACAGCAGCGATGACGATGATGATGACAACGCCCCTGGTTCTGGTGGTACAGGTGGCAACACATCCAGGAGGACTAGCACTCATGCCAACCCTGCGAGCAGCAGCAATTCATTGAGTAGCAGGAGCACACTACAGATGTTGATTGACAAGACTTGCTGGAAAGACAAGGATTTTCCAAAGTCAAAGAAAAATGACGAAGCAGAGTCTCAGGGCAGCATTGATATGTTCAAGCTCTGCAATTTGAAGCCAGCTTTGCCAACCACCTTTCCCGTGCCAGATTTCAGCGACAAAGATATGTGTGAAAAGATCAACTTTGCCATTGACAAGAGCCTGTTCTTATCAACTGATGCTGAAAAGAATCAAATTGACATGGAGGAAGCAGGAAAGGGTCTTGACTGGGTTCATTCAAAGGAAAAATACAAGGAATATTTAAAGCAGCTCCCAGACCTAAGCTCCAGCAAGAGCAAGGCAGCATCCACGGCAAACCCTCACGTGGTTCAGAAGCGTAAAGAAGTTTCAATTAAGAAGAATCTGCAGTTGCCTCAAATCAAGGAGAAGATGGTGAGTGCAGGTGCTGAAGTAAATATGATCAAGAAAGCTGTGCTTCAAACTGATATGCCAACAGTAGTGAGCAGAGAGCCAACCAATGTCAGAGAAGTTCAACAGATCAAGGGGAAGACTCCCCTTTCAACAGTCCCACCAAAACCACCTAAGCAGAAGATTATCAAGTTTGCCAGGGGCGCAAAGGGGGAACAGGCCACAAAAGATTTGGGGTTCAGAGACGAGAGAGAGCTGCGAGCCGCAGCCATTGATGCAGGGGTGCCAAGTTCTGCCAGGTTGCTGCCAACTCAGACTGGAAAGATGCCAACTACAGATACCAGTGTGCCAACTGATGTGTCAGTTAGCAGCATGGTCACAGTCAAAACCACCACAGCTGGCTAGGAAGGCACCACTGCAACTGCAAGTCCCAAGGTGCCTACTGATAGAGATGCTTCAATGCCAAACACAAAAGGAGGTCATCCAACTGTCAAAGTGTCGTCCCCAAGAGCTATCTTTCAGCAACCATTAACACAAGAGGAGGTGTTCGACATTATAAGTAGGTGCAAGCCTCCAAGGCCGCCAACTACAACACTATTGCGAACCAAGTCAGTGAATGATGCACCCGTGTTTGTGCTGCAAGGAGATGCCCTGGTCTTTGAACCCTTACGAAGATCAAACTCTTATCATGGTGACGGGTTCTGCGATGCACCATCTTTTGACCTCGGCATAGATGGTGATGCTCCAGCACCTGCTCCAGCAGCAGAAACAGCGGAAGCCGGTGTGATCAGCATCGATGAGTGTGAGTTATACCCAGCAGCTGTGAATGAAGGATGTGATGCTGCTGATGCTGGCAAGGCAATAGCTCAAGAACTAGATGTTGGTTCACCAGAGAATTGCCACACCCGGATATGCGCAGAACCAGAACTTGGCACGAGCAGTTCTTCGGGGCCACCTCTTGCACGAAGACAGAGGAGGGTAAGAAGGCCCGCAGCATCTCAAAGGTCTCCATTCATCGACTACAACAAGAACAAGACTTTCAGCACCAATGAGGTAGTGAACAAGCTTTACACTGCCCTCTTGTATTGGGTCAGGCATCACAAAGGAGCAGATGATGGAGCTACCAGGTAAACTAACTCCCCACAGCCTACATACATATCTTTTTCAGTTGCATAGTATCAGCCACTTAGTTGCACAGAAAGCATAGTATGTTGCACAGAACAGGGCTTTTAGTTGCACATTATTCTTTTTTCATTTTCATGCACATTTTTTTTTGCTGCTGTGACCCTTCGAGCTAACTTGTCTTTTTATTGCTTTCAAAAAAAATCAGCCCTGAGATAATCAGGTATGGTGCTTTCTACACTTCTTTAAAGGAGTTAGTTGATTCGATGAAGCCGGTTCAATGGTTGTCAAAAATTGTTATTGAGACTAGAATCTTACACATAATGGATAACTTACCAGAAGGGTCAAAGAAGGTTGTTATGCCACTGAGGTTTTCTGTAAGTTTTTCCAAAACCTTCTTTTTACCCTCATCTTTGTTCTGTAGCACTTTTTCGTTGACCATTTGAGGGAGGCCTTTCACCTACTAAGGAGTTTTGAGCCATGTTTTATAATCTCTGCAGATAAAATTACAGCAAGGGATCCACAATATGAATGAGATGAACAAGAAGTTTGATTATAAGAACCGTCTCGACAAGAAAGACTTGGTGAGTGTTGTGCCCACATCATCAATCTTTTTTTAGTTGGCACCCACAACATGTCCAGTTGCACATGACACATCTGTTAGTTGGCAGATACTTGTTGCAACCCGTTTTTAACTTGACCAAGTCTTTTACTGTTTTTCTTAGCTACATCTTGTATTTGTGTCTGAAATCGTTCACGCTTGCAGGTCATGCTGCCAGTGCTCGAGTGCGCAGATGTAACCGATAAGGACGGAGGGAGGCATTATTGGGTCTTTAGTGTCAACTTGAGGGACGGACGCTTCGAAGTTCTTAATTCAAGCAGAACGCTGGACAACATTGAGCTAATGAACAACGCCTCTACCATTGCGGGGGCAGTACGCCAGCTATGGAGGAAGCATTACCCAAAGTTCAGCATCGAGCACTTCCATATTATTGACATTGACATACCAAAGCAGCTTGGCAAGTAAGACAATAAGCATTTCATTCCTTCTCAATCAAATACAATCATTTTGTAGTTTTTAAATTTTTCTACATGTGCAATCTTTAGTATTTTTTAGACACAGTACTAGTCTTCAATCTGTTTTATCATTTTTATGAGTTTCTAATGGATTATCTAGCTAGTTGCAGAGTGGCGCATAAGTAGTTGCACAGTGGCACATAATGAGTTGCAGTAGAACACAAGCAGTTGCATAGTAGGACATAAGTAGTTGACCCAATTATTTGGTTTTAATTTTATGTGACAATTTTTTTTGCCCATTTTTTGCAGTAATGAGTGTGGGTTGTTCGCACTGCTTAACGCCACCGAGTGGAATGGTAGCCAACTGCCCAACTACGACCCCAAGGAAGTACTCAACATCAGGAAGAAGCTGACGTATGATTGGGTCACCAGCGTGCACAACACCGCCCCATGAAGGAAGTTGCTAAGATACGACAAGGAGTAGATCAGTACTATTTTTTTTCTGCTCCATGGAGGAAGTTGCTGGTTTGTACAATTTTATTAAGTAGATTTTGTAGTTGCACACTGCTAGTAATTGCGTTTGCAACTCAATATCATCACTTTTGTTGATACATTAGGAGCACTGGATATACAATTGTTCAACAACTAAATATTTAACCAGTTGCCAACAAAGGCACAAATAGCAACTTTTTTTACACAGTGCATGAACTAATTCAAGAAGCATAAATTAGATAAAGAGGAATCATAGATGTTGAATGTGTCCACTTGGTCCCAACATTGCTAAAAAAGACATCATTATTTTCCTTTTTTGTTCCAAAGTTACAAATGAGGAAACAGAATCACAGGAGCCTCTGTGGACACACACCAACAGTGTGCTCTGTAGATTGGCACTGGCTGCATTTGTTTTTCTTCTTTGGGTGTAGCTCCAGCGCCGATTTGTACCGTCGACTCTTTGCCCTACCCTTTGTAGTAGACCTTGGAGGATCCCTGGGCACAAAATCATCAGAAGCTTGTGCAAGGGATGCAGCCTCCAACGGGGCAGTAGGACCGTCACGATCACCTGTGTAATAATCATATAAAAAGTTTAGTATTTTTGTTATTGTGCAACCAGCACTGATGTTCTGTGCAACCACACAGTACATTTTGTGCAACTAACTAGTTGTTGTGTGCAAGTTAAGTTGAAAAAAATACCTGCAGTAGCACGGCCTGTCATGGTACTTGGATTGTAGTCGCCTATGGGCAGAACATGAAAAACAAGTTAGATTTTTAGCTTGATCCTCAAACTAACACAGCGCATGCAACTAGGCAGCATGTTTCTGTTCAACTGGGCACTATGATATGTGCAACTAAAGTCACTCACCATAGTTTTTGTTTTGGAGTCGGTGAAGGTACTAACCTGGGTTATGAGCCCCCTGAGTCCTACCTGTAGGTCCATTGGGAGTAGCACAAAGGGCACTGCTAGTTGGGCCTGGCGGGGGAGGAGGTATTTGAGGGTTGGCATCACCTATAGGCAGAACAGGACAAACAAGTCAGTTGTGTTTATCTTTTTGATGCTCGAACTAACACAGCATGCGCAACTAGGTAGCCTGTTCGGTGCAACTGAGCACCATGATGTGTGCAATTGGAGTTACAGACCTAGTTTGATGGGGAGTTGGGGGCATGTAATTACCTAGACGACGAGCCCCCTGAGTGCTGCCTGTAGGGCCATTGGGAGGAGCATGCAGGGGAGGAGGTGGCGGAGGATGCCGTGTACAGCCAGGAGGGGGAGGAGGTCCTTGAGGGTTGACATCACATATATGCATAACTGGAAAAATAAGTTAGCTGTGTTATCTTGATGCTTGAACTAACACAGCATGCGCAACTAGGCAGTATGTTCTGTCCAAGTGGCTACCATGGTGTGTGCAACTGGGCACAATGATGTGTGCAACTGAAGTTACACACCTAGTTAGATCAGGAGTTGGGACGGGTAATTACCTGGATGATGAGCCCCCTGATTGCTGCCTGGAGGTGGTGGAGGTCCTCGAGGGTTGCCATCATCTGATGGCCCCGTTGCAGCAGTCGGTTTTTTCTTTTTCTTGGACTTGTTCAGGTGGCCGATCTCGGTACGTGCTGCACGCATATGCTTGTATACAATAGATTGTGCTGGATCAGAACCACTCGCAAACTTTGCTAGTTTCCGAAAATCGTATATTATGTTCCTCTCCCTTATCTGCTTCTTTGATTGAGGAGGCATTTCATCCGGTTGCTCATAACTAGTCCTTGGCGCACTAGGTACAGCAGTAGGTGTCCACCGTCTTAACAGGTACCTTTCCGGTATGACATCAACGCCAACATGGGTGAACACCTTGAGGATGTGGCAACAAAGGATGCCGTCCTTGTCCATTTTACAACACTAACACAAATAGGAACCCTCCTCCACCCTTGCCTGCACCAAGTAGTTTCAAGAACCATATTTCGCAATAAATTCCTGGTTCGGTCTGAGCTCAAACGCATCAGCACCAACTTGGAATGCATTATAACGTCCAATCAGCTCAAACTCTTCTCTAAACTTGCGGTAAAGGTCTCTAGTATAGGTTTTGTAAGCTTGCTTCTCTATTGGGAAGTTGGACCACAACTCAATCTCAAGGTGTTGTGTCCTGTAATCATTGCAGCCTTCCTTGGCAAGGATGTGGTTCTGTATTTTTTTATATTGCTTGACGAAGTTCAGCATTGAGTTGTGTGGGTTCACATATCTTTTGAGGACGGCGTTGAACCCCTCACTACGCTGTGTAGACTGGAGGAAGGGAAAGAACCTGTGTTTGAAGTAGCACGGCACCCAAGTTGACCTGTATTCGTACAACTTCTCAAAGTGCATGCATGCCATAGCCTCATACTTCATCATTAACCCAGCCCAATTCTGCTCAAACTCGTCTATAGTGAAGCTGAAGTCAACACACTTGTTGAAATCATCAGAGAGTCCTGGATTCCGGCACAGCAACCAACCAACCTTTTCCTGGGCCTTTTTCATGATGTGCCATCGACAACAACGGTGCACGATGGTTGGAAAGATGCTCTGTATTGACTGCCTTATCGCACCATCCTGATCGGTGATGAAGTTGTCAGGAGGTTTGCCATCCATAGCCTCTAGGAATGCTCCAAAGACCCAATCAAAGCTCGATGCCAACTCCTGCCTCACAAACGCGCAACCCAGCATGAAAGATTGGCCATGTCGGTTTATTCCTATGAAGGGCGCGAACAGCATATTGTACAAGTTGGTCATGTAGGTGGTGTCAAACGATATGCAATCGTGGTACGCCTCCGCGTAAGCTTTTCGAGCTAAGCCGTCCACCCAAAATATGTTGACAACTCTGTCCTCTTCATCATATTTCACCTTATAGAAGAAGTCTGGATCGGTTTTTTGTATATCCTTGAAGTGCGCAATTGTCTCAATCAGATCACCCTTCTTTGTGTCATCTCTATGGAAACTTGTACAAAGATTTGTTATTGCCTTTGGTCCGAACGGCACCATCATCTCAGATCCATAGAACTCTGCCATTACATGCATCATTCGTCCTGCATAATACAAAAACAAACAGTATATCCTTTTTTTAGTTGCACAAATGCGCACATCCAGCTGCACAGTAATAGGACACGTGTTGGCACAGAAGATAATCACAGGAAATGGACACCTAGCTGCACTTTTTTAAAAACATTTTGCAATTTTTGCATACAGGACATTGTGTATTTGCACAGTAAAGACAATCTAGTTGCACAAGAAGCACCAAAAGTGAAATATAAAAAGCATGGAAAGTAGGACAGCAGTTTCATAGTTAAGCCATTTCAGTTGCACACTGGACTGCCTAGAGGGAAACTTAATTTTTCAAGGGATATAGAGAAACACCACACCTGTAGTCAAGTTGCAGTTATACAAGATGCGCAGAAACTCCTTTTCATCAGGTGAGATGCCTTGGTAGGATCTCAAGTATTTGGACAATGAAGGTTTGTTCACGAGCGGATGATTGTGGTCACGAACAAAGTGCGTCACCTCCCATCGCCCATCTATCAGCTTCACCAACATTTTCGCCTTGCATTCAGTCTGCTTTATTGTCTCGCGTTTGCGCTTCTTCTTCTTCTTACTAGTACCAGCCTCCTCTTCAGCAAATATTGGAGGTTCTTCTTCCATCTCCTCATCACTGTTAACAGATGTTGGATCTGGAATAGGGTCCAGGTAAGGAGGAGCCTCAGCTCCTCCATCATCAGCTTTGGGCTTCTTGAACTTGTTGCAGCAAAACTGTTGTTTTATCAATTCATTGGTGCGGTGTGTCCGTCTAGAGGTGTTCATCTTGATAGAGAAACCCATCCGTAGTGCGTAACTGTTGTAGTGATCCTTAGCAATTTGAAGGCTGTCAAACATCATGCCAACATAGGGTTTCATAGGTTGAGAACCAGCCTCATCCTCTCCTTCTTCTACTTGCACAGCTCCGTCAACAGCCCGAGCTCCTAGCTCAGTCCTGGTTGGACCAGGAACATTTGCCTTGGTTCCTGTGTCATCAAGAGTATGGCTCTCTGACTGCAAAGACACCACTACAGGGGCACCATGGGCTGATGACTGGCCTGCCACATTGTCATGGCCCGTAGGGTTACCATCACGACTTGCCTGCGTGTAGTAAACAGATCGACCATTTTCTGTCCAGTTTCCTTGTTGTATGCTGGGTTGCTGCTGATCCATATCATGAGGAAGCTCATTGAGATCTGGAGGCAACTCATTAAGATCAAGCATTTTTTCCTTTTGTTTTTGGATGCTGCCACACACTCCCTGCACATATAAAAAAAGAAGAAATTGATGTCATCAGTTGGTACCCACAGAAAAATTGTGTTTCAAACAACCTAAAAGCAACATGACCATAGCATAATCTTTTATTATAACAGTTATGAATTTTTTTTGTTTGCACAGAGTTGTTATGTTAGTTGCACAGTTTGCAGTAAATAACTGGCAAGAGCATGACTTCTTTTTGCTACAGAGTTTTTCTTACCTTTTCCCGTTTTGTTTTGTTGCAATGATCTGTAGGTTTCCGTTTCGCAAGGAGCTCTTTTCAGATTTTTCTGCACATAATTGGATGCTACATTTGAGAAGGAAAATCCAGGTGAAAGAAGAAAGAAGAATTGGAGGACAGATTATAGTTAATATGGTTCTAGATCTGGTATATTTGAACATATTAATATGGTTTGCAATAGGTGTGGGACCAGAATATATGCGTGGGACAAGATTACGTGTGTGAATATGTTAATATGGTTTGTGGCTTCATTAGCCATGGACAAAAGTTCCTATGTTTTTCCTGTTGCACTACAGATTTCTGGTTTTCGCTAGAATAGATGTCTCAATTTCCAGGATTTCCACTTGGCCAGCATACATATTCAGTTGGACATTCAATGCTTTTAGTTGGCTAGAATAGATGTCTCAGCTGGTCAGGTTGCATTTTTTCAGTTTGTGGCCAACATGCATGTTCAGTTGGACAGTTAATGCATTCAGTTGGCTAGAATAGATGTCTTAGTTGCCTAGAATATATGTCTTAGTTGGTCATCAGTTTTTGGCCAACATGCATGTTTAGTTGGCCAGAAAACATGTTTTTTATTTCCACATATACTACATTTTTTCCAAAGTGTTCACTCAGAAACATGTATTGCCAAATATATGTTTAGTTGGCAGGATACATGTTTAGTTGGCCAGGATACATGTTTAGTTGGCTGGGATGCATGTTCAGTTGCACATTTATGAATTTTTCGTTGCACATGTTCAACAAAGCATTGGGCAGTCAATTTTTTGTTCATTTTGCAAACAATAACTAGAAGTTGGCTTTAATCATGTTTTAATTGGTCAGAGAACTCGTTTTTAGTTGGCTTGTTTTAACACATCCAGGTGGTAGTTTTTGGCATGTTTAACACATCCAGCATGTTTAACATCTGGTGTGATGTGCCAGATTCACCTCTTTTTTGAAGCAGATTCTCCATGGATCCATGGAGAAGGGGGAAGTGAAGTGGAGAGGGGGCTTACCTGCTCGATCTTACTGCCTGGTATGGCTCTGACCACCCTGCCCTTTAGATCTTGAAGCAGCTCCTACTTTGGGGCTCCCATGGCGGCTGTCTAGGAGGAGGAAGAAGGGCTGGGGGCGATTGCGTTTGGATCTGTTTCTGGCGTGCAGAAGAAGAAGGCATCGTCGGTGGGGCTGAGGCGTGGGGGCGAGCGATGGCGTGGATTCTGCAACCTGGGCAGATCCTCCTTCTTTCGTGAGGAAGAAGAAGATAGCCAGGGCGCAGTTTGGCGAGGAGGGTGCACGTGATCCCGCGGGGCATGGTTTGGCGAGGAGGGTGCACGTGATCCCGCGGCCAGCTGGCGGGCGGGGCAGTTGCCTTTTTCGCTCCGACGGGCGGGGACCAGGTGGACCACGTGGGCGAGCGGGGGACTGTTTCCTCTTTCGCTCGAGGGGGGACCAGGTGGTTTCCTTTTTCGGGTGGCCGCTGGCTAGCGATCCCAGGGCGGCCGGCCGCCCACTAGACTTTCTTTTATTACTCTTTTTAATTTTTATTTTCCTAATATTTTTTTCCTTCTTACTACTCTAAGGCTCATATATTAATATTTTGCAGGTTGTGCAACAGGTGCACATGTAAAGTATAAAATAAAAACTAAAAATAAACAAACTTTTTTTCTTTACCTAATATTTTTTCTTTTCTTTTATTAGTCTTTTTATTTTTTTTTAATTTTGCTAATATTACTCTATTTTACTACTCTAAGGCTCAAAATCTAATAATTTGCAGGTTGTGCAATAGGTGCACATGTAAAGTCTAAAATAAAAAAATGAAAACTAAAAATAAACTGAGAAAAGAATGTTGGTGGCCAGCCGAGTTGAGAAAAGAATGTATCCAATAAATGCTTATTTTTGGCAGGAATAGCAGAGAAACTAGTTCTTCTTTTCAGTGCTCGTATTATTTTCTTAGTTCGTACTACCATCTTTCTTTACTTGAGAAGAAAATGGTAGATAACAACACCCAGCCATTACTTACAAACGTACTGCCCATGCAGCATTGTCAGCAATGCAAACTAAATTTGTCCAAGGAAAAATCTTAGAGTTATTGATAATAAAAAATAATTCAAGCATACGGTGCACAGATTCAGGGGCTATTCGGCTCGATTGTCTCGGATCTGCTGTCAATTCACATGCCATTTACATCTACTAGTATTCGATATATTCACCTACCGGATTAGGTTTGGTTTCTGTAAGCACTTGGTTGAATGCTGTGGGCACTCCTTGTAGCTTCACAACATGCCGTGTTCCATGGTCCAGCCTGACAAAACTTTTGTTGCAAACATAAGACGCTTGATATTTTCGTCAGTCACTGCCATGCCATAGGATTGCTCAATCAATGGGGAAGATAAGAAGCAATACCTTTTTCACACGGCTTGTCGCGATCCAATCATAGTGATTATCCGATCATGTGAGACGATTGGAGGCTCCTAGATAGTGATCTGTCTGGACTATCTGGTGGTCCGTTACTCTTCTGTAGATTAGCTCTTAGCACTAACTGGATGTAGATAGGACCAACATGCAGGAGAACTGGAGAATAGTTGACTTCTTCTCGCACCACCCGGAGAGTCTGCACATGTTCACCTTCCTCTTTGATGATGTTGGCATCCCACTCAACTACAGGCACATGGACGGTTTTGGTGTCAACACCTACACCTTGATCAGCAGGGATGGAAAGGCTCACCTTGTTAAGTTCCATTGGAAGCCTACATGTGGTGTCAAGTGCCTCTTAGATGATGAAGCCGTTACTGTTGGAGGCACCTGCCACACCCATGCCACAAAGGACTTGACTGATGCTATTGCAGCTGGGAATTACCCAGAATGGAAGCTCTTCATTCAGACCATTGATGCTGATCATGAGGATAGATTTGACTTTGACCCTCTTGATGTCACCAAGACCTGGCCAGAGGATATCATCCCACTGCAACCAGTTGGACGGATGGTCCTGAACAAGAACATCGATAATTTCTTCGCAGAAAACGAACAGCTTGCTTTCTGCCCAGCAGTCACTGTCCCTGGAATCCACTACTCTGATGATAAGCTGCTCCAGACAAGGATTTTTCCTATGCTGATACCCAAAGGCACCGTCTCGGTCCAAACTACTTGATGCTTCCTGTGAATGCCCCGAAATGTGCTCACCACAACAACCATCATGGTGGCTTAATGAATTTCATGCACAGGGATGAGGAGGTACATTGTTCTTTAAAACTTTTGCATCCCCTTCTGCTTGCATGATGCAGTATTTCCTCCGATTGACAGAAATAATGTATAGTTAAGTTATGTTTCAAGTTCACTGCAGTTACATATATTTGGCTTGATTTTCAGGTGAACTACTTCCCTTCAAGGTTTGATTCTACTCGTCATGCTGAACAGTACCCTATTCCTCCTCGTGTTCTGTCTGGCTGCCGGGAAAAGGTATGCAAATTGGAATGTTAGAATTCTAATTCTATTCGTACTACTGCCAGTCCCTTTGCATGTAGCCAAACTGTTTCCAGTTATTATTTATTGCTATTTGCTAATGATGACTAAAATACTCTGTGAATTAAACTCCTACCATGTGTTTTGACAAATTGTTTGCTACATTTGTAATTTTGGAACTGCGGTGTATTATCGAGAAAGAGAACAATTTCAAGCAGGCTGGCGAGAGATACCGTTCCTTCGACCCTGCCAGGTTCCATCCCAAACTCAGTTTGATTTGTTCCAAGTCTTTAGGCACATAGAAGAAATCAAGCAGCGTTGCTAACCGAACTGTTTCTTATATGAACACGCAGGCAAGACCGTTTCCTCCAGCGGTGGGTTGATGCGCTCACTGATGCTCGCGTAACCCATGAAATCCAGGGCATCTGGGTGTCATACTGGTCACAGGTACACTTTTGTTCTTTATTTTCAGTTGACCATGCACACTGCTCTACTGTTACATGTATCTGGGATTATTGAAACACACTGAAACCAACCATGCTTTTACCAATGCTGTTTGCAGTGTGACGCGTCCCTCGGGCAGAAGCTGGCGTCGCGGCTCAAGATGAAGCCGAACATGTAGATGGGCAATAAGGAGAGAACCAGTGGCTCACCCGCCTCGGTTGGTGTCAGATCGAGCCAAGGAGGGTGCAGCATGAACTGAATATGTGCTCTGTGGGTGTAGCCATGAATAAAAATGTGTAACAGTGAAATGAATATCGTATGTAATACCGATGAACAATGATAGTTGGTGTTGTGAACCGGTGTTGCCGGGTTCTTCTGTCGTACTGTGTCTGTGCAAAAGAGAAAATAAAAGACAATGTGTTGGTTAATCTTTGATGTGTTCCATCTTCAGTCTGATAGAAGCTTTGATGATCCATTTTGTTTGGCTCTCCTGCCACTGCTGTTTCATAATTTGAAATGTGGTACTTTTCATAAACAAAAGTGCACCTAATTTCAGATGAAGAGATTTTTCTGCCGGAAAAAAATTCAAATAGGAAGGAAAAAAAGTTTTTAGAGTCTGTCAGACAACCTCTAGGCCACCCTGCACAGAGGTCAGAGTTCATCAACCAGACTGAAGTGCTTGCCTCCTTATTGGTAAAGGATGCAGCGGTACGAGCCTATAGAACAGATCCTGTTCAAGTAAGGTCGTGCTACAAGCTGCAGCGCCTCGTCTTATAAACTGGTGCCGCTCCCCGCGAACTAGCAAGGTGGGACTAATGTAGGGGGGCGCGCAGCAGCGCAGCCAGGGCCGGCCCTGGGTAGGGGCAAGAAGGGCGACGCCCTAGGCCCAGCCCGATTGGGGGCCCCGACCCTGTGCATATATATACTACACAACCGAACAAGACGGGCCTTAAAGCATGTAGCGCACGTACTGTTAAAAAAACTAGTAGGTTACTTGAATTGTGAAAGGCACAATCCCAGTCTCGTTTCAATCGATCCATCTCATAACACCAGCCGCCGTCGTTTCTTATTCCTGTATCCTCGTTCCCCGTTCTGCTCCTACTCCCGAAGCATGCAGCATGCCTAGCAAATTAATGGATATTGCTGCTATACTTGATTCCTTTGATACCCTTTCAGTTTCTCCATCTCACTCCTCTATGAATTTGCCTATAACTATTCTCATCTAGCGGACGGCCACAGGCAGAGACAACACTTCATAAGCTCAGTTACTTTGCAAGTTGCAGCAGGACATTTTCTTGGGTCAAAGGCCTACAAAGTTCTTGTGATTTCATAGTCCTTTTCCGCTTGATTTTTGTTCTGTTTTTCTTTGTTTTTCAGCGATTCCCTGACTGATCTTCTATTTCTGTACGGGGTTGTTCATTTGAGGATACGAGGACCCTAGGAAGACCTGATATGCTTGGGATTGGATAGCTGGATTTTTCTATTTTTCATCAGACAAATTCAGGTATTTCGACTCCTTTCTTGTAAAATGTTGGCTAAAAACATGATTTTGAGAAAGAAGAAAGAAAATGCTAGCAGATAAGTTAGATCCAATATATTTTATTTAGTAATGAAAAAAGGATGTTTTTTAGGCATAAAAATGTTGTGCTTTGTATCTTTTTTTTGCACCGATTGTGCTATGCATCGATGTAATATATATTTTTCACTATATTAGGCCCACTTTTTAAGTTCGCCCCGGGCCTCTGAAAAGTCAGGACCGGCCCTGAGCGCAGCGCCTCCTCTCGGTCGCAGGCTCGTGGGGTCGTTGGCCCATGCGGTTGGGCTGGAGAATAGACACAGCGCGGCCCATCTGAGTGAGATACGTAGACAGAGCTCAGCCAGCCCATATGAGAAGTACCTGTTTCGTATGTCTTTTCTTTCCTTTTTCGTTGCAAAAATCTGCTCTCTCTTTTTTTCTTTGCATAAAAAAAGGCTTTTCGTTTTTATTCCCTGTGATTTCGAATTAATTTCGTTTTCTTCCGCAAAGAAGATGGAATTTTCTTTTTTGGTAAGTATCCGAGAAATGTTTTTAGGGAATACCTGAGAAACTTTGTTAAGTTGTTTTTCCAGTATACTTGCATTCTCTATTTTTTACATCAAAAAGTGTATACCCATGCAGCATTTTCCGAAATACAATTAAACTGGTCCAGGGGAAAAGCTCCACGGTTATTAACCCAACAGAAAAAAAAACATTGGAAAAGTGGCCAGCACACTGCCAGCTAATAAATAAGAACAAAATTGAGTTCCGTACATGATAATGAAGTAAAAAAAAAGTTGCTATATGATATAACATAAAAAAAACATGCGCTTCTTCTCTTTGCTGGCTCACTTCTTCAAAGTTAATTCTGTCGAATTTCCAGTCCACTTTGTTGGCTAAGCTACTTTTGTTGCATTTCCAGCGCTCTCTGTTGAAGCACTGTCCCAGTGTCCCACCTTGTGGGCTCAGCTTCTTGCTGCAGGTTCAGGGAATAATCACCCAACTTCCCTTTTCCTTGACCTTCTTCATTTGCTGAAGTTGGTCTCAGTGTTGTGCTGGAACTGCCTGTGCTGCTAATCTTCAAAAGTTGTTTTTGTTGGCTCAGTCACAAAAACAGCCACCTGTTCTTTCCTTTTCCTTTTCCTTTTCCTTAAAAAGATCCAACACACGCCACAAAACAGCCACCTGTTCTTTCCTTCTTCACCCTGAACTTCTGTTTTCTTCCTACATAAGGAATAGAAAAACTTATCATTGGTTCTCATCAGGCAGTTTTGATTGTTCCCATCAGGCAAAACAATGAACAAGAATGGCAATTCCTTCTTTGACAAACTGTAGCAGGTTGCAACTGATGTCAATAGAACAGAACAGGTTTTTCGGGGCAATTGCCAACCTCATTGTCTAACTTGTCCAGAAACATACAAGAGCTAAATATTTTTGCCAACAATATATCTGGCACTATCCCATCGGATATCGGAAACTTGATAGGCCTGGAGGTGCTTGTTCTTGGTCGCAACTTGCTCAATGGGATAATTCATGAGAGCATAGGGAAGCTTGCACAGCGGGATGTAAATGGCAAATAAACAGCGTCCACAAGTCCCGTTTAGTTAGCTTTATCTAGCTTGATAGTTCATTCTCCCTGGAAAAAAAACAAATTATTGAACTGTTAAGACCATAAGTGGGTTTAAACGGGACCTGCTTTGCATCCCAAAGTCAATTAATATGGATCGAAGGGAGTAATAAAAACATAGAAGAACTAATGCTAATTGGTTTCCATCAAACAGATGGACCCGATTGTTTCATTCATTGCACCGCGCCTTGATAAATCACTGGGGCCTCCTGGACTACATCATGGGGGGCAGGTGCAGCTCAGGAGCATTTAATCAGGGAGAGCAAGTCAGTTTCGGCAATGGTACCGGTACTAATTTAATCCGGCAAAAGGCTCGCCGGCATCATCCAAATTCTGTATTTTAATCAGGGAGAGCAAGTCAGTTTCGGCACAGGTGCAGAAGTGGTCAAATTCAGTCCTAGGTCACTAACATGAATAATGGTACCGGTACTAATTTAATCCGGCAAAAGGCTCGCCGGCATCATCCAAATTCTGTATCAGAAAGAAAGAGCTTGTAGCTCCAATGATCCATACCGAGGAGAGAGAGAAAAGAACCACCCAAATAACCAGCCCGATGCAGCAAACCATGTGGCGGAGGGGTACACCGCTGCCACGGCGCCTCTTCGGAATCAGATGTCTTGTGCTTCTCCTACTCTCCACCATGGGGGTCATGCACGCACACGACGACAACGAGGGAGCTCTCACGGCTTTCAAGGAAAGGATTTCAGACCATTCCGGGGTGCTGGCCTCCTGGAACCGGAGCATCAGCTACTGTGCCTGGGAGGGCGTCACGTGCAGCCGGAGACATCGGTCGAGGGTGGTTGCTCTGGACCTAAACTCTCAGGGGATCTCCGGCACTATCTCCCCTGCCATCGGCAACCTCACGTTCCTCCGCACGCTCAACTTGAGCCTCAATCCCTTGCACGGCAAGATTCCTCCCAGCATCGGCTCCCTCCGCCGTCTCAAGTACCTTGGACTCCAAGGGAACATGCTCACTGGTGCGATCCCAAGCAACATTAGCCGCTGCACCAACCTCAGGGTGATGATAATTGCTGACAACAAGGGGTTGCAAGGAAGCATACCTTCTGAGATCGGCAACATGCAATCGCTACGTGTTGTACACCTATACAACAACAGCCTCACTGGGACCATCCCCTCATCACTTGGGAACCTCTCACAGGTGACCATCTTGTCCCTGGCAGCTAACCATCTCGAGGGATCAATCCCCGAGAGCATTGGGAACAATGCACATCTCGGGTTCCTTCAGCTGGCCATGAACAACCTCTCAGGTTTGCTTCCTCTTTCGCTGTACAACCAGTCATCTCTGTACATGTTTTTTGTGACGGACAACTACCTGCATGGCCGTCTACCAGCTCATCTGGGAAGAAGCCTTCCTAGCATACAGCAGTTTGGATTTGGGAATAACCGATTCACTGGAGTTGTGCCTCCATCACTGACTAATATCTCCAGACTCCAGCTTTTTGATGTTGCAAATAACGGATTCAGTGGGGTTGTCCCTTCAGACTTGGGAAAATTGCAGTATCTTAGAAGGTTTAATCTGGTTGGAAACAAGTTTGAGGCAAACAATGAGCAAGAATGGCAATTCCTTACTTCTTTGACAAACTGTAGCAGGTTGCAACAGATAAATATAGAACAGAACAGGTTCTCGGGGCAATTACCAACCTCATTGTCTAACTTGTCCACAAACATCCAAGAGCTAGATATTTTTAACAACAATATATCTGGTACTATTCCATCAGATATTGGAAATTTGATAGGTCTTGAGGTGCTTATTCTTGCTGGCAACTTGCTCACTGGGGCCATTCCTGAGACCATAGGGAAACTTATACAATTGAAGAGGCTACATCTGAGTTCCAACAACTTATCAGGATTCATCCCCTCTTCCATCGGAAACCTCGCTGGTCTTTATAGGCTTGGTGCAAGCTTCAACAGCTTGGAGGGACCGATTCCATCAAGCATTGGGAATTTGACAAAACTTTCAGCACTAGATATATCGACGAACCATCTTTCTGGCTCAATTCCAAAGGAAATTATGCAACTATCATCCATCTCAATTTATTTGGCTTTGTCTTACAACTTGCTGGAGGGACCTCTACCTTCAGAGATTGGCAATTTGGTAAATCTCGAACAGCTTATCCTATCAGGGAACCAGTTGTCTGGTAAAATACCTGCAGCCATTGGTGGCTGCGTGGTCCTGGAAACCCTCTTGATGGATGGCAATTCATTCCAAGGAAACATCCCTCCCACTTTGAAGAACATCAAAGGGCTTACTGTACTGAATTTGACGAACAACAAACTGAACGGTAGCATCCCAGGGGAACTGAGCAACATTACCAGCTTGCAGGAACTGTATCTTGCACATAATGATCTGTCAGGGTCAATCCCTGAACTCCTTGGTTATTCAACATCTCTGCTCCACCTCGACATATCGTTCAACAATTTACAAGGTGAGGTACCAAAAGAAGGGATTTTCAGGAATTTAACTGGACTATCAATTTTTGGAAACAATGAGTTATGTGGTGGAATACCACAGCTTCAACTGCCAAAATGTCCAAGCTCCAAGAGAGGCTTGCCAAAGTCCCTGAGAATAGCTGTCCCTGCAGCAGTTGGTATCCTAGTCTTACTTGTAGCTCTTGCTTTAGCTGGATTTCTGTACAGAAAATTTAAGTCAGGATTGAGGAAAGAACAACTGTCACCTCAGAAGATTGACCTTCCAACGGTTTCATACAACGACATACTCAAAGCAACGGACGGGTTTTCAGAAGCCAATCTGCTTGGGAAGGGAAGATATGGTACTGTATACAAAGGCACTCTAGAAAATTTTGCTGCCGCTGTGAAGGTGTTTAATCTGCAGCAATCTGGATCCTACAAGAGCTTCCTGGATGAATGTGAGGCACTAAGAAGAGTTAGGCACCGTTGCCTTGTAAAGATCATCACATGTTGTTCAAGCATCAACCACCAAGGCCAAGACTT
Source organism: Triticum aestivum (assembly GCF_018294505.1). Classification (NCBI taxonomy): domain Eukaryota; kingdom Viridiplantae; phylum Streptophyta; class Magnoliopsida; order Poales; family Poaceae; genus Triticum; species Triticum aestivum. Next base: position 730,493,616 of record NC_057812.1, read on the forward strand.
CAGAGCGCTAGTCTTCGAGCTCATGCCCAATTTCAGCTTAGACCGCTGGATCCACCCAGATATTGAAAGCCAAAACAGAATGGGAACACTCAGCCTGTCACAGAGGTTAGATATCGCCGTTGACCTCGTGGATGCTATAGACTATCTTCACAATGGTTGCCAACCTTCCATCATCCATTGCGATCTCAAGCCAAGCAACATTCTTCTCACAGAGGACATGAGGGCTCGTGTTGGGGATTTTGGCATTGCTAGAATTCTAAAAGAAGCTGCAAGCGAAGCTTCTGCAAGTTCCCTTAGCTCCATGGGAATAAGAGGATCCATTGGATATGTTGCTCCAGGTAACTGAATATGCTCCCCCTATGCTTGAAATGATCACATTTAATTAGATATATGTTTTTTAAGGCTTAATTAGATACAATATATGTTTATGAAATAACTTCTGTGCATACCTGTTTATACCCCGAATTGTTTCAATCCATTGTAGAATATGGAGAAGGGCTTCCAGTATCTACTTATGGTGATGTGTACAGCCTTGGGATCACCTTGATCGAGATGTTTACTGGAAGGTGCCCGACAGATGATATGTTTAGAGATGGGTTAACCCTGCAATACTTTGCAGAGGCAGCAGGTCTATCTGGGAATGTCATGAAGATAGCAGACTCCAACATCTGGCTGCATGATGAAGCAAACGATAGCACTGATACAGAAAATATAAGCAGAGCCAAGGAATGTTTGGCTGCCATCATCCAGCTTTGTGTCCTATGCTCAAAGCAATTGCCCAGAGAAAGGATGTCAACAAGTGATGCTGCTGCAGAGATGCATGCCATCAGAGATGCCTACCTCAGTAGTCAGTGAAGTGATGTTAAATCATATGAAGAAACCACTACCAAATGCCGATAACCATGGGTTCTCCAAGTATATTATTGAGATCTGTACTATGTTGTGATGTAAAGTCTATCAACTGGTACTGTATTATTCACTTTATACACGTTATCATTTGTGACAGCATTGCTGTGGTCTAGGGTATAAAGAACACAAGAACATATGCCTTCCATCAGTTTTATTCCAGTCAACCAATTTCTGAATCAACCAGCCGCTAAGTGCAAGAAACGAGTCGCGGCTCGCCTACTGTTTAATCCAAATTTCAGCACTGGCTTTTGTTTCCAAGTTACTTGTGTTGCGCTTCCAGCCACTTTTGCTGAAGTATCATCCTTTGTCGGTATCAACTAGATGCTGGCATGCTGCAACCTCAGGGCTAATTCAAGAGAGGAAAGAGGGGTGCTACGTGAGAAGAACAAAACTCAAGAAATGTGTGTGTAAAGTATCCAGTACATCACAAGACATACACCAACTCTCTTTGCAGACTCGTCTTCCAAAGTCAATTCTGTTGCACTTCCGGCCTCTTTTGTTGAATTATCAACTTCACTGGGGAAACTACATGCTGCAACTTCAACTTCAACTTCAGGGCTAGTTCAAAGGGAACGAAACACCGAACTTTCCTTTTCCTTCAAAAAAAATCCAACACGAGCACTTGTTCAACTATGGGCCCCTAAACACCAGCCACGCGTTCTCATCTATACTCTTTTTTTTTGACAAAAAACATAGAAGAATTCAGGCTAATTGGTTCCCATCAGACAGAGACAGTCTTGATTGTTTTATTCATTGCATTGGGACCTCCTGGACTACATCACTGGGACCAGGTGCAGCTGAGGAGCAATTAATCAGGGACAGCACGTCAGTTTCAACACAGCTGCATAAGTGGTCAGATTCAGTCCGAGGTCACTAACATCGACAACTTGGTACCAGTACTATTTTAATTTCGCGAAAGGCACACCAACATCGTGCAAATTCTGTATCAGAAAGCTAGAACTTGTAGCTCCAATGTTCCATACCAAGGAAGAGAGAGTGAAAATAACCACGCACAGAACCATGTGGCGGAGGGGTACACCGCTGCCACGGCGCCTCGTCGGAATCAAATGTCTTGTGCTTCTCCTGCTCTCCACCATGGGGGTGACGCGCGCACATGACGGAGATGAGAGCGCTCTCGAAGCATTCAAGGAAAGGATTTCAGACCATTCAAGGGTGCTGTCCTCCTGGAACAGGAGCATCAGTTACTGCGCCTGGGAGGGCGTCACGTGCAGCCAGAGGCACCGATCGAGGGTGGTCGCTCTGGACCTCAACTCCCAGGGGCTCGCCGGCACCATCTCCCCTGCCGTCGGCAACCTCACGTTCCTCCGCACACTCAACTTGAGCCTCAACCCCTTGTACGGTAAGATCCCTCCCAGCATCGGCTCCCTCCACCGCCTCAGGTACCTTGGCCTGCAAGGGAACATGCTCACCGGTGCGATCCCAAGCAACATTAGCCACTGCAGCAGCCTCAGGAAGATGGTAATTGCTGACAATAAGGGGTTGCAAGGAAGCATACCTTCTGAGATCGGCAACATGCAATCGCTACGTCTTGTACACCTATACAACAACAGCCTCACCGGGACCATCCCGTCATCACTAGGGAACCTCTCCCAGGTGTCCATCTTGTCCCTGGCAGCTAACCATCTCCAGGGATCGATCCCTGAGGGCATTGGGAACATCCCATCTCTCGAGTTCCTTCAGCTGGCCATAAATAACCTCTCAGGTTTGTTTCCTCTTTCGCTGTACAACCAGTCATCTCTGCACAGATTTTATGTGGCGGACAACAACCTGCACGGCCGTCTACCAGCTGATCTGGGGAGAGGCCTTCCAAACATGCAACAGTTTGCAATGGGGGACAATCAATTTACTGGAGTTGTGCCTCCATCACTAACTAATCTCTCCAGACTCCAGGTTTTTGATGCTCCAAATAACGGATTCAGTGGGGTTGTCCCTTCGGAGTTGGGAAGATTGCAGTATCTTAGATGGTTTTGTCTGGATGTGAACAAGTTCGAGGCAAACAATGAGCGAGAATGGCAATTCCTTATTTCTTTGACAAACTGTAGCAGGCTGCGACTGATGTCTATAGAACAAAACAGGTTCTCGGGGCAATTGCCAACCTCAGTGTCTAACTTATCCACAAACATCCAAGAGCTAAGTATTTTGGCCAACAATATATCTGGTACTATCCCATCAGATATTGGAAATTTCATAGGTCTGGAGGTGCTTCATCTTGGTCACAACTTACTCACCGGGATAATTCCTGATAGCATAGGGAAGCTTACACAATTGAAGGAGCTACACCTGGGCTACAACAACTTATCAGGATTTATCCCGTCCTCCATTGGAAACCTCACCGGTCTGTCTAAGTTTGATGCAAGCTTCAACAGCTTGGAGGGACCAATCCCATCAAGCATCGGAAAATTGACCAAACTTTCACAACTAGATCTATCGAGAAACCATCTTAATGGCACAATTCCAAGTGAAATTATGCAACTATCATCGATCTCAATATATTTGGCTTTGTCTTACAACTTGCTGAAGGGACCTCTTCCTTCAGAAGTTGGTAAGTTGGTAAATCTCGGGCAGCTTCTTCTATCCGGGAACCAACTGTCTGGTAAAATACCTGCAACCATTGGTGGCTGCGTAGTCCTGGAAACCCTCTTAATGGATGGCAATTCATTCCAAGGAAACATCCCTCCCAGTTTGAAGAACATAAAAGGGCTTACTGTGCTGAATTTGACGAACAACAAACTGAATGGAAGCATTCCAGGGGACCTGAGCAATATTACCAGCTTGGAGGAATTGTATCTTGCACATAATGATCTATCAGGGCCAATACCTGAACTCCTAGGTTATTCAACATCACTGTTCCACCTCGACATATCCTTCAACAATTTACAAGGTGAGGTACCAAAAGAAGGGATTTTCAGGAATTTAACTGGACTATCAATTGTTGGCAACAATGAGTTATGTGGTGGAATACCACAGATTCAACTGCCAAAATGCCCAAGCTCCAAGAAAGGCTTGCCAAAGTCTCTGAGAATAGTTGTCCCTACAACAGGAGGTATCCTGGTCTTCCTTGCAGCTCTTGCTTTAGCTGGATTTCTGTACACAAAATTTAAGCCAGGGTTGAGGAAAGAACTACGGTCACCTCAGACGACCAAGATTGACCTTCCAATGGTTTCATACAACGACATACTCAAAGCAACGGATGGGTTTTCAGAAGCCAATCTGCTCGGGAAGGGAAGATATGGTACTGTATACAAAGGTACTCTAGAAAATTTCGCTGCGGCTGTGAAGGTGTTTAATCTGCAGCAATCCGGATCCTACAAAAGCTTCCAGGATGAATGTGAGGCACTAAGAAGAGTTAGGCACCGTTGCCTTGTAAAAATCGTCACGTGCTGTTCAAGCATCAACCACCAAGGCCAAGACTTCAGAGCACTAGTCTTCGAGCTCATGCCTAATGGCAGCTTAGACCGCTGGATCCACCCAGACATTGAAAGTCAAAACAGAAATGGAACACTCAGCTTGTCACAGAGGTTAGATATCGCTGTTGACCTTGTGGATGCTTTAGACTATCTACACAATGGATGCCAACCTTCCATCATCCATTGCGATCTCAAGCCAAGCAACATTCTTCTCACTGGTGACATGAGGGCTCGTATTGGGGATTTTGGTATCGCTAGAATTCTTAATGAAGGTGGAAGCGAAGCTTCTGCAAATTCCCTTAGCTCCATCAGAATAAGAGGATCCATTGGATATGTTGCTCCAGGTAACTGAATATGCTCCCCCTATGCTTCACATGATAACACCAGATTAGGTATATGTTCATGAAACAACTTCTGTGCATAACTTCCCCGCAAAAAAAAAAAAAAAAAACTTCTGTGCATACCTGTTTGAACTCCAAATTGTTTCAATCCAATGCAGAATATGGAGAAGGGCCTTCCGTATCAACTTATGGTGATGTGTACAGCCTCGGGATCACCTTGATCGAGATGTTTACCGGACGGTGCCCGACAGATGATATGTTCAGAGATGGGTTAACCCTGCAATACTTCGCAAAGTCAGGTGGTATTCCTGGGAATGTCATGGAGATAGCAGACTCCAACATCTGGCTGCATGATGAAGCAAATGATTGCAATGATACAGAACATGTAACTATAGCTAAGGAATGTTTGGCTGCCGTTATCAAGCTTGGTGTCTTATGCTCAAAGCAATTGCCTAGAGAGCGGCTGTCAACAAGTGATGCTGCTGCAGAGATGCATGCCATCAGAGATGCCTACCTCGGTAATAGTGATGAAGTGATGTCGAACTATATGAAGAAACCACTACCATATGCTGATTAGCATGGGTTCTCCAAATTGATTATTGAAATCTGTAGTTATATTGTGGTGTAAACTCTATCAACTGGTACTGTATTATCCACCTTATACGTGTTATCATTTTTGCCAACATTGGTGTGGTCTAGGGTATAAATAAGACAGACATATGCCCTCCATCAATTTATTTCAGTTAACCAATTCCTGAATCAACCAGGCTCTGCAAGAGAAGAGTCGCGGCTCGGGGTGACTTTTGTTTCTAAGCTGCATATGGTTCTGAGATTGAGAATTCCTCATTTGGTTTCACATTCTTAAGCATGATTACTCCATTCTTAATTGGGCCTATAACTCATAGCAGAGCATACACATTTGAATTTCTTTATTATCTTCTTGAACAATTACTTTTTGTCAATTCATATTCCATAGAATATCTAGTGTACCCTTGAGCAAATAAAAGAAAATATTTACTAAAAACAACAATGATAAGAATATTTACTAACCATTCATCACTGTACACAGTACACACAGTTGATACATAAGTAATAGCCCCTGTTCAAGGATTCGTCCGATTAATCTCTACTCGTACGGTCAGCGAGTAGCCGATAAACTGATAAATCAGCCGATTAACTTGCCGTAGCCTATTAATCCCCTACTCGCCAGCCAAACGAGCAGCTACCAGGTAACGATTTCCTCAACAATGGTAATAGCTAGATTATTAAGCGCAAGAATGACAAGATTATGAAGCTAAACTACTCTACCTAACTCCCTCCTGGTGAAAAACATGCCAAAACATACCGAATGTGTGAGCTGTCAATATCGACGTACTTGGACCAGTATGCCTTGTACTTGGAGATGGGTTAAACCCTGCAATACTTTGCACATGCAGCAAGTCTTCCTGCGAATGTCATGAAAATAGCAGATTCCAACATCTGGCTGCATGATGAAGCAAACAATAGCACTAATACAGAAAATATAACCAGAGACCAGGAATGTTTGGCTGCCATCATCCAGTTTGGTGTCCTATGCTCAAACAACTGCCTAGAAAAGGAATGTCTACAAGTGACGCTGCTGCAGAGATGCATGCTATCAGAGACACCTACCTCAGTAATCAGTGATTAATTCATGTCAAATCATATGAACAAACCAGTACCACATGCCGATTAACAAGGGTTCTCTGAATTTATTCTTGAATCGGTAGTATATTGTGATTCAAACTATGAGCTGGTACTGTATTAACCAACAAAAAATATCACTACCAGATGAGGTGAAAAAAGGTGCTACATGTGAAGAGAAAATTCAATTAAAATGGGTGCTGTAAAAAGGTTCTACATGAGCACATCACTAGACATAACTGAGTCAGTTCTCCAGAGTTACCTTTTGTTGCATTTCTAGCCACCTTTGTTGAAGCACTATCCCTCGTTGACTCAGATTCTTGCTGCAACTTCAGGTTCAGTGCTACTTCAAAGGGAACAACTTCAGGTTCAGTTCTAGTATTCATAGGGAATGAGCACTGAACCTTCCTTTTTCCCTAAAAAAAATCCAGCACAAGCTCTACGCAAACAGCTACCTGTTCATTCTCCACTCTCAGCTTCTCTTTTCTTCTTAGAGAAGGCATAGAAAAATTACTCCATTTGTTTCCAAATTCTTACGCATAATTACTCCATACTTATTGGGCCTGTAATTCATATACCAGATAATAAACAGTTGGGTTTCTTTATTACCTTGTTGAACATTTACTGTTCTTCCAATTCATTTTTGTATCCTTGAATGAGCAGAAGAATATTTACTATGCTGTGACTTAGAAATCACTGTGCATGTAGTTGATACATGAGAAAAAGCTACTCCCTCCGTCCCATAATGTAAGACGTCTTTTGACACTAGTGCAGTGTTAAAAAACGTCTTACATTATGGGATGAAGGGAGTAGATTATTAAGCACAAGAATGACAAGATTATGATGCTGAACAATGTTAGACATATCACTGCTCTACCTAACTCGCTCCTGGTGAAAAACTCGTGGCACAAAAGTACCAAAACAGAATGATACATATGTCATTGTTTGCTTGCGTAGCAATGCCGAATGTGTGAGCTGTCAACATCGACATACTTGGACCAGTAGGCCTTGTACTTGGAAACGGCAAGGTCCAGCCAGGGCTTGTAATTCCCATTATAGTGAACTACCGCTGCATTCTCGATTTCAGCAATGTCAACAGCAGGATCATAGCCAAGGCCCAAGACATGCCAAGTGTGATCCAATGGGTGTGTCAAATTGTAGAATGTAATTAGTCCTGGAGGTAATGTGCCCAGCTTCCACAACTTGCGATCCTCATTCTGCCAAAAGAGCTTCTCTTAGTAAGTGAAACCAATAAAAGCTACTGACAAGCGATTGTTGTAAGATACACCGTAGACATAACATACACGGTAGGATAAATGTAGTTCAACAATATAACAATATTTTTTTGCTCCATTACTTACCAAATTTTGCCAATAATGGTATATTCCAGTGATGTTTCGCTTCTTCCACTCCTTCAGGTCAAACATGTTCATTCCAAAAGCCCAACCACAAGCACGTGGATCAAAGTTCTCAGAGATCTTAGGATGTGAGAAGTTGAGATAAGTGTCGAAGCGATGGAAACTTTCTTTGCAGGTTTCAACAGCACCATTTACCATCCCTTTAAGATCAACATCCCAGAGGGGTGTCAAGTCCTTCTGCACAACAACATCATCATCGAGAAACAGTATCTTGTCAAGCTTGGGATGTATCTCTGGCATGTAGAACCTTAGATGGTTGAGCATAGACAAATATTTTGGGTTCCTGTACTTCAGATTTTCAGTCCCATCAGAGAGTGATGACGGGTCATGTGCTTTAAAGTAGAATTCCTTGAGACGAGCTGACTCAAGTTGCCGCATAACCAAACAATAAGACGAATTGAGCCACTTGAAATTGTCAATGTTCTCCACGTGGACAGTAGCAGGGCGGGGAGAATGACTGATGAACCACATCTTCATAGCTGCAAAATTAAGCTTGTCAGTGACGATGTGGAACACATGCTTATTTGGCTCCTTGGCATTTGTCACGGTTGATCTGACAACTACTGAGGCTGCAAGGACATTATCAGAAAATATAGCATAGTGATAGAGTGACCGATCCTCGAGCTTTGCTTTATCTTCTTCGTCCTTCAAAGCAGCAGCTTGAAAATACTCCTTGATCACACCATCACGGAGATGATAATCGGTTATCAACTGCATATGTAGGCAGTGCAAGGGCATGGGAACCGTCTTTGCAGCATGCTGAACCAGGAATGTGTTTTGCTTTTTCGCAGTGTCGATATTAAGTTCCGCGGACTGCAGCATAACACGCAATCTTCTGGATACTTCATCAGAGTTGTACAGAACATCTCTAGCTGAAGACAACACATGCCCCATTGCTTTTGCTCTCTCTAAAGCGCTGCAGAACAAGAGAGGGTGATAAATATAACACATCGTTCCATGCCAATGTGAACAAGAAACTGAAGAAAAGTCTGAAAAAATTCAGAGGTGTAAAATGAAGTACCTTGAATCCAGTTCACTGTCCATATGTGCATCTCCAATAGCTGCTTTGCTTTCTTTTATGCACTTCATGAGTGATGCATACAAGTCGGGCTCATTCTGGGAACGTGCAATGGTGGCGTACACCTTTGCCATTATTATCTGATCTATCATGAGCTTCACCGTGGAGTCTGTATTTGTGTGGTGAAACTCCTGCCTCCAGATATTGTAACTGACTTTCACTTTATTATCAAAGTTCCTCGAGCTGTTTGTGGCCGCATTTCGCAGCTGGAGCTCGGCCTCCTTGTCCATCTGAAGCAACTCTTGAATCCGCTGCTCCTTTCTTCTACGTCGAAATACCTGCAGGAACCGTGTGATGTTTACAACAAGGCGGCAACAATGAATATGAGCTTGACAATTTAGGGAGTGAACCAGAAACACTTGCGATGTACTCCCTCCGTTCCGAATTACTTGTCGCAGGTATGGATGTATCTAGATGTATTTTAGTTCTAGATACATCCATTTCTGCGACGAGTAATTTGGAACGGAGGAAGTAAAGATGAACGAATATCCACCATCTTACAAAACAACTATGCAAGACAAATAATATTTGACCTCTCGCTTTAGCTTTATTGGATCGGGTCTTTGGGTTGCCGAAACCGCTGCAGTTGAAACATTGTTGGCTTCTGATCCAGCGGCCAGTTGCTGCTCCTCTACAGTCTCTTGCTACCATAACAGAAGAAGAACCACCGGTGAGAATTAGAAACTAAAACAGTGAGCCAAATATTTTTGTTCATGGCATACAATTTCAGCAGCCGGATAGCTATCTCTGGGCAGCAGAGGGTTCTCCCAGATAGAGGACGACGCGAACTCCCTGGCGGTGACCTTGAACAGCTTGATCCGGCCATCCTGGTCCGTGTACGCGATGGTCTTGTTGAAATCCTCCACATCCTGCCCAAGCAAACATAACCCCACATTGTTTCACATTGCACAATCACACACACGGTTCCAAAATTCCTGGGCTGAGAAGTCAGGTACAGTATAACCTGCAAATCGCCGCACCCGGGGCAGCTCCGGGGACTGGCCTCCCGTGCGCTGGAAAATGAAGGTGGCGTCAGAATGAGAGAATTTCAAGCGCGGCGCGGGCGTCGGAACGGAGAGTCTGGCGGCAACGGCGGTACTTACGCTCGGTGGCGGTGGTCGGAGAAGAGCCGCCGCGACACCGCCGATCTGACGGAGGGGACGTGGACGACGACCTGCGGGGCCGGAGCGGGAGGAATCGTCAGGAGCGAGGAAGGAAGGAGGAAAAGAACCCCTTTTTTTCCGCGGGCTCGTGCTGCGCCGCCGCATTCCGCCATTGCGGCCGGCGAGGGCAGGGGATAAGAGTGCGCGTGCGTGCGGGCTGGTGAGCGGTGCGGACGGGAGGGGAGGGGTACCTGGAAGGAGAGGAAGAGGAGGAGCAGGAGGAGCGCGACGAGGCCGGAGCGCCGCCGCCACGCCGCCGCCGACGAGGGGTTGGGGGGCAGGGAGGGGAACGCCATGGAGGAGTGGAGGTGGGGTGATGGGGGTGGGGCCGGTGTCGATTTTTCGGGGGACGAATCGCCGGGTGGCGCTAGCGGGAGCAGGGCCGCCGTTTTTCCGTTCGGATCGCAACGGGAATGGAGGGGAAACTGTTACGGCCACATGTGGTGGTACACCCAAGGCAGTGGCGGCGTCCATTTGGTATCATGAGCCATGGTTTCTCACGAAATTGAAGCTCCCCTCTTTGTTTTCTAGCCTAGTTTTGTTAATTTCGTCCTAAATTCAAAAATTCCTCATCAAAAATAGTTTCAAATTTTTTTGTGATTTGTCGGTTTTGATGATGTTTTGTTGGATTTGATCCATGAATTTGCTTGGTTTCAAGTGGATCTAGCTTTCCTCCATCTTTTCCCCACCATCCATCCCCAAAATCTCCCTAATTTTGCCCAAGAAATCTCCATTTTCCGCCACGAAATCGCGAAATTTCTGCCCACCCGTGCCCACGGACCCCAGACCCCGTGCGCACGGGCCCCCGAAAAGTCTCTGGACACCCCGTACCCACGGACCTGTACCGTGCGCACGGGACCCCGTGCCCACGGGCTCCTACCCCCGTGCGCACGACCCCCAGGACAGTCGTGAGTACTTCACCATTTCGCCCATAACTTCCACATCCGGAGTCCGATTTTTGCGTTCTTTAGCTCGTTGAGTAGCTATTGACATCCCCATCCACCTAGATAGGTTCCATCACCATTTGACTCCATCAAAGTTTTGACATTTTGGCTTCTTTAACTAGGCCTTCCACCATATTATCCGCAAAATCCACCATAGCCTTCTGCAACCTAACCCATTTTGCTCCATTTAGCATTTGTGGTTGTTTGAGTGGTGACTTGAGTCTCCTAAGGTGTTTCGGCTACTTAGGGACGGTTGCTTCTTCATCATCCACCACCACCACTTCCACATTGCCATCTCCACTACCACCATTTGACTTTTGTCCTTGAGATTTTGAGTTCGCGGTTTTTCCGTTTCCTAAGGTGTTTCGGCTACTTAGGGACGAGTCTCCATCATCTTGGTATCTACATCAAGAACACCGCCACTCACCATCTTCAAGGACGGTAACCTCGACGACACCATTGTACAATCACCCTTGCAATTGCATTGATAACCCCTAGCCCATTTTGCGTCACTTGCCTATCGAGACTAGCCATTTGAGTATTGCCGGCAACGTTACTTGTGCACATTAGTGATCTACACCTCCCATTGCATACATATCATATCATATCGGTATCATATCATCCCTTGTGCCTCAAGTTTGTTCCCGCATATACACAATCACTATCTTGGTTTGTGCATTTCGCAAAGTGGCCATATACAAAAAAAGAAAAGAATAAGCTTTTAAGCAAAAGAAGAGAAAGAGCAAAGAGCTTGTAAGCAAGTGCGATAGCATAATACCACGTTGCACATAAGATTGTCATATCCGATCATCTTGGATCATCTTGAGAAGAACAACGGGAACATCATACATATAGCATACTTGGGATAGAAAGCTCATACATTTTGCATCTTATAGGTTGTGCACAAGTGTCGTATCCGCCTATTGAGCAATCGTGCTAGCGTCTCTCTTGAGTTGTGCAACACAAGCGTTTCCCGTGGATTCCACATTTTGTGCTCATTCCTTGGTTGCACGACCCCATTTATCTATCTGTGTGTGTGTTTCCGTGTGCCACATATTGCTATTGGTCTACTTGTTTCACTTGCGAATTTGTGAATCTTTTCCAACATTATTGACTCTTGCTAACATTTTGCATCAAATTTTTGTGCCACTATCCTCACCGAGCTCCACCATTGGATAAGGTACATTGGTCTAGTTCTTTCCTTTTTTCCACTCATATTTGCGCGAGTCTTGTGACGTGCTAGTTGTTCTTGAATTTGAGAATTATTACGGGTGGAGAAGAATACCGCGAGTAAAACCACAACTGCGTAGTACTCCCTCCGTCCCAAAATTCTTGTCTTAAATTTGTCTAGATACGCCCTTTCATGAAAAGATCGAGGGCGAAACCAAGATAGGCCTTTTTGGCCGACAGGGGTTGGGAGGGCACGCCCCAAGCGCAACCTCTTGTCGTGCTCGTGCTTTGTGATTGCGATCATGGCCTCACAACTCCACATGTCAATTTTGTCTTTCCGGTCCAAAAGAGGGTTTCTTGCCTTCATAAAGATTGCTCTTTCACCGTACAAAGTGTGGTATGGTTGTCAACTAGTGGTTTGGCGTGGAGTTTCCCATCAACCCTCGTTCCCATCGGTCGATGATTGGTGGAATGCGAGTCTAAATGCATCCTTGGACCACAACCAATGTGTATGTCATGTTAAGTGTGTGCAAGGAAAGGAGCATGCATGACTTCAACGTCCTTGGGTTAATCTATTGGGGGGTTGTAACATATTTTTGCCTTAAATAAAGGAAGTATAGTTGTACTAAACTTGAGACACCTATTTTCGGACGGAGAGGGTACGTAGAACGCCATTTTGGACGCACTTCACATATAAATGACGGGAACGTAAGCTTGTTTTTACCAAAAACAAGTTCATGTGTAGATTTAACTATGTCCTAATTGAAGGAGTGTCTTCCTGCAAATTTATTAAAAAGAATATAAACATCGGACCCCACAAAAAAACAATATAAACATCGGTCTCTACTTCGACGGCACAATCTTTGTTTTATTAGAAGGTAGAATATTAGCCATGTAGAGGATAGACAAATATTTTTTGCAGTGATAACACAAACAGGTAGGTATAGTTCCAACTTCCAACAAAGCTCCAACTTTTTTGACCAGCCATTCTCCTAGTGCAGCATCATATCCTCAGTTTTATTTTACTGCAAGGAAGGCATCAAAGCATGATCTGATCCTCTAAGCGTCCTCAAATCATTTGTATCCACTGAAGAAAGCTCCTTATTTGATAATAAGATTGGGGCTTTGTTAGTGAGCTTCCCACTAGGAGCAAACAAAGAAAAGGGAAAGTGAAAGGGTGCCTAAATTGTTCTGAAGAACTTTGGTTCAGTCTAGCACTTTAACCAGCTTCATCCAGGAGTAATCTGCAGTAGTTAGCAGAAAGCAAAAGTCCACCATCACTTTCTGTCTCTTTTTTCGCGAATACGCAAAAGGCTTGTGTATCATTGCATTGATAGGTAGAATTTGAAGAAATGTTTTTTCAGCAACAAAACAAAATCTTGACCGCATCAGAAATATCCTGCCGGAAAATGTTAAAACACCCCTTTTCGATTAAAAAAGGTGAAAGCAAGATTGTTAAGATCTTTTTTTAACATAGATTGTTAAGATCTTTCAGGTAATGATTCAAAGGTTTGCTTTCTTCACAGCAGGAAAATGTACAGAACTTCAACACTTGAACAGAACCATGCTTGAAAGTCTACCATCACTTTTTCTGTCTCATGATTTTCAGCAACCAAACTAAAATATCCAACCAGAAATTTTTTTGGTGAAATATTTCTGGTAATGAGTCAAATGTTTGCGTTCTTCAGAGCAGAAGATGTATGGAATTTCAGCACTTGTACAGAAGCATGTTGTTGGCAAGACCCAGAAAAGGGGGCATTATATAACTGATAATGACTGAATGCTGTTCTTAGTGCAACCTGATGCAATGCAACCAACCCATGGCATTTCAGTGGAAAAAAATCATTGAATTCATGCGTACGAGTATGGCAACAGCTAAATATCTCCGTATATCGCTACACTATTACATTGATCATCATGATCGGTGCAAACTTCGTCATGACAACGGGAAACAATGGCATGGTGTGGTGGTCTACCTTTACATTCTCCAAATGGATATCGGTTACATGGTTACATATCCTATAGACACTCCTGATCATGATCATCTGCCCCTAGAGTTGGTCCTAGCGCCGTCGCTCCTCGGCGAGTTCCCCCGGCCACGCGGCATCGACGGGCTGTCTCGCCTGGCCTCCCTCGACTTGGACTTGCTCTTCATCGCCTCGATCTGCTCGAGCGCCTCCACGACCTCCTTCATGGACGGCCGGCTCTTGGGCTCGCCGGCCAGGCACTTGAGAGTGAGCTGAGCGGCGCGGAAGGCCCCTCTGGCATGGTACTGCCCCTCGAGCCGGCTGTCCATCAGCTGGGTCAGCCTCCTCCGGTCTGACAGGAGTGGCTTCGCCCAGTTCACCAGGTTGAGCTTCTCGCTGGGGCGGCTCGGGTCCAGCGCCCTCAGGCCGCAGAGCATCTCGAGCAGCACGACGCCGAAGCCGTACACATCACTCTTCACATACAGGTGGCCTGGAATGCAAGATGGTCAGTGTTAGTCAGTGCTACGAACAGATGATGCACCTTGTTAGTTTGTAATGTGACCGTTAACTGACGAACATACCGGTAGAAACGTACTCCGGAGCGGCATACCCGTACGTGCCCATGACTCGTGTCGTCACATGAGACTCCCCGTCATCTGGGCCATGCTTGGCCAATCCAAAATCCGAGAGCTTCGGGTTGAAGTGCTGAACATGACATGGTTGCAGGGTGATCAGGGTATTATTCAGGGACTAAAGTTTGTTGCTAATATATAAGATATTAATCAATAGCGCATACTGAATCTAGTAGTATATTGGACGCCTTGAAGTCCCGGTAGATAATCTGCCTTTCGGACGAATGAAGGAAGGCGAGGCCACGGGCTGCACCGATGAGAATCTTCAGCCGGAGGCTCCAAGGCAGTGGCTCATAGATGGCCCCTCCTGATAACATCAATGCATTAGTACCATAACAGAGCTAAAAGGTAAATTTGATCACAAATAATCTTTGACAGCTAAGCAAAAAAGTAGAACAGGGGGAAAAAATCCGAGTCCTACTTTTGACCCTCTATTGCAAATTGACCTGGCAAGAATGATGGAAGGCAGCAGCAGCAAGAATTTGGCTGGGTTCAGACAATTTAGTGGATGCTCGTGCCCTTGAAAAGTGCTAGTCGTTAGTTGTATAGCACTATGGACTATGGTGCTTGATATATAGTATGCGATGAAAACGATGTTGCAGTTTCACCAGCATCTGCAAGGCGTGCTACTTTGCGGACTAAGTTGGCATAAAGAGGAAAAACAGATTGACAAAAGGAGAACTGTTTCAGATATTTATCGTTTGAAAAAGGCCGTCTGCGGCCGAAAGAAGACTCACTTCTGAAGAGGTGGTTCTCCAAGCTCCCCTTCGCCATGAACTCGTACACGAGTAGTAGCTCGTTGTCCTCCATGCAGTAGCCCAACAGTTTGACGAGGTTGGGGTGCGAAATTCTCCCAAGGAAATTCACTTCAGACTGCATAAAAAAGATACAGCAATTCCTTTTTAGAGAAATGCATAACGAAAATCTTAGGAATCTGGTACTACTTCCAGAATTAGCAATAAATAGATAACTAAATAAAATGAAAGCAACAGCACAATACAAATTCCTAGTGTCAGCCAATAAGCAGTACCGATCAATTATGGTACCGATACTTGTCAAGAATAGCATAAATATGAAGCGCTCGATAACTAGTGAGAGCAGAGTATTGGAATATGCAAAAAAACACATAAGGACTAAGAGAGTGGTGCTACTTATAGCAATTAAAAATGAAACATGAAAATCCTATTTTGCCAATAATTAGTAACAGTACTTGCCAAAAAGGCCATAAATATAATATTTTTCAATGACTAGTGAGATAATGGTATTGGAGTATACACAAAAAACAAGAAACCTGAGTACTGTGGCCATGGCAAATAATGCAAAGGTTCAGCATTATTCACTTGGCCGAAAGCATGCAAATGTGGCAATTGCAACTTGTGCAAAAGTACAAGACAACACTATCACTAACTTTTAACGATTGTAGGAAAACTGAAATCTGCCTAAGAACCGAAAGCACCATTAAAAAAAATCATATCACTGAAATTCCTTGTAGAAAAATATAAAGGTAACCAATTCATCAGGATCACAATCACCTGCCATTGCTCCATCCCCTGCACGCTCTCGGGGTTGAGCTTCTTGACGGCGACGACCATGGCGGTGCTGCCCTTGGCCGGGTTCACGTCGATCCACCCCTTGTAGACCTTCCCGAAGCCGCCCTCGCCGAGCACCGTCTCGGGCTTGAAGTTCTTGCAGGCGCCCCTGAGCTCGGCGAAGGTGAAGATCTTGAGGTTCGGGGACTCGAGGATGTGGCCCCCCTCCTCGTAGCAGTCGTCGGTGCTGGCGCCGCTGACCGTCGACGCCATGAATGTGCTGGTGCTGACCGTCGACAGCTTCCCTGTTGTGGCGGTGGTGGAGGAGCTCGTGGTCCTCTTCGACGCAGACATCCCTGCACATGCATAATAATTAGCAAATGCTGGGCGCTGCAGGCTTCAACTATGGATACTAGATGGTGATGTTTCTGCTATTTATAAAATTTACCAATGCATTTGATGATGTGAGTTACTATGACACTGAAGTAAAAAAGTTGAGGGGGCCGAATTAAATCGTATCATTTGGGCAAGATTGTTACTACTTATTCACGAAAGAAATGAAACAAGTGAATCCATACTAAAAGAAACTAATCGGCACATAAAACATAATTTGTACAGAAAATTTTCTGCACTTGGTGGTTGGCACGCAGCGATCAGCAGAAGTGATTTTCAAGAGCAGGAATGTTGGATTCATTGCAGCCACATGTATAGGCATGCAAGTTGGCCCAGTTGGCCCGTACGCACATAATCATATATTGGTGAAGTATGTGCGTTCCAATACAGAAGTGGCAGCATGGAGAGGATAACTACTAGTACTAGTACTAGTACTACATGGCCAAATCAATGATGAACAGAGATACATATTCTGCAGCCACATGAATGGAATATCACAGTTGAATTCATTAAGAATGCACAGGGCCATCCCAAACCAAAAACTGGGAGGGGATTAGGGGGAAAAACAAATCTCCAACTGCATATTAGTTAGTCAAGGCTGCCATCAAGTTGGCCACAGAGATTGCTGTGACAAAATTTAAAAAATTGGCCACAGAGATTGCTGTAACAAAATTAAAAAATGACCACATAGATTTGTGAAAGAAATCAGTCTGTAGAGGCCTCTGCAAGCCCCAGAGACTAGGATAAAATATTCTTCTCACATGGAAGGGGGCAATAATAAATAAAACAAGATAAAAATGAGTGGGCGAATGAATCGATTAGCATCCGAGCGGTACCTGCGGGATTGGCGGCGGCGGCCTTGGCGCCCCAGCCCCACGGGATGAGGCCGTCCATGGCGCTGGCGCAGTTCCCCATCGCTCGCGGATGGAGGGAGGGTCGGGGCCAGGCGGCCCGCCGTGCGCGACGGGGAAGCTGCCGGCGACCCCGCAGCAACCAACCGCCCTGAGCAGAGCGCGCCAAGAAGAAGTTCCAATCCGGCCGGGAGGAGCCAAGAAGAAGAAGCCAAGAAGCCAGGAAGGAGAAGGGAAGGGGGAGCGAAGCGGCGAGGAAGGTGGGAGGAAGTTGTCTGGGACGACCACGACGAGGAGGAGGAGGAGGAAGAACCACCGCCGAGCGAGGGGGCGAGGGAGGGAGTTGCTCCACTCAGTTTCTTGATTTCTTCCCCTCTCCCCTCACTTTCAGAGGAGAAAAATATATACCTCTGCCCCGCCGAATTTCTCACGCGCGCCCCCGCCGCTGGCGCGTGGGGCCCCGGGAGAGAGGGGTGCGTGTCGTCTCCTGCCTGGGTCAACGGGGTCAACGGCCGGTTGGCTGCCCCCGTATTATAACCGTGGCGGTTTTTCGTCGTCTGTAACTCGGGCTCGCGACCGCCGACCGGCGACAAGGACCCCGTCGTGGTTTCCGGCGAGCAAGGCAGCGCCTGGTCCTCGTCGATCGACCAACGCCGTACGGTTTGGAAACCACGTTTGAAAGTTTTGGAAACAATTCTAAGAGGGAAAATATGGGATGTTGAGGTTTTTTTTTGTCCTGTTGTCATGCGAAATTACTGTGTTTGGCACTGTTCAACATTGATTTTGTTGTTTTTTTTATACCTAGCATCTTCTAACGCCTTTGAGCTTGAAATTTCGCATGGCGACACAACATCACCCTCTTAACATCTCTCTTCTTTTTTTAGATTTTTTCGAAACTTCGAAACATCTTTTCCACTGAATGTTTTGTTTTCACGTGATATTCTATCCTCTAAGGGATGGGAACCGGGGAAGGGAAGCGACGTCGCCGCACCGGCGGGGGGCCACGGCCTCCGTTCGTCGTAGTGGCAGCGGGCTGGATCCTGTGAAGGATAGTCGTCATGGAGGAGGCGACGGACTCCACTGGTCATTGTGGCACGGCGGTGGCCCTCGACGACTGCGACAATGAGATCAGGGGGTGGTGTCGTCGCATCTACATGTGCACTAGTGTAGCATGAGGGTGTTTATCGACCCTAGAATGTATTGCTATGAAAAAGTCGAGTTAATCATTTGTGTTTATATCTTGTAGTGGTGGTTGCCTTTGTTTTGCACTCTATTTAAGAATAAAAATGGTTAGGTGCATCATAATGATGCAGATGTCACGGGTTTCAACCTTCTTTTGGGAAAATAGAATTGAGGAGTATGTCGTCTTCGGCCACCAAAACAAGTGGATCGATGGCGCCCCGACATTCCCTACTGAAGCCGGCCAAACCTTGCTCATCGCAGATGGCAAGTTATCGGCACTCCAGCTCTGTCGGCCCAACATCCCAAAAACCAAAGTTGTTGCCGAAATCACATGGGAATGCTGGCCCAGAGACTCGAGCGCTACTATAAAATCAAGCACCCTCCCCCATTGAAGATAAAGAAGGGAGGCAAAACATCAAGCCGTCGTAAACACCCAAGCAACCACCATCATCCAGGACAATATCAGAAGAGCGCCATCACGCACTGTTGCTTGAGCAAGCACACCAGTGCCAGTGCACCCAAAGAAACTGCCGGATCTAACCAGGTCCACCAGAACCAAACCTTCACGCGTCCCCGTCGAAGCCAATACTAGGCGGGTGGACATTATTCCGACTTTAGGTCATCACCATCGTCTCACCACCCCGACCAGGACCAAACCTTAACAAAAACGGAATATGGTTCCTCCCGCCAGCGAGGACCGGGCCCAGCCCCGCCACCAAGGCCCATGGGGCCACCGAAGGAGAGGCGGACCAGCGGTGGCACCGGTGGAAGGAGCGGAAAGCCTAAGAGCCTTGTAGACGGGGTTACGAGAGGTTTGATATGGAGTCGATTCAACAGTATTTTCTGATGGAGTAGACAACAATCAATTGCATTTCTATGCGGTCCACCCACAATTCGCTTGATTTGATTTGTGTTTCTTCGCGTGGTGGAGGCAACATGGCTGAGTCCGTCCACGACACGTGCCTCGATTGCATCATTCACTGGTTAAGAAATTGGTAGGTGTTCGCTCCAGAGTCATATCTGTTATCCTGTGAAGGAAGAATCAGTTCACTCTGGCCCTCTTCACCGCCAAGGATACAAACAACCAAATTATTGAAGAACAAGCTATCCAAGACAATACATGCCAAAGCTCTCGGTCCCTAGCACCTAGGATACACCTACATATGTGCATGTGTGCGTGCGGTGTGTATGTGTGTGCGTGGGCGGTGGAGTGTGTGGTATGTGCGAGATTGAGAGGAAGATAGTCAAAGAGGAAGGAAAAAAGAAGAGTTGATGTGAGAAGTTTGAATGCACCTTCATGGAATTCCAGGTCTATTATCAAGCTAAAGTTGTGAGAAATGATAAAAACCAGGAGAAAGGAACAAAACTTTTACTTTTAGAAAAAAAGTGTCCCTTAGCTGATCGATTTCATTGAAAACCCATATCAGTAGGGAAGCTAGCACAACGACCTTCTTGTTTCTTCTCTAGTGAAGAATACAAAGTAGAATAATCGAGCGAAAATGTATATTGTGCTCTGAGAGTCTCTAAAATACCTTTTAAACTTGATCACTCAGTTCAAGTGATGGAAAAGCGAGCGAAAAAGCTATTATGGTCAATCCAGGTGCGTTTGCATAGAGAAATCAATGATCTTCTCCTTTCCCTCACGCATAGGAGGCTAGGGCAAAGTTCCCCTCCCCTCCAAGCTCCACCTGTACTCAGTCTGCCGCTCCGAAGGCTGGTGGCAGGGTGGAGAATCTCGGTGCCTCGGCTCCGCCTAATAGTTCAGGCTAGGGTTTTGTAGTCCTCACAGAGGTGGTGCTCGAACTGATGATGATACTTCATCTTTGAGTTGGTCCTCTGAGCTTTGATCCTCCTCGAATCCGTCTATCAGGACGGAGCTCCAGCGTAGACTGCTGCCGTCTTCTTGGGGCGATAAGGTTAGGGTTTTTGGTCATGCATGCATGACGACGAGATCTAGTGTCGGGCGCTTTAGAACGATTCAAGCGTTCAACGACTCTATGGCGATGGTTTGTGTGTGTGTGGGGGGGGGGGGGGGGCGTGAACAAAAGACTCTCTGTTTGTCATCGACGAGCTCAGGCCAGCTGCGGCATGGGAGCAGAGACAGCAACACGTCGGCGGTTTGTTCTGGCGACGATAACGGATCTCAATATATCTTTTGTCATGTTTGAGATGTCTTATACTTTCGATAAACTTTTATAGTATAGAGTATATTTTATAAATAGAAAATCATCACTTGATTAAGGCCTGGCATTATGCCGCATGCGGTTAACATGTTAACCGTCGACTCTTTCAGGGCATCTACAATGGAGAGGCGCCTATTGGACGCTTAGATAATAAAAAAAATCAATTAAGGAGATAGCATCGGTACAAGAGTCTGTTTGCACAATGCTTGGGCGCCTATTTAAGCGCTAACGGATTTTATTCTCCTCGTAAAAATTAATCGTAGTGCTCGTTAAAAGGGGTCACAAAACAGAAAACAAACGAAGCGCCCGGCGACTCAGGCTGGTCATAATGGGGAGTAACTTAGACCGGTGTCATGCATATGACACTAGTCTAAGTTACTACCTTCATAATGCAAAGTAACATAATAGTGTATCATAGATGACTTCCTTTATTAGCTCCTAGACTCATCTTGTCTTGAAAAGCGCTATATTACAGTAACATATTATGTTACCACCTCTCATTAATTACTTGCCACATAAACAAAATTTTCTCGAAGTGTACTATGCTACTAGCTAAGTTACTTCCACTATGACTAGCCTCAGTTGGCATCGATGCTAGCCAAGATCCCAGCATCGAGTGGAATTAAACCGTAATGGCTGGGAATCGAATCCTGACGCCTGGTCCAAGAGCCTCCATTGTACATGCCCTTATAGGCCGCAGCTGTCCGGCTACAACGCATCGGTGGATCTTCCGGAGTGCCGGCTGGCCGGGTCTACTAAAATTCGTCGTGTCCGGCCGTCGGCGTCGTGCATGCGGCCATAGCTGCCGGGTTTTCCACGACGAAGACGAGCTGTGCCGTGGGGAACTCCGACCGGAAGAGCCAGTCTTTCTTTTTCTTTTACCGGGAGACAGACAGAACGAGTTGAGTCAGTCGTCTACTGCCAAGTTGCATCTGTCCATGCCCAATTCAATTCCATCGTCGACATGCCATGGGATCGTACGTATTCCATTTGTTATTGCAAACAACTACTAGTAGGAACGATGTACAGCTCGCGCGCACAGGGCTGTGTACAGTTGAATCTGACCGATACGTGTTTGGTAAGACGATCCGGTTAATTACATCCACAAGCCTCCGACTAAGCTCCTGCTGGCGGTCTTCGTATTCGGGCTTGTATAGCTATAGCTAAAGTCATTCTCCAAACGTGCACCGATAATGCAAGCTAACAGATGGCAACGTGCCAAAGCCTCATTGGTCACTGGTAGGTATTATTCGGCCTTGTCTATCGTAGAATTTGGAGTAGTCAAGTGTCCAGCCTTGTCGGTTGTGAACGAAAGAAAAAAGAAGACTAGCCTTGTCGTCTAGGACTAGTCTCCGGCCTCATCAAACGGGTCAACGGTAAGCCTTGCCACCGCCCCTCCCATTCGCATTACACCCAAAATTGTGACTGTTTTACATCGTCCTAATTCAGGTTCACCAACTCACGGTTGACACTAGTTCAAATAAACTCATGATGGAGGACAAAGCAACGTAATACTTCAAGTTTATAAGGCATACACATATTTTAAAATTATCAATTTGACCAATATAATACTTCAAGTTATGTCATAAAAGCTATGTCATTCAACACCTCTCTCGACTACAAATTTAAAGGTATATCTTTTGTGACATATAAGCCGTATTTCGTTGGTCAAATTGATGACATAGGAATACACTGAGCCTTATAAATGACGACAATTTTTGTCTTTTAAACCGGGGATCACGAGCAAGAACATATGGTTCACGTGTCCATCGTGTTGAAAACTCCGATAGAGTAATGTGAAATGCATGAGCGGAGTGGAGCTTTCATGCAAAAATGTGAAATTCCACATATGTGGTCAAGTAGTGGACCATAAAACAATAACAAAAAACAAACACTTCGGATGTGTAGAGAAAATTCCAAGTCTTTGTTTTGGGGGAGAAGATAGCCCTTGGCATTTTTTTTTGCAGCGTAAAGGAGTTTGTATTACTCAAGAGCAAAGGAATTCTTCCCTAGACAGATTACGGATATTACATGGATCGGAGCCAATCCAAACCACAGTGCGATCCTCCGTCCTACCGTCGTTTGCCAAAACATGGCTAACATTATTTCGCTCTCTACTAATATGAGTAACACTACACTCTCTTTCACTCAGGAGTCTCTTGATCTCCGTGATCAACATCGAGTACCGGGAACGATCTTGGTCCGGTGAAGTAATTATCTGGACTGCTCGCTTACTGTCACACTCGAGTATAGATTGGTAGATTAGTCCACTGATGTGCTAAGGCCGATCCGTCCATACATCCGTACCCCGGCCGATTTCATTGAAAAAGACCATTTCCTTGCCACACAGAGCATGAAAATTGAAACTGTGCCTTTGCCAAAAGAGAAAATAAAACCTCTAGCTCTCCACTCCCGGGACGACCCAAAGTTGTCTACAGCATATATCGGTATTTGTGCCCTTATCCGGCACTCAAGTTGGGTCGATGCATACATATATGAATATGGTTGACATAAAAAATGTTTTTTATTTTTATAATAAAATATGTTATTGACCCGTACGAAGGCGACCTGAGAGTGTGTATGTGTGTTCACGACGAATATGTCCAAGACAGACGACTAGCTGCATGCAGCTGGCTAGCTGCGACGCCACGGCGCATGGATCGGACTTTCTTCCGTCCGGCCTCGACCATCATGTCACCGGGTTTAATTGGCTGAATAAAATTCGCCGATCTTGTTCGCGTGCGGCGCAGAGCAGCTGCCGAGTTTTTCCACGACGATGAACCAACGTACGTTGGTGATGCATGCATGAGGCCGTGGGGGGCAAGTTTTTCCTGGAAAAACTCCGACAGGACGAGTCAGTCGTCTCGTACCAAGTTGCATCGGCCGGCAGCCAAATTTCGTTCGTGACGTAGACCTTCTCGTCTAGTCCACGCACGCTATGCACGCGTCAGCTATGTAATCTAGCCAGCTCAGGGCAACTTTAACGCGGTTCATCAAAATGCCCTCAAATGTCCGTGTTGTTGGGGTATTTTTGTCATCCAACCCGTACATCAAATCCGCGTCTGGACGTCAACTTGTGGGTGATTTGGAAGAGTCCGGACACATTATGAACATGCCAACTCAGCCTTAGACCCCACCATAAACTCATCCCCCCCTTCTTCCTCCTCTTTTCATTCCACAAAGTGATGGATATTTGATGGATACGGTTGGATGGTCGAGTCCCCTACCACTGTCCACGGACATTTACGTTGTGCATTTGGTGAACCGTGATTGGAGTTGCCCTCTGTGCCTCCCTAGCCATCTACATGCATGCATACATGCATTCATCATATTTACTATACTCCTACCTTACTTACGTGTGCTACGGTCGGTGTGCCCTCGATCGTGTTGGGTTAGTTCCGGATGTACCCACCATTTCAGTCAGTTTTTTTTTCTTTTGAGCGAACAACATTTTCAGTTTTTTTAGCAGTGAACCCTTTTTAGTTGGTTGGTGCAAGTGTGCAACCATTGAGGATGAACACTCATTAGCACCACGACCGCTCCCCCATGTCTCTTTGAGAATGAACACTCATTAGATCTCTGACCCCACCCCCTCTCTTCTTACAATAATTGACGTTGCCATGACCCTAGGGTATAGCTATAGAGGACAAAAGAGGCCCAACAACCACGGTGTGGCCCGAGCCCACTCCTCGAACTCCTGTGACAATACAAGGCACATTGCCATTGTGGGGCAGAAGACAATAACTCTATCTAATACTAGTTGCAAACTGACTAAGACTCTACCTTAACCGACCATGACTCTTGTAATCCTACTCCCCGTCCACCTATATATGGGGAGGTAGGGGCCTCCTAATCGGTATCTTTTTACACATACAGTCATCTGAGGTGACAACCCCTATACGATCCTATGATCGACCCCTTGTACACACAAACCATAGTTCTCATATGAGGTTAGGCCATCAATGGGGACAATCAGGATGTAGGATATTACCTCGACCTGAAGGCTTGAACCTGAGTAAATCTTTCTTATGTGCACCATCTAGGTCCCTAATGCATAATGCTCTACCCTCAGATGGATATTTATGGGACACTACCATGACAGTCAGCATGCCAGGTATGGGCTGCACATGTTGGTAACATGGTTAGGATGGCTTTCGATCTTCATCGCCGGCAAAATCGATGCCCTACAAGGCTACAACTCTGCAACACGGCCTCCGACCAGACAACGGAGTTGCCACCCAAGCAATCCCTCGAGTATTCACCAACATCTACTTTGAGCTCACCTAGAGATCATCAAAAAAAAATTGTCCATGACAGTGGCTCGACATCGACATCACCCACGTGCAACGATGTGCAGAACAACAGGAGTGACTGGCTCGTTTACGTTGCCCCCGCCTCCTCGAGCATCATTTTGCCGATCCCTTTAGCGAGATTGTGTGGAACTGAGTCTACATTGATCTTGAATTAAATAGTGATTCGGCGGCGGGATCTCTCACTAGATTCGAAAAGGCAAGGCATTATTGGATCTGATGGGGATTCATACAACTTGTGAAAAATAAGGATATCGCCCAACTCCGACCACCTTTCAATGATCACACCGTCCAGATTGTGCAAATTGTCATGACTGCATCGCCTAAAAAAATTCGGCCCGGCCAGATGGTTCAGTCCCTGCGAAATGCTCGAGAAGTACGTCAATTTACAATTCTGATCTCCTGTGCGGAAGAAATCCGACCCGAGTTTATCTTTGTCGCTGGATTGTAGCAACTGGACTAGGATTTGAGGAGATATTTTGTGCCAATGAAGAACCTGATGCATTGATGAGATTAGTTGCTTTGGTTTTCCACGACGAAGACGAACCAACCCTACGCCGTCGGTGCATGCATGCACGGGGGTTTTGGAGCGGATGTTGCCGTGTGAAAATCCGACAGAGTGAGTCGTACTCGTACGTCTACCAAGTTCAAGTTGCATCGGCAGCCACATTGGTAGTCGACTTTCTTGTCTAGTCCACGCACGCTATGCACGCGCCGGAATCGAGTCTAGCCAGCTCAGTGCTTGTCATGGTTGTTAAAAGAAAGCTCAGTGGCTGTCATCCACATGCATGCATCCATCGTATGCATCTACTCGACTACTCCGGTCTATTTTCGGACAGGCAGCTAAGAGCAACTCTAGCAGACCCCGCATTCTCCCGGCCCGCAAAACGTATTTGCAGTTCACGGAAAAACGTCTTTACGGGCCGGTGCGGACGGCCGCGGTTGCAGACCCCGCATAATGGATCCGTAAAAAAAGATATTATCGGAATATACTTTTTTACGGGTCGGCTTTGCGGCGTCTGATCTACCGCAGCTCCTCCCGGCCCGCAAAACTTAAATTTGCACCAATTTGATCTAGCATAATGCATTTTTTTGCTTTTTCAACAATATTGGATACAATAGACATCTCCAAATCTTTGCTAGAATAGTAAGACCGAAAAAACAAGAACCACAAATATGCATTTAAGAAGATTTCCAACTTCCATAACTACTCCCACAAGTTGGACTAATATCTTCTTCATGCATTTATTGTTTATCTGCGGATTCTTGATTTTGCACTCTTCTTTCTTCATCTTTGGTTCGAAAGAAGTAGACATTGCTTTCTCTCTAGTTGCACATGCAGCCGCATCATTGCCTTCGGTTGTATTAAGGAGTGCACCAAGATCTATTAAGTTTCTTTCTATCAATAAATCAATGTATTGGCCTTCCCAAAATCAAAATGAGCATCCATCGTCCTACACAAAAGAATGAGCAAGTTCGAAATGAGCTACCGCAATTGAACTAAAGAATGTGCTATCAAATGAGAGCTACCGCAAGTGCACGTACCCCGTCGTTTTCGCATTTGAAGAACACCCATTCGGGGTGCTTCGGCGTGCCCGAAGTTAGCCGCATCACAGTCCGCGTGCAGTCGTCGCACTGTATGAGCGGCATCGGCAAGCCACAGAGACGCTGCGCGAGCGTCGAGCCCGGTGGACGGCCGGACGAATCCATGCCCGGAAACCGTCGGCGGCGGCGGGCGAACGAACCCGTACCTGCATGCGGCGATGCGCCCTTGCCGGGGCTGCGGGAGAGGCTCCCCGACCACTCCATCGCTTGGCGCGGCAACCGGCGACTGGAAAAGCCAAATCCGGCGGCCCGGGGGAGGGAGGGGAGGCCTTTCGGCGTGCTCCTGCCGGGAGAGGTGGTTGGTGGGGAAAGCGCGGGCTGAAATGTCCCCCCGCCAACCGCTTCCGCTTATATATGGAGCACCGCAGCGGCGAGGGGGAAACCCGCGAATCTGCGGGTTGAGACCGAGATTTTGCCACGTCCCTCAATTTTTTTTGCGGATCAAGGCGGGATGCAGGGTCTGATCGGGCATGTTTTTCTGCTCCGACCCGCATTTTGACGGTTATTTTACGGGTTGGGGCGGGATGCGGGATCTGCTAGAGTTGCTCTAAGAAGACGGAGGCTCTAAGATTGCGTAGTCCTGTGTGAGGCTCACAGCATCTTCAATAGTTGCTTTGTTTTTGGGCTTGGAGTAAAATTTAGAGCATAAAAGGCGCATTTTCTAGGCAGGAGAAAGTGACGTCTTCAACCCGCTGCCCTAAATATCTCTTTAAACGAACATTCAAACTAGTTTGACCATATTTCATACTTCGGAAATACTTTAACCACATTCAACGTTTATACATATGCAACGTAGTTCAACTTCGACATGCAAACATAAAATACGCCATGCAAACTACAAACACACTACAGGCTATCCCAGTTAATGCCATCATCGTCGGAACCCTCCTCCTTCTTTACCCCGGATGAAGGCCCTGCTTCGGCATTGTTCTTGCGCTTGGACTTCTCGAGATCCCTCTTCTAGTAGAAGTCATCTCGTTCTGCACGTACTCTAGGTGCTCTCTCGGATTTTGTCTTGCTCGTTAGTGGCAATGTGGGTCGCCGGCTTGATCAGGTTGGACTCAATGGTCACCGGAGGCCCGATGTGCTCTGTCACCGCCCGAGACTCGATCTTCGAAAAGTTTAGCCTCCTGTGTGGTGGGCCGAGCCTCCAAGCCGCCACGTCGTAGGCACGAGCGATAATGTCGCCTTTCGGGTAGGTGCCAAGACAGTAACCCCGCCGTCTTGGAACTCGAAGACAAACTGACTAGACGACTGCGGCTGCACCCCCTTGAAGTCGGCTTTGTCCAGGCAGGGGCAGATCTAGCCCAGCCCAGCGCCTCGGGCCCCCTTTGTATACTGTAGCAGTTGCTACAGTATTTCCCTACAGCCCACAAAGAAAATGGCCTCACGCCCCGGGCCTGGCCCCCCCGGCCTGGGGCCTAGATCCGCCAGTGTGTCCAGGCCCTTCGGCGGTTGGCGAGGACGCGGTGATGTCAGGGAAGGAGGCGGCGATGAGGAGAGGCGACGAGGATGCGGCGGACTTTGATTGCGGTTGTGCGGCAGATTCTGACTGCGGCGTTGAGAATCCTATGGTCCAGCGGTCGGAGGGCAGGTAGAAGGGTGCGACGGTCGCAGATTTGGAGGTGGCAGCGAGGCGGACGGTCGTGGGCGGCTGTTGACGAAGGCTGCTAGCCGTTTTGGTCTTGTAGCAGCCGCCCGCGTGCTGTATATTTGTCGCATCACAATGGAGCTATGTTTCAGTCTCATCGCGTCACATCGTCGACGCTTTGCATAGGACTATCGCATCCCGTGAGTAAATGGGCCGGCCCATTTTAGCATTAAATAAAATTGCGGTTTTGGTTTTGGAAACCTTCTAAAGGTTCTGGGACCTTCCAGAAGGTTATTTAACTAGTTCTTTTAGGGTTTTAGGAATTATCATTTTTTCTGGTTTCCTTTTTCTGGTTTATTTTTCTTTTTTCTTCTTTTCAAGTATATTGTCCCTTTTCAAAAAAAATCAGGAATTTCAAATATATATTGGAATTTTTAAAAAATGCTCATGTTTACAATATCTTTTTGAAATTTCAAAAAATTGCGCCTTTTCCCAAAAATTGCCAAGAATATTATAAAGTTTTCCCCACTTTCATAGTTCAATTAAAATATATTTCTGTTTCTAAAAAGTCCAAGAATTTCAGGAAAAGTTTGTGCTTTAAAAAATATTATTCCTGTATTCAAATTTTTTTCAAAAAATGTCCGTATTTCTGAAAATAATCCGGGAATTTAATGCAATGCGTATTTTTAAAATATTGTTGTTGTTCTCAAAACATATTCGCTTTTTCAAAAATAAATTGCTAATTTCATAAAATGTTTGCGTCTTTCTTCAATTGTTCAGAATTTCAAAACATATTATTGTTTTTCCAAGTTTAATCATAAATTCGAAAAAATATTTTTATTATTTTTTCTGCCTTTTCAGAAAATTGCGTTTAAAATTCGGTTGAAGTGAAGAAAAAAAATACAAAATCTGATCCGTTAAAGTAGCCAGTCCGCTATGATGAACCGGGATGATTCAATAGACAAACTTTTTTTTTGCAATCCAACTTGAGAGCTTTATTCAACAAAAGTGCTCCTGGGATCATCAGCCAGAAGGCTAGTGAGCAGGAAAGAGGGTCTAGAATCAGTCCAACTTTCGGTAACCAGCAGTGTGCATGCATGTTTAGCACAAAGATGGGCCGGTACATTGGCCGATCTTAATACATGTTGAATATGAAAAGAAGCAAAAGATGAAGCTAGCTCTCCAATTTCTAAAAGTAGCGGTGCCACAATAGATAAACCATTGTGACGATGATTCCACAGATTGACAATCTCCAGGCAGTCTGTTTCCAGAATCACATGAGAGAAACCACGAAGATTAGCAAAAATTACTCCATCGCGCAGCGCCAAGGTTTCCCCAATGAACGGATCTGTAACCCCCAGATGGGGTTTGCTCCATGCACCCAACAAGGCCGTGGAAGATCGGGCAACATCACCCGCGCCCACCTTGTCGGAATCCATACTGACAGCCACATCAGTATTAATTTTGACCACCCCTACCTCTGGAGGAGTCCATCCATAGCCCGGCAACACTGAAGCATGAGATTGTGGAATATCCAACACCGCCAGGTCTTCTCTGATGCGCTGCACTGACACAAACGGATCCAACTGATCATCGTCATGGGTGACTCGATTTCTTGAATGCCATATAGCCCACATAACAGAGACCATTTGAGCCCTCTCATTTTCAGAGAACTGCTCATCACAAATAATATCCCGAGACCATGTATCTGGGTGAAGGCGCGGCCTTCGAATACCGAAGAGTGCAAACCCTTGTTCCCAGAACAATTTGGCATGAGAACAATGCATTAGTGCATGCATAAGATCCTCATCCATTGCAAGACAAACATTGCATCTACTGATGGCTTTGATGTGTCGATGCCGCAGTGTACATTCGTCTGGTAATATTTTCCGAATAACTCTCCACCAGAAGACACGCACCTTTGGCAAAACTTTGAGCTTCCAGAGTCGCTTCCACATCTGTTCTTCAGTCTGTGAGGTGTTTGTAATCGTCCCTTCCTCTTGAGCTAAGCGCTCTTTGCAAGTTACCAGAGACCGATACACAGATTTAACAGAATAGATTCCACTCCACTCATGAACCCAAGCTAGGAAGTCATCACCACCGCCCACACGCAATGGGATATTTAAAATGGCATCAGCATCGGGTGCAGCAAACACATACCGGATCAAATCCCGCCTCCATGTCCAGTTTTCCATATCAATCAGCTGATCCACCATCGCTACAGTGCAAAAACCGCTATCCTCCCTCGTACGTGCCTATACATGGGCCGGCCCAAGTGGTTCGCTACTGTGCGCCGCGTCCCGATATTACGTTAACTGGTGCGTAAAGCGCTTTATAGGATTTGCGCCTTCCTCTCGTCTCCGATAAACCCTAGACAGCAGAAATCACCGATTCCAAGTCCAAACCGATGGAGGGCGGCTGTAGTGGTTCGTCGTCGAGCGAGCCGGCGGCGCCGGCGAGGAAGAGGAAGCCCGGGACATGGAGAAGGCTCCCGCGCACCCTGCCGCTGGAAGTGGAGGTCAGGATGAAGTTGGGTTCCATAACGCATGAGGAGCTGAAGCGGCAGCACCTGGCGCGCGCCGAGGAGCTGGAGAAGATGGACGACAGCGGGTGCGACACGGAGGATGCCAAGATCGCCTTCAAGGCGTTCAAGGAGGAGCATGTCCGCTGGTACCGCAAGCTCGCCGAGGGCTGGCCGGAGCATATAGTCATCAACTACAACCCCAAGCCCAGCGACACAGAGTAGGGATACTCACTTTTTGACTTGCTCCCTTATCCACCACTGGTTAATGAACATGCAGTTAAAGTATGCATGCAGTAGAAACACGACCATGTTTGGCAGCGGCAAATTGGTTTGTGCATGGCAGATATGTGTGATGTTAGAATCCAGATTGGTTTTGGTCCGCTTGGTCAGCTACCAACAAAAATTGCAATCAAAGATTGGTTTTTAATTAGGATCTTCAAAAGTACTCCTAAAAAGTTATTTTCTTTTCATTTTTTTTCTTCCTTGTCGATGTTCTACTAATAAAAGACCGAGACTTAAATGGTTTGTGTTTTTCTACCATGTTTGAACACCTGTGTATCTATCTGTGTTATCTAGAACGACAAAGGCTATGTAAATTATCGATCAAACATGGAGCTACTAAAGAGATGACACAATTTTATCCAGCTAATGTGATAAATAAGCGCTAATTAGCTTACTTCACCTGCAGGGAAGAGTATCTGACCGCCGAGGACATGGAAGCATGCTTCACTCATCGTAACCCCACTCATGGAGCACAACTAAAACACTTTGCTTGCCTTGCTTTGGCACATTACAATGCCAGAAAGACCGAGGTATATGCCTTGCATGCACAACTTGTCAATCTAATATTTTTTCTTTTGAGAACACCAATCTCCTATATAATTCTACCCTTTGATGCACTAAAAAGATCTTCCTTAATCAATTTTCAACAACCAGCACAAGTTTGACCTTGCGGAGGCCTTGACATCTAACTGCTTTTCTGAGGCGTGTGGGACGACATATGGTCATGTCAACTTCACCGCCATTCCCCAGAAGACTAATGACCCTACGAAGAGGTTGTTCTTCGCTGAGCTCATGCTCATTCCGGAGCTCCAGATGGAGGAGGATACCGAGCCTATGCGTGTGCTGCATGTCTCAACTATTGATGATGTTCCCTGTTATGGTATGTTTTCTGGATATCTTATTATGTATTCTGGCACTGTACCTAAATATTGGTTGCTAGTTTTGTATTGTCACCACTCGCTAGATGTATTTAGCAACTAACATGGTGCTGTTGGTGGTTAAAGCTCCCATCATTAGGTACCAACCCTTACTTGGTCACACTACTAGGGACCAAGAAAATGTTAGTGACTCTAGGTCCTTCACAATTAATTGGTGCTTGGTAATAGTAGATATTATAGATCGCCTTGGCTGCTATGACCTTGTTGAATGCATAGTAAACATATAGCATAGAAATAATAATTATGAAAAAACAGATGTCTTCATATAGTATTGGCTCAGCAGGAGCGATAAGCCATATTCACGGTAAGAAATATAATGAAGTCTTTCCCATTCGTTACCCTGATCCTACTACGAGGAAAGATGCACATTTCCTAAATCAGTCACTGAGAAGCTGCTTCCAATGTGGTTGTTTCTCGTGTATCCAATTTAATCATGGACATGTATGAGAAAGATCACAATATTATGGAACAACAAATATATATCTATTAAAGAAAATAGGTATTCTTGGTTTGGTTCCTCTTTGTTTTGTCCTGCTTTTTGATGATTTTTACGTATGCTATTTTCTGGTTTGGTTGAGGAACGTATGTATAACATACGTGCATAGAAAACGAGAAACAAAAGGCTGCAGACATGCGTGCAAAGGAAATCGGGCCGGCCGGCCCATGTGCAAAGGAAACGAAAAACTAACTGCTGAGGGCGTACGTGAAAGGAAACTGGGACGGACGGCCCATATATCTATTTTAGTTGCCAGCCCATATTGCGCCGAGGACACTTCATCGCTCGGTTGAGGAGATAACGCACGGCGTACGACGTGCTTACGGCACCGCTGCCGCTGCCTTCTCTCCAGCGCCGTGTTGTTTTGGATCAGATCCATGTAGGAGAACTACTCCAATGCAGAGCCATGGATGCCCCGATCCAGATTCCACAAAGAATTCCCGCAATAAAAAGAGGCTCGACTAGAAATCGAGCTTAATTGCATTGCAATTCGCAAGCCTGCAATAAAAAGAGGCTCGACTAGAAAACAAGCGGGCATCCGATAGTACTACATAGTTTGCCGGAACTTCGTCAGCCGATTTTACACTTAAGCTACCTGGACAAGCAGGCTTGAAATCATGATTTTTTGCTTCGCTAGCAACCTACAGTTCATTGCTTTAAGTATGTCTGCAACCCCTCTTCCTCCCCAACTCGCTTTGGCTGCTTGACTGTATCTCAATTTGGGCTGATGTATTAGCCCGTACTAATCTCTTTTTGAACGTATTTATTGGCACTAATTAACCTTAATGATATAGCAATGTTTCTTGCTGGAGAGATCCATGCGAAGCAACATATTCTCCAGGACAAAGATTAAAGGTCCTGAATTATAGTGCTATGCATCAGAGATACATTCATGTATATGACTGACAGTAACATTAGCAACTGTTGTATGTTATTTTTTCTAGGGAATCAAGAATTCTGCAAGAGTTGCTTCCTACAGTTTATCCCTTAGTTTGGATTAATATTTAACTTATCTTTTTTCCTAAGGGGAAAAATGAGTTCTTTTTTTTGGCGGAAAGGGAAAAAATGAGTTCATATATAACTCTACTACATGCCCGTACCCTCCATAGATGCATTTTCCGCATACATTCATGGTTGATCTAGAGGCATAATAGTATATTGTACAATTGGTGGACAGAACATGCAATACCTGATGTAGATTGGTGACCAGAACACAGTATTGCAGCATATCTCTTAATTTTGTACTCCCTCTGTTCGGAATTACTTGTCACAAAAATGGATGTATCTACAACTAAAATACATTTAGATACATTCATTTCTTGGACGAGTAATTCCGAACGGAGGGAGTATTTGGTTAGCACACACTACACTACCAAGTAGCCCAAAGTTCCAAACTCATATCTGTATAGTTGGTGATCATGTAGATGCTTGTAGGTATGCTAGGTGAGTACTCATGAGTGCTTGCAAGAGTGGATGAATTAGTGCAGACCTTTGATACATGCAGTGTTTGGAGGCACAACTTTTACATGTCACTCACGTCCTAATTTAAAAGTAGTTTGTACTAATAATTTATTTCTCATGTGCTTCATGAAGTTTTTGGTAGTTCACTGTATCAAGAGCACATTGTATTTGACATGCGTTGTGGATCATCTCACCCCTAAGCAGTGAAAGAGTCAGAGGTATTTGAGGAAATTACCTCGAGTTGTTTGATAATTTAGTTCCCAATTCTCATTTAATTTTATCGCCCGTTGCAACGTATGGGCATTTGTACTAGCACTGGTAGAAAAAGGGCCTATAGTCCCAGTTCGTAAGGGCCTTTAGTCCCAGTTCCTGAACCGGGACTAAAGTGTCGGTACTAATGCCCCGACCCTTTGGTCCCGGTTCAATCCAGAACCGGGACTGATGGGCCTCCACGTGGGCAGTGCGCAGAGCCCAGTCAGGAGACCCTTTGGTCCCGGTTGGTGGCACCAACCGAGACCAATAGGCATCCACGCGTCAGCATTTCTGTGGCTGGGGTTTTTGTTTTTTTTTGAAGGGGAGGGGGGTTGGGGGTTTTGGGGGGTTAATTTAGGTGTTTCATATATTGTGTTAGCTAGCTATAATTAATAGAGAGAAGTATCCTCTCTTACGTCCGTGCTTGGTTGACGCTACGTACTATACATACGTATAGAGAGGACTAGACACGCTAGTTAGCTAGTAAGCAAACGAAGGAAACAGAAGATCGTCATGAACATATATGCATACAGAGAGAAGTGATATCGACCACCTCTCCTTCTCCGAGAGATTGGTCGAACAGCAAGTTCTCGTATATCTAGCCGACACTACCGGCTACATATATACAATAATTATCTCTTACAAATATAATCACATGGACTCATGGTCCACATAGTATTCTCCGTCTTCAGCGATCACTTGGTCAAGAAAGAATGCCGCCAATTCCTCTTGAATTGCTCGCATGCAAGCTGGTGCTAGGAGTTCATCCCGCTTCCGAAACATCTAATTTGAAGAAGGGGGTCAATACATATATATATATATATATATATATATATATATATGAATGAATGAAGCTCAATACAAATGATGGTAATAAAATAAAATTGTGAATGTTGTTATTTACGTACTTCATATTGTTCGTCAGAGTACCCGCCCCGCTCACAGGTCGTGTGGCGGATGGACTCGCAGACGTAGTATCCACAGAAATCATTTCCTTTTTCCTGCCACAACCACTTTACAAGAAATAGAGGTCAATCAAACTGATAAGCAAGAATGCTAAATGGTATTGATGAAAGTAGCGCTTGAATCACTAGGAGATGCGCGGAACATGCTACTATAGTACTTACTTTTGGGTGTCTAAATTCCAGCTCCTTCGGCAGTCACGGAACTGTTTTGGTGAATTTTCTCCAAATCCTGCCGGACAAAGAAAACAATTACTTGATATCAGGAAATGAACAAAGTTGCTGATATGGTGGATAATGATCGATTTAACTTACTTCTTGAGGATTTCAGTCATGTCTGCATACTCCTGGGGATCTTTTCGTTTAGAGTCCAAGACGGTTACTACTCCCTGCTCAAGCCTAATCTCTAGGAGAATATAGTGGAAACTGCACACGCATGCATAACTCATCAATTACATTACTATAACGTGGACTAATATATAAGGGAAACCGAATATGCACAAGACAGTAACACTCACTTGAAGTTGTAAGGAAAGAGTATTATATCTTTGTTTTCATTTTTTTGAATGATCGTAGCAAGTTGGCCTCGGTATCTCCGGGACGATGTTCAACCTCAGTTGCATCTATGAGATATGTGTTAACGAACCCAATATCATCGATTTGTCTTTTCTTCAATTCGGCGATCTTCATTCTGCATAATATAGTGATGATAATTATAAATACATGCAATGAAAGAGATGAGCTATATAGAGAGACTTAATGACAGAAGTAGTAGTACTTACAGACAGTAGAAGGTGATCGTTGTTTTATCGAGGGCCAATTGATTGAAAAGCTGATAGAACTCCTCAAATGGAATAGGCAACAGTTCAATTCCAACGAGGTCATGCTCCGGTTTAACTCTCGCATACAAAGTACTCCTCCCCCCAGACTCTCTGCAGATTTTCAAGTACCAATCATGTAATCTTCGCATCATCGTTGTTAAAGATTTTTCATCTTTGACGAGAGGCTTCCCGTACTCGTATCTGTGTATCTGCACCTCCATGGTATCATAATGTACATCGTCGGGCAGGTAATCGTCAACATTGCCATAACCGGGCACCATCCTCGGATCGACGATGTCGCTAGACACCTTGAGGGGGGAGGCACGATTGCTTCGCTTGTTCGCCGAGCTGGGCAATTTGTTTCCCAGCTGCTCGTCGTTCTTTCAGCCTTTGATCACTGACTGTACTTCCCGACCGCTCCACTTCGGCCCATGTCTTTGCAATAATGCGCTCATAGTTGCCTTTCGGCGGAGACTTGGGTGGTTTTGCCAGGGCAGCCAGAGTGCGCTTCACTTTCACCGGATCTACCTTCTCCTCCGGAGGTGGATGTCTCTTTGCTCTCAACCCTTGAAACCAGTCATCCACTTCGGTTCGTGCGATCTCGGCGTTCTCCTCCGGGATCCTCTCATATGGTAACTTCTCTGGAGTCTTCAGAGAAGGACCGAATCTGTATGTCCTCCCGCCTCTGGTTGTACTGCTAGACGCCGACCGAGTAGACAGCGGTTGTCTTCATTACTTGCTTACGAGGCGGGGGAGAAGGACTACGACGCGCCGGAGCAGCTGGAGCGGCGGCAGGTCTCTTCCGCCCTTGCTGACGAGGCGGAGAAGGAGGAGGTTGGCTGCTCGGGCGCGTCGGCGCAGGCGGAGAAGGAGGCGGAGTGCCGCCACGCGCCGGAGAAGGAGCCGGCCGAGGGCCCTGATCGTCACTCGCCGGAGGAGGCGGTGGAGGAGGCGGAGTGCCCTAACTCGCCGGAGGAGGAGGAGGAGGCGGAGGCGTCCAGTTCGGAAGGTTGATGAGCTCCTTCCGCCATAGGCATGGAGTCTTCAGAGCAGACCCCAGCCGAGTCTCCCCTTCACCGGTAGGGTGGTCAAGCTGGAGGTCCTCAAATCCCTCCGTTATTTCATCCACCATCACCCTAGCATATCCTTCTGGAATCGGCCGGCAGTGAAAAGTTGCGCCGGGTTCAGTAGGATAAACAAAGCCAACAGCCGCCTTGACCTTCAAATTCATCCATTGCGTCATAAGGTGGCAATTTTGAGACTCCGTGATAACATCCACGGGATAGCTGGCAGGAGCCGTCAAGGCATGCTCCGGCTGAAGCAGCTCGGTGGAAGCCACGCTACTTCTGCGCTGAGATGGCGGGGTAGCTTCGGGGGAGGCTTCGGCAGTACGTTTGCTGCGATTTGCTTCTCGTTCCTCTATCACGTCTACCCTTGCTTGCAGCGCCTGCATTTGGGTCTGCTGCACTTTTTTCCTCCTCTCATGGGATTTGTAACCGCCTGCGTCCGGAAACCCAACCTTCCACGGAATGGAGCCTGGTGTGCCTCGTGTCCGTCCAGGGTGCTCAGGATTCCCGAGGGCCATTGTGAGCTCGTCGTTCTCTCTATCTGGAAAGAACGTCCCTTCCTGCGCTGCTTCGATATACTGCTTAAGCTTACTGACTGGTATGTCCATTTGATCGTTCGTCCAAATGCACTTCCCTGTTACAGGGTCCAAGGTTCCGCCAGCCCCGAAGAACCAAGTCCGGCAACAGTCTGGCCAGTTAATTGTCTCTGGTTCGATCCCTTTGTGAACCAGATCATTCTCAGTCTTGGACCACTTAGGCCGGGCTACGAGGTAGCCACCTGACCCCGTGCGATGGTGAAGCTTCTTCTTCGTAGCATTTTGCTTGTTTGTCGCCAACATCTTCTTACTCTTTTCTGATGTCTTGTGGGCCACAAATGCGGGCCAGTGATCTCTGATCTTCTCATATCTTCCCTTGAATTCTGGTGTCTCATTATTTTCGACAAACTTATTCAGCTCTTTCTTCCACCTCCTGAATAGTTCTGCCATCCTCTTCAGAGCAAAAGACTTGATTAATTTCTCTTTAACTGGGTTCTCTGGATTATCCTCTGGCGGTAGGGTGAAATTTGACTTCAGCTCAGTCCAAAGATCATTTTTCTGCATATCATTGACATAAGACACCTCAGGGTCTTCTGTAGCCGGCTTAAACCATTGCTGGATGCTTATCGGGATCTTGTCCCTAACCAGAACCCCGCACTGAGCAACAAATGCGCTCTTTGTCCTGAGGGGTTCAATAGGTTGGCCGTCGGGTGCGATTGCTATGATCTCAAACTTTTCATCCGAGCTCGACTTTTTCTTCGGGCCTCGTCTCTTTACCGAAGTTGTGCTCGATCCGGAGGGCTAGAAAAAAGAACAAAGACTTAATTAATATATGTACATACCAAAACAATGAATGCATCAACCAGCTAGTCAGCACAGGCTTAACTAATATATATACCTGGCCGGACTCGGTTCGGTCACCGGAGCCGTCATCACGGTCTCCTTCTTGCACCGGCATTGGGTCACCGGAGCCGTCCTCATGTTCTTCTTCTTGCACCGGCATTAGGTCACCGTAGCCAGCTTGTCTTCATCATTAGGCGAAAGTAACATGTGCATGATGGTATGAAGCTCTTCAAAGTTGTTCTGGAACGGAGTCCCAGATAGGATAATTCGCTTTTTGGTACAAAGTTCAGCAAGAGCCTTCCGAATATCGCTATTTGGAAGGCCTTTGCTGAATTCGTACCAAAAGGCGGATTATTCTATCCGGGACTCCATTCCAGAACAACTTTGCAGAACTTCATACCAACATGCCCTGGTTACTTTCGGCTAATGATGAAGGCATGGATTTCTTCAATACTTTGACACTAGGAAACCTCTCTCGACCCCTCGGCGATCCTCGAACCCTCGACGACCCTGGAACCCTCGACCCCTAGACGACCCTCTTCTTCCTCTCATGTTCGAGAGGATCGTCGAGGGGTCGGGAGGTTGCCTAGTGTCAAAGGATTCAACAAAACCATGTATTCATCATTAGGCGAAAGTAACATGTGCATGATGGTACGAAGCTCTTCAAAGTTGTTCTGGAACGGAGTCCCAGATAGGATAATTCGCTTTTTGGTACAAAGTTCAGCAAGAGCCTTCCGAATATCGCTATTTGGAAGGCCTTTGCTGAATTCGTACCAAAAGGCGGATTATTCTATCCGGGACTCCATTCCAGAACAACTTTGCAGAACTTCGTACCAACATGCCCTGGTTACTTCCGGCTAATGATGAAGGCATGGATTTCTTTAATACTTTGACACTAGGAAACCTCTCTCGACCCCTCGGCGATCCTCGAACCCTCGACGACCCTGGAACCCTCGACCCCTAGACGACCCTCTTCTTCCTCTCATGTTCGAGAGGATCGTCGAGGGGTCGGGAGGTTGCCTAGTGTCAAAGGATTCAACAAAACCATGTATTCATCATTAGGCGAAAGTAACATGTGCATGATGGTATGAAGCTCTTCAAAGTTGTTCTGGAACGGAGTCCCAGATAGGATAATTCGCTTTTTGGTACAAAGTTCAGCAAGAGCCTTCCGAATATCGCTATTTGGAAGGCCTTTGCTGAATTCGTACCAAAAGGCGGATCATTCTATCCGGGACTCCATTCCAGAACAACTTTGCAGAACTTCGTACCAAC
The DNA here is from genome assembly GCF_018294505.1 of Triticum aestivum. Taxonomy (NCBI): domain Eukaryota; kingdom Viridiplantae; phylum Streptophyta; class Magnoliopsida; order Poales; family Poaceae; genus Triticum; species Triticum aestivum. The sequence continues at coordinate 730,533,426 of NC_057812.1, forward strand.
ATGCCCTGGTTACTTCCGGCTAATGATGAAGGCATGGATTTCTTCAATACTTTGACACTAGGAAACCTCTCTCGACCCCTCGGCGATCCTCAACCCCTCGAACCCTCGAACCCCCGATAAAAATTAAGAAGAAGAAGAAGAAGAAGAAGAAGAAGAAGAAGAAGAAGAAGAAGAAGAAAGAGGAGAAGAAGAAAGGAATAGCTAGAGGAGAAGAAGAACTGACAAAGTCTTCTCCTCTATTCCTTCTTCTTCTCCTCTTTTTTTTCTTCTTCTTCCTCTTTTTTTCATTTTCTTTTTTTTTCTCCTCTTCTTCCTCTAAAGGGCGGGAAGCGGCGGCCTTTGGTCCCGGTTGGTGGCACCAACCGGGACTAAAGGGGGGCATTGGTCCCGGTTGGTGCCACGAACCGTGACCAATGCCACCTTTAGTCCCGGTTGGTGCCACCAACCGGGACCAATGGCCTTGTGCTGCCCGCGCCCAAAAGTTTAGTCCCACCTCGCTAGTTGACAGCGCCCAACACCTGTTTATAAGCTCTGCTGCCTCCTCCCTCTCGAACTCCTCTGAAATGCAGGCCTATGGGCCTAATCTGACACTGCTTTGCCTGTGGTCCTATTGGGCCTTCTGCGGGCCTGAATCCTGGCCCATGTTGGGTTTCTAGTCGTATTCAGGCCGTGGTGGCCCAATAGGTGGCAATTTTTTTATTTTTTTCCAGTTTTTTGCATTATTTATTTCCTTTTGTTTTTTGCTTTATTTTTTAATTCTTTTTGCTTTTAGGTCAGAAAAATTATAAACTTTCTGTTAGTGCCATTACTTTTCAAATTGGATAGTTAAAATTTGAATTCTTTGAAATTTGTGTGAATCACAAGTTTGTGATTAACTTTACTATAAAATATTTTTTCCCAGTTTTTTTGTTTTGTTTCTTGCATTATTTATTTTCTTTTGTTTTTTGCTTTATTTTTAATTCTTTTTTCTTTTAGTTTTAGAAAAAATTATAAACTTTCTGTTATTACCATTAGTTTTCAAATTTGAAAACACTTTTTTGTTTTTTGTTTTCTTTGTTGCTTTATTTATTTTATTTTGTTTCTACTTACAACAAAATACTTATTGTTGCTATTTTTATTTTTATTTCCAATTTTTTGTTTTGTTTTCTGCATTATTTATTTTCTTTTGTTTTTGCTTTATTTTTTAATTCTTTTTGCTTTTAGTTTTAGAAAAATTATAAACTATCTGTTAGTGCCATTTTTTCAAATTTGAAAACACTTTTTCTGTTTTTTGTTTTCTTTGTTTCTTTATTTATTTTATTTTGTTTCTACTTACAACAAAATACTTGTTATTGCTATTTTTATTTTTTTCCAGTTTTTTGTTTTGTTTTCTGCATTATTTATTTCCTTTTATTTTTGCTTTATTTTTTAATTCTTTGTGATTTTAGGTCAGCAAAATTATAAACTTTCTGTTAGTGCCATTAGTTTTAGAAAAATTATAAACTTTCTATTAGTGCCATTAGTTTTCAAATTTGAATAGTTAAAATTTGAATTCTTTGAAAATTGTTTGAATCACAAGTTTGTGATTAACTTACTAAAAAATGAGAATAGATGAAAGTTGAAAGTTTCTGTTAGTGCCATTAGTTTTAGAAAGTTGAAAGTTGAAAGTTAAAAGTTGGCATGGGCCAGGGACTAATGGTCATGGTATTACGAGGGCCGAACCATAAGACATGCAAGCATTTCAAATGAACTCTGAAAAAGTTGAAAGTTGGGATGGTATCACAATTTCACCCACATAGCATGTGCATGTACAAAACGGACAATGGTAGCATGTTCGTGTGTTGCAAAGTTGCGGGAGAAAGTCTTCACTTTTTCTTCGCTTGTGTCATTTGCTTATTGCGCCGTAACCATGGATAATCTTCATTGTTTATCAGGATGCTTGGGTCAGCCTTGACATTGAAGGGAGGAATTTCATGAAACTTTTCATAATCTTCAGACATGTCTGTCTTGCCGTCCACTCCCAGGATGTCCCTTTTTCCTGAAAGAACTATGTGGCGCTTTGGCTCATTGTATGATGTATTCGCTTCCTTATCTTTTCTTTTTCTCGGTTTGGTAGACATGTCCTTCACATAGATAACCTGTGCAACATCATTGGCTAGGACGAACGGTTCGTCAGTGTACCCAAGATTTTTCAGATCCACTGTTGTCATTCCGTACTATGGGTCTACCTGTACCCCGCCGCCTAACAGATTGACCCATTTGCACTTAAACAAAGGGACCTTAAAATCAGGTCCGTAGTCAAGTTCCCATATGTCCACTATGTAACCATAATATGTATCCTTTCCGCTCTCGGTTGCTGCATCAAAGCGGACACCGCTGTTTTGGTTGGTGCTCTTTTGATCTTGGGCGATCGTGTAAAATGTATTCCCATTTATCTCGTATCCTTTGTAAGTCAATACAGTCAAAGATGGTCCCCTGGACAACAAGTACAACTCATCACAAACAGTGTTGTCACCTCTGAGACGTGTTTCCAACCAATTGCTGAAAGTCCTGATGTGTTCACATGTAATCCAGTCGTCGCACTGCTCCGGGTGTTTGGAGCGCAGACTGTTCTTGTGTTCATTGACATACGGGGTCACCAAGGTAGAGTTCTATAGAACTGGGTAGTGTGCTTGAGACCAAGAATATCCGTCCCTGCATATTATTGAGTCTCTTCCAAGAGTGCCTTTTCCAGTCAGTCTCCCCTCATACCGCGATTTAGGGAGACCTATCTTGTTAAGGCCAGGAATGAAGTCAACACAAAACCCGATAACATCCTCTGTTTGATGGCCCATGGAGATGCTTCCTTCTGGCCTAGCGCGATTACGGACATATTTCTTTAGGACTCCCATGAACCTCTCAAAGGGGAACATATTGTGTAGAAATACGGGCCCCAGGATGACAATCTCGTCGACTAGATGAACTAGGACATGCGTCATGATATTGAAGAAGGATGGTGGGAACACCAGCTCGAAACTGACAAGACATTGCGCCACATCACTCCTTAGCCTTGGTACGATTTCTGGATTGATCACCTTCTGAGAGATTGCATTGAGGAATGCACATAGCTTCACAATGGCTAATCGGACGTTTTCCGGTAGAAGCCCCCTCAATGCAACCGGAAGCAGTTGCGTCATAATCACGTGGCTGTCATGAGACATTAGGTTCTGAAACTTTTTCTCTGGCATATTTATTATTCCCTTTATATTCGACGAGAAGCCAGTCGTGACCTTCATACTGAGCAGGCATTCAAAGAAGATTTCTTTCTCTTCTTTCGTAAGAGCGTAGCTGGCAGGACCTTTATACTGCTTCGGAGGCATGCCGTCTTTTTCGTGCAAACGTTGCAGGTTCTCCCGTGCCTCAGGTGTATCTTTTGTCTTCCCATACACGCCCAAGAAGCCTAGCAGGTTCACACAAAGGTTCTTCATCACGTGCATCACGTCGATTGAGGAGCGGACCTCTAGGTCTTTCCAGTAGGGTAGGTCCCAAAATATAGATTTCTTCTTCCACATGGGTGCGTGTCCCTCAGCGTCATTCGGAACAGCTAGTCCACCGGGACCCTTTCCAAAGATTACGTAGTGTAAATCATTGACCATAGCAAGCACATGATCACCGGTGCGCATTGCGGGCTTCTTCTGGTGATCTGCCTCGCCTTTGAAATGCTTGCCTTTCTTTCGACATTGATGGTTGGTCGGAAGAAATCGACGATGACCCAGGTACACATTCTTCCTGCATTTGTCTAGGTATATACTTTCAGTGTCATCTAAACAGTGCATGCATGCGTGGTATCCTTTGTTTGTCTGTCCTGAAAGGTTACTGAGAGCGGGCCAATCGTTGATGGTCACGAACAACAACGCCTTAAGGTTAAATTCCTCCTGTCTGTGCTCATCCCACGTACGTACACCGTTTTTATTCCACAACTGTAAAAGTTCTTCAACTAATGGCCTTAGGTACACATCAATTTCGTTGTCAGGTTGCTTAGGGCCTTGGATGAGAACTGGCATCATAATGAACTTCCGCTTCATGCACATCCAAGGAGGAAGGTTATACATACATAGAGTCATGGGCCAGGTGCTGTGATTGCTGCTCTGCTCCCCGAAAGGATTAATGCCATCCGCGCTTAAAGCAAACCATACATTCCTTGGGTCCTTTGCAAACTCATCCCAGTACTTTCTCTCGATTTTTCTCCACTGCGACCCGTCAGCGGGTGCTCTCAACTTCCCATCTTTCTTTCGGTTCTCACTGTGCCATCGCATCAACTTGGCATGCTCTTCGTTTTTGAACAGACGTTTCAACCGTGGTATTATAGGAGCATACCACATCACCTTCGCAGGAACCCTCTTCCTGAGGGGTTCGCCATCAACATCACCAGGGTCATCTCGTCTGATCTTATACCACAATGCACCGCATACCGGGCATGCGTTCAGATCCTTGTATGCACCGCGGTAGAGGATGCAGTCATTAGGGCATGCATGTATCTTCTCCACCTCCAATCCTAGAGGGCATACGACCTTCTTTGCTGCGTATGTACTGTCGGGCAATTCGTTATCCTTTGGAAGCTTCTTCTTCAATATTTTCAGTAGCTTCTCAAATCCTTTGTCAGCGACAACATTCTCTGCCTTCCACTGCAGCAATTCCAGTACGGTACCGAGCTTTGTGTTGCCATCTTCGCAATTGGGGTATAACCCTTTTTTGTGATCCTCTAACATGCGATCGAACTTCAGCTTCTCCTTTTGACTAATGCATTGCGTCCTTGCATCGACAATGACCCGGCGGAGATCATCATCATCGGGCACATCGTCTGGTACCTCTTGATCTTCAGCAGCTTCACCCGTTGCAGCATCATTGGGCACATCGTCTCGTTCCTCTTGATCTTCACCAGCTCCCCCCGTTGCAGCATCACCGTATTCAGGGGGCACATAGTTGTCATCGTACTCTTCTTCTTCGCCGTCTTCCATCATAACCCCTATTTCTCCGTGCCTCGTCCAAACATTATAGTGTGGCATGAAACCCTTGTAAAGCAGGTGGGAGTGAAGGATTTTCCGGTTAGAGTAAGACCTCGTATTCCCACATTCAGTGCATGGACAACACATAAAACCATTCTGCTTGTTTGCCTCAGCCGCATCGAGAAACTCATGCACGCCCTTAATGTACTCGCGGGTGTGTCTGTCACCGTACATCCATTGCCGATTCATCTGCGTGCATTATATATAATTAAGTGTCCAAATTAATAGAGGTTCATCATCACATTAAAACCAAAGTGCATACATAGTTCTCATCTAACAACATATAGCTCTTCAGAGCATCTAATTAATTAAACCATACATTGAAACTATGTAAAACATTTCAATGCGAAAACAAATGCGATCATAATCGCAACCAAGGTAACAATTGATCCAACGGCATAATGATACCAAGCCTCGGTATGAATGGCATATTTTTTAATCTTTCCAATCTTCAAGCGCATTGCATCCATCTTGATCTTGTGATCATCGACGACATCCGCAACATGCAACTCCAATATCATCTTCTCCTCCTCAATTTTTTTATTTTTTCCTTCAACAAATTGTTTTCTTCTTCAACTAAATTTAACCTCTCGACAATAGGGTCGGTTGGCATTTCCGATTCACATACATCCTAGATAAATAAAATCTATGTCACGTTGGTCGGCATAATTTTCATAAACAATAAATGAACCAATAGTTATAAAGATAATATACATACCACATCCGAATCATAGACAGGACGAGGGCCGACGGGGGCGGATACCAAAACCATCGCACTATATAAGATGCAATAATAAATGTAAGAAAATGATACAAGTATCTATCTAAACATACAAGTAAGAATATTTTTCCTTTCAGAAAGAAGATAAGAACAAGAGGCTCACCACGGTGGTGTCGGTGATGAGATCGGCACGGGTGATCGACGGCGGTGAAGACAGGGACGAGGCGTGACGGACCGCTAAATCTAGACAAATCTCGAGGAAAATGAAGCTTGGAGGTCGAGCCTCGAGAGGAGAAAGCTTAAGTAGTGTGGCTCAGGCATTCCATCGAACACCTCATGTGCATAGGAGGTGAGCTAGAGCACCACAAAGCCCTCTCCCCCTCGGCCAGAAAAAACAGAGCACTGTGCTCTGCTCTTGCGCGAGGGGGTATATATAGGCACCTCATTGGTCCCGGTTGGTGGCATGAACCGGGACTAAAGGGGAGCCTTTGGTCCCGGTTCAAGCCACCAACCGGGACCAATGGTGGTGGGCCAGGAGCGAGGCCCATTGGTCCCGGTTCGTCCCACCAACCGGGACCAAAAGGTCCAGATGAACCGGGACCAATGGCCCACGTGGCCCGGCCGGCCCCCTGGGCTCACGAACCGGGACCAATGCCCACATTGGTCCCGGTTCTAGACTGAACCGGGACTAATGGGCTGACCCGGCCTGGACCAAAGCCCTGTTTTCTACTAGTGTAGTAGGATGCCAATGTACATCCATTGTGGTAAGGTCGTGACCTTGGGAGCCTTGGGCTCTTGGGTTGTATCTTAGGTTGTACCTAGAATGAATGCAGATATAGAATATCGGTAGGGTGCCATGTAAACAATGGTTGATATCTATTTTCTTGGTAGTGCTGCTATATTTGCACCCTTTGCTTGCTAATCTAGGTCTGTTGCATGTGTTGAAGTGATACATGGAGACCACTCTTATTCATACATAAACCTTGTGCTATATTACCATATACCTTGGAGTATATACGTGCGTTTGCACATGAATGTAATATTTGTTATTTTATATTTTATTCAAAATATAATGTGCCTGCTTTACTTTTGTTTGCTTTGCAGGTGGATGCCATGAAATACGTCGGAAGATTAATCACAGGATGAGGGGCGTCATGGACTACGAGCGATGCCACGCATGTCACAGCAGTCTAAAGCATCCGAAAGGAGATATGTTCATTGGAGGGCATAATAGCACGAGGATGCCCTACTATTCTGCAACCTAAGATGTGAAGTGGTACCAGCTTAGAGTGTTAAAATTACCATTAGCTGTGATGTTTGCATGACTAAAGTCTAGATGTTTAATATTATTGTTATATGTGGTGTGATGGTGTAAATTATTGGTAGGTTTGATGTTCGCATGCCTACAATTTAGGGGCCAGGGCAAATCAAACGGTCTCCCACATTCATCCCACAAATGTCCAGACCGACAATGCAACACAACTTGCTTCCCCATTTTGGTCTGGACAGTCCAAACTGTTAAATACCACCCAGTCTTGCCCCGAATGGATGAGAATACGTACTCACGAAATCTTGACCGTACGCCACATCAGTCTAAAAAAACCATTCCCACCCTCTAATCACATCCTGACCCCTCCTCATTCGCCATTGCACCCCTCCTCCACTTGCTCTCCCCGCTCTTAGACCTTATGCCGCCACCCCACCTAACTCGACCACAACCGCCGTTGCAAATAATCCCACATATTCTTCCGCCTATCTTCGAGGTGCCATTACCCGCCGGGCCGAACTCAGAGTTTATACAACGTATAATGCCTAAATTGCAGGTGCGGCAGCGCGATCAAAAGCACATATAGCCTGCAAAGCATTATCGACCAATCATTTTGCCCAGGTCTCCTAGTTTGATCCATCGTCATAGTTCACTATCGTCCACAACTCCGACTACAACATCGTTGAGTCCTCGCCGCTCATCAGGCAACTGTCACCTTAGTAATGCACCAGCTCCGTGGATGGACACAATCAGATCGGTGGAATGACCACCCCCAGCTCGATGGCAGAAGAGGTGTTGATGTCTATGATCAATGCATGTCAATAGTCTAAAGTGGTCAAAAATTGGTCGGCGCCCGATGTGTACAGAATCCAGAAAGTGAAGAGAGCCACATAAACACGATGAAGGAGAACTGATTGTTATACTGATTGTTATGTTTCACATGGTTGGAGGTGAGCTTTGATCTAGTTGCCAGTGTGGAGCAAAGATGGACGGATTATTGGAGGAAGGTTTGTGAGTTTTTTAATGCGATGAAGAACTACACCCCATTCAATATCTTAGCTCCATCTCCAGCTACCCACCTATATCCAAACATAATAGTCTCCTCTCTAGAAAATGGAGAGTCAATAGAAGAACTAGGAAAAATGTAAGGAGCACTAATGGAATAGTTGCTATCTATCACAATTTCTAGAGTTTATCATCTCCATGCACATACCTCTTGATCCAAGATCCAACAAGGCATGTGATCACTTTCTTAAGGTTACAAATTCCTAGCACATCAATTTTTTTTCATGCATATCATGCTCCAATTGGCAAGATGTAGTTTCATCATTCCCTCAAAGTCATTCAACAAAAAGTTGGCCATTTGAATATTAATTAGGTCTAGAGCCCATTTAGGGAACTTGAAAATGGACAGAAGAAAGATACATAAGAATGCTGGCCATCCAAGGTTGAGAGAATTAGCTTACCTCTACAAGAAAGAAGCTTACCCCTCCAGCGTACAATCCTTTTCAGGATCTTATCAGTCAAGGGTTAGATATCCTCTCTCTCAATTTTTCATAATGTAGAGGTAGACCTAAATATTTATTGGGGAATGCTCCTATAGGACACCCAAAAAATTCTAGAAATGGAGCATCATCTTCTTGAGGTAGACCTATAGGGACCGATCTCACTCTTGTTGTAATTAGTTTTCATCCTTGAGGACAAACTGAAGGTTGTTGCCTTTATCTAGGCTAAATTCAGAAAAATAGTGGTGTCATATGCATATTACAAACAAATCACCCAATCAGGACGGAAAGATGGGAATATCCCACTAATCAGGTTAGCAAAAGTTGCTTTACTTAATGTCCTAGTAATTATATCTACGACTAAGTTAAAGAGAAGGCAAAGATGGGGTCACCCTATCTAAGACCTTTGATAGCAACAAAGATATCTCCAATGGATTTATTAAGTTTGAAAGCCACATAACCACCATGGGTTATCTTGGCTATCCAGCTCAGCCAGGCACTACCAAAGCCTCTTAATTCTAAGATTTCAACAAGGAGGTCAAGATTAACCATATCAAAAGCTTTCTCATAATCTTGTTTAATCACTAGACCTTAATCAGTATGCACAGAATATAAACGTCATGGGTTTTAACCACATTTTTCAGGATATATCTCCCTTTGATGAAAGCAATTTGGTTACTAGATTTGAGGTGTACAAGAATAGCAACTAGTCTATTAGTATACACTTTACTAAAGATCTTTAAACTACAACTGAGTAAGAAAATATGCCTGAACTTTTCATAATACTTGCATCCATTTCCTTAGGAATTAATTAAAGTCAGGATATCAAAGTTCAACCTAAAGATATCTAGTTTCCCTAAACAGAAGTCACAGAAAAGTGCCATTAAATCTAACTTCGTCAGTTCCCGGAATTCTCAATAAAACATACAATCCATTTGGGCATGGGGCTCCATCAGCATAAGAATCCATTACTGTGGTTTTAACTTCCTTTCAGTGAAGTTAGCTTACAGTAAGGAGTTTTATACATCGGTGGCTTTTTCTTCACCACTAAAGAAATCTCTATTAATCTTAAAGCCTCCTCTATTTTCTAGTTTGAACAAATCATTGTGGAAGTTGGTGGCAATATCTAATATTCCCCTTGTTACTGCTGAAGAAAAGCGTTTTAGAAACTTTGCACCAGTTGTACCCGGTAGGCTAGCAGCACATGATTCCCTCTACTATTTTTTTTGCGGGTGACCCTCTGCTAATAAATGGATCCACATGAGATGCCTAGATGGGATGCATGCACGTCTCCACCGTGGGATCAAGCACGCTCGAATCTCCATGAGCCGCTATACGGGAACAACTAAGTGTGCATGCTATATATTAGATTTTTCCATATACTTTTATTTGGTAGGAAAATAAGAGATGGACCGACTGAGGCACTTTTCAAAAAAAAAAGAACCTAGGAAAAAACAACGAATTTTCTATTTCTCAGGTGCCTGAAATTCCTTTTCACTCCAGTCACTTTTTTTCCTTCTTCCTTACCTCTTGGCCAGACCTCACAAGAAAAGAAACAACCTCACCGGAGAAGAACAAACTCGCCATCTCATCTTAGGGTGAAGTCATGGCCCCATTATCTATCTTAGGGGGGAGCCACAACCCCATTATCTATCTTAGGAGTGGGGGTGCAGGAGATTGCCGGATTTTTCATGGGTGGTACCGGGGCTTAGAGGGATGGCCGGAGTGGTGGACAACAACGGCGGCGGGGGGAGGTTGAGGGGAGGCCGAGGTGCTGCGTGGTAGCACCCACCGGCCACGAGTGGTGGAGGCTGGTGGTTTGGGCGGGGTAGGCTGGGGGCGTTCGGGAGGAGGACGAAGGAAGGGAGGAACAAGATGAACAGTAGCACGATCTATTTTGGACGGTTGGATGAAGATCTGATGGTCCATATGAAAAGTGTACTTGATGAACTGTTTTTTTTTCAGGCACCTGACAAATAGAGGCTCCAAAACTGAGATGGGCACTGGTAGAAAAAGGGCCTATAGTCCCGGTTCGTAAGGGCCTTTAGTCCCGGTTCCTGAACCGGGACTAAAGTGTCGGTACTAATGCCCTGTACCTTTAGTCCCGGTTCAATCCAGAACCGGGACTGATGGGCCTCCACATGGGCAGTGCGCAGAGCCCAGACAGGAGACCCTTTGGTCCCGGTTGGTGGCACCAACCGGGACCAATAGGCATCCACGCGTCAACATTTCTGTGGCTGGGGTTTTTGTTTTTTTTGAAAGGGGGGGGGTTGGGGGGTTAATTTAGGTGTTTCATATATTGTGTTAGCTAGCTATAATTAATAGAGAGAAGTGTCCTCTCTTACGTCCGTGCTTGGTCGATGCTATGTACTATACATACGTATAGAGAGGACTAGACACGCTAGTTAGCTAGTAAGCAAACGAAGGAAACAGAAGATCGTCATGAACATATATGCATACAGAGAGAAGTGATATCGACCACCTCTCCTTCTCCGAGAGATTGGTCGAACAACAAGTTCTGTATATCTATCCGACACTACCGGCTACATATATACAATAATTATCTCTTACAAATATGATCATACGGACTCATGGTCCACATAGTATTCTCCGTCTTCAGCGATCACTTGGTCAAGAAAGAATGCCGCCAATTCCTCTTGAATTGCTCGCATGCGAGCTGGTGCTAGGAGTTTATCCCGCTTCCGAAACATCTAATTTGAAGAAGGGGGTCAATACATATATATATATATATGAATGAATGAAGCTCAATACAAATGATGGTAATAAAATAAAATTGTGAATGTTGTTATTTACGTACTTCATATTGTTCGTCAGAGTACCCGCCCCGCTCACAGATCGTGTGGCGGATGGACTCGCAGACGTAGTATCTACATAAATCATTTCCTTTTTCCTGCCACAACCACTTTACAAGAAATAGAGGTCAATCAAACTGATAAGCAAGAATGCTAAATGGTATTGATGAAAGTAGCGCTTGAATCACTAGGAGATGCGTGGAACATGCTACTATAGTACTTACTTTCGGGTGTCTAAATTCCAGCTCCTTCGGCAGTCCCGGAACTGTTTTGGTGAATTTTCTTCAAACCCTGCCGGACAAAGAAAACAATTACTTGATATCAGGAAATGAACAAAGTTGCTGATATGGTGGATAATGATCGATTTAACTTACTTCTTGAGGATTTCAGTCATGTCTGCATACTCCTGGGGATCTTTTCGTTTAGAGTCCAAGACGGTTACTACTCCCTGCTGAAGCCTAATCTCTAGGAGAATATAGTGGAAACTGCACACGCATGCATAACTCATCAATTACATTACTATAACGTGGACTAATATATAAGGGAAACCGAATATGCACAAGACAGTAACACTCACTTGAAGTTGTAAGGAAATAGTATTATATCTTTTTTTCATTTTTTTGAATGGTCGTAGCAAGTTGGCCTCGGTATCTCCGGGACGATGTTCAACCTCAGTTGCATCTATGAGATATGTGTTAACGAACCCAATATCACCGATTTGTCTTTTCTTCAATTCGGCGATCTTCATTCTGCATAATATAGTGATGATAATTATAAATACATGCAATGAAAGAGATGAGCTATATAGAGAGACTTAATGACAGAAGTAGTAGTACTTACAGACAGTAGCAGGTGATCGTTGTTTTATCGAGGGCCAATTGATTGAAAAACTGATAGAACTCCTCAAATGGAATAGGCAACAGTTCAATTCCAACGAGGTCATGCTCCGGTTTAACTCTCGCATACAAAGTACTCCTCCCCCCAGACTCTCTGCAGATTTTCAAGTACCAATCATGTAATCTTCGCATCATCGTTGTTAAAGATTTTTCATCTTTGACGAGAGGCTTCCCGTACTCGTATCTGTGTATCTGCACCTCCATGGGATCATAATGTACATCGTCGGGCAGGTAATCGTCAACATTGCCATAACCGGGCACCATCCTCGGATCGACGATGTTGCTAGGCACCTTGAGGGGGGGGGCACGATTGCTTCGCTTGTTCGCCGAGCTGGGCACTTTGTTTCCCAGCTGCTCGTCGTTCTTTCAGCCTTTGATCACTGACTGTACTTCCCGACCGCTCTGCTTCGGCCCATGTCTTTGCAATAATGCACTCATAGTTGCCTTTCGGCGGAGACTTGGGTGGTTTTGCCAGGGCAGCCAGAGTGCGCTTCACTTTCACCGGATCTACCTTCTCCGGAGGTGGATGTCTCTTTGCTCTCAACCCTTGAAACCAGTCATCCACTTTGGTTCGTGCGATCTCGGCGTTCTCCTCCGGGATCCTCTCATATGGTAACTTCTCTGGAGTCTTCAGAGAAGGACCGAATCTGTATGTCCTCCCGCCTCTGGTTGTACTGCTAGACGCCGACCGAGCAGACGGAGCGGTTGTCTTCTTTACTTGCTTACGAGGCGGAGGAGAAGGACTACGACGCGCCAGAGCAGCTGGAGCGGCGGCAGGTCTCTTCCGCCCTTGCTGACGAGGCGGAGAAGGAGGAGGCTGGCTACTCGGGTGCGTCGGCGTAGGCGAAGAAGGAGGCGGAGTGCCGCCACGTGCCAGAGAAGGAGCCCGCCGAGGGCCCTGATCGTCACTCGCCGGAGGAGGAGGCGGTGGAGGAGGCGGAGTGCCCTGTCTCGCCGGAGGAGGAGGAGGAGGCGGAGGCGTCCAGTTCGGATGGTTGATGAGCTCCTTCCGCCATAGGCACGGAGTCTTCAGAGCAGACCCCAGCCGAGTCTCCCCTTCACCGGTAGGGTGGTCAAGCTGGAGGTCCTCAAATCCCTCCGTTATTTCATCCACCATCACCCTAGCATATCCTTCTAGAATCGGCCGGCAGTGAAAGTTGCGCCGGGTTCAGTAGGATAAACAGAGCCAACAGCCGCCTTGACCTTCAAATTCATCCATTGCGTCATAAGGTGGCAATTTTGAGACTCCGTGATAGCATCCACGGGATAGCTGGCAGGAGCCATCAAGGCATGCTCCGGCTGAAGCAGCTCGGTGGAAGCCATGCTGCTTCTGCGCTGAGATGGCGGGGTAGCTTCGGGGGAGGCTTCGGCAGTATGTTTGCTGCGATTTGCTTCTCGTTCCTCTATCGCGTCTACCCTTGCTTGCAGCGCCTGCATTTGGGTCTGCTGCACTTTTTTCCTCCTCTCATGGGATTTGTAACCGCCTACGTCCGGAAACCCAACCTTCCACGAAATGGAGCCTGGCGTGCCTCGTGTCCGTCCAGGGTGCTCAGGATTCCCGAGGGCCATTGTGAGCTCGTCGTTCTCTATGTCTGGAAAGAACTTCCCTTGCTGCGCTGCTTCGATATACTGCTTAAGCTTCCTGACTGGTATGTCCATTTGATCGTTCGTCCAAATGCACTTCCCTGTTACAGGGTCCAAGGTTCCGCCAGCCCCGAAGAACCAATTCCGGCAACGGTCTGGCCAGCTAATTGTCTCTGGTTCGATCCCTTTATCAACCAGATCATTCTCAGTCTTGGCCCACTTAGGCCGGGCTACGAGATAGCCACCTGACCCCGTGCGATGGTGAAGCTTCTTCTTCACAACATTTTGCTTGTTTGTCGCCGACATCTTCTTCCTCTTTTCCGATGTCTTGTGGGCCACAAATGCGGGCCAGTGATCTCTGATCTTCTCATATCTGCCCTTGAATTCTGGTGTCTCATTATTTTCGACAAACTTATTCAGCTCTTTCTTCCACCTCCTGAATAGTTCTGCCATCCTCTTAAGAGCAAAAGACTTGATTAATTGCTCTTTAACTGGGTTCTCTGGATTATCCTCTGGCGGTAGGGTGAAATTTGACTTTAGCTCAGTCCAAAGATCATTTTTCTGCATATCATTGACATAAGACACCTCAGGGTCTTCTGTAGCCGGCTTAAACCATTGCTGGATGCTTATCGGGATCTTGTCCCTAACCAGAACCCCGCACTGAGCAACAAATGCGCTCTTTGTCCTGAGGGGTTCAATAGGTTGGCCGTCGGGTGCGATTGCTATGATCTCAAACTTTTCATCCGAGCTCGACTTTTTCTTCGGGCCTCGTCTCTTTACCGAAGTTGTGCTCGATCCGGAGGGCTAGAAAAAAGAACAAAGACTTAATTAATATATGTACATACCAAAACAATGAATGCATCAATCAGCTAGTCAGCACAGGCTTAAATAATATATATACCTGGCCGGACTCGGTTCGGTCACCGGAGCCGTCATCACGGTCTCCTTCTTGCACCGGCATTGGGTCACCGGAGCCGTCCTCATGTTCTTTTTCTTGCACCGGCATTAGGTCACCGTAGCCAGCTTGTTCACCCTCTCCTTCCAGACCATCGGGTTCGTTGAGAAACAACGAGACGGCATCACTTCCTTCTGCGATTATGTCCCTCAACAATGCTTCTTTTGCTTCGTCTAGGGCGGTGTCCATAGTTTCTACGAATATTTACAACATGGCAATTATTATTCAAACATGACAGATGGATATATTAGTGCCAAACGTAGAACTAGCTATAGCTACCGAATCATAGTAAGCTATCGGGAGGGGGTATATATCGACAACGACGACACTACATCTATGTCCCTCGACGACCCTCGTTCCCGATAAAAAAAAGAGAAGAAGAACTCCTCTATTCTTTCTTCTCCTCTTTTTTTCTTCTTCCTCTTCTTTTTTTATCCTCTTCTTCCTCTCATGTTAGAGAGGATCGCCGAGGGGTCGGGAGGTTGCCTAGTGTCAAAGGATTCAACAAAACCATGTCTTCATCATTAGGCGAAAGTAACATGTGCATGATGGTACGAAGCTCTTCAAAGTTGTTCTGGAACGGAGTCCCAGATAGGATAATTCGCTTTTTGGTACAAAGTTCAGCAAGAGCCTTCCGAATATCGCTATTTGGAAGGCCTTTGCTGAATTCGTACCAAAAGGTGGATTATCCTATCCGGAACTCCATTCCAGAACAACTTTGCAGAACTTCGTACCAACATGCCCTTGTTACTTCCGGCCAATGATGAAGGCATGGATTTCTTCAATACTTTGACACTAGGAAACCTCTCTCGACCCCTCGGCGATCCTCGACCCCTCGAACCCTTGACGACCCTGGAACCCTCGACCCCTCAGCGATCCTCTTCTCCCTCTCATGTTCGAGAGGATCGCCGAGGGGTCGGGAGGTTGCGTAGTGTCAAAGGATTCAACAAAACCATGTCTTCATCATTAGGCGAAAGTAACATGTGCATGATGGTATGAAGCTCTTCAAAGTTGTTCTGGAACGGAGTCCCAGATAGGATAATTCGCTTTTTGGTACAAAGTTCAGCAAGAGCCTTCCAAATATCGCTATTTGGAAGGCCTTTGCTGAATTCGTACCAAAAGGCGGATTATCCTATCCGGGACTCCATTCCAGAACAACTTTGCAGAACTTCGTACCAACATGCTCTGGTTACTTCCGGCTAATGATGAAGGCATGGATTTCTTCAATACTTTGACACTAGGAAACCTCTCTCGACCCCTTGGCGATCCTCGACCCCTCGAATCCTCGACGACCCTGGAACCCTCGACCCCTAGACGACCCTGGAACCCTCGACCCTCGACCCTATAGAACCCTCGAACCCTCGACCCTGAAACCCTCGACCCTTGACCCCTTAACGACCCTCGACCCTCTACCCTAGTTCCCGACCCTCGACCCCTCGGCGATCCTCGACACCCTCGTTCCCGATAAAAATTAAGAAGAAGAAGAAGAAGAAGAAGAAGAAGAAGAAGAAGAAGAAGAAGAAGAAGAAGAAGAAGAAAGAGGAGAAGAAGAAAGGAATAGCTAGAGGAGAAGATCAAAGAAAAAAAAAGAAGAAAAAAGAGGAGAAGAAGAAAGGAATAGTGGAGAAGAAGAGAAAATAGAATATATTCTATTTTCTCTTCTTCTCCACTATTCCTTTCTTCTTCTCCTCTTCTTTTTCTTCTTTTTCTTCTTCTTATTTATTTCTCCTCTTCTTCCTCTCTTCTTCTTCTTCTTCTTATTTAGTTCTCTTGACCCCTCGTCCCTCTCTCATGTTGTCGGGGAGGGTATATCGACCTCCGCTCATGTTGAAATTATCGGGGAGGGGGTATATCGACCCCCACCCCCCTCATCATGCATATATAGCTACCACATACATATATACATTGAAAAAAATTACATATATGCAACAAAAACATTAATACACATATGAACAAAAAATACATATATGAACAAAAACATGCTGTGAACAAAAACATTAATGTAATAAATCTAATAAGAAATTAATCTAATAAAAAACATGCTCTGAACTTACATATAGCCACATACATACAAATATACATTATATATATATGAACAAAAAATTAATCTAATACAAAATCAAAACAGAGCCGGACCGGCGCGGCGGCTCACAGCGGGGGCGTCTGGCGATGGCGACGGCGGGGGAGGCAAGGGCGCCGGCGGGCGGGGGCGGGCCGCGGGAAGGGGCTAGGGCGCGTGGCAGGGGCCGGCGCGGCGACGACGTGGTCGGCGGCAGGGGCGGCGCGACGACGGCACCGGAGGCAGGGGCGGCGCGGCGACGACATCGGAGGTAGGGGCGGCACGGCGACGGCGTCGGGGGCAGGGGCGGCGCGGCGACGGCGTCGGAGGCAGGGGCGATGATGGCAACGACGACGAGGAGCAGCGCTGGGGCATCGGGCACGAACTGACAGTGAAGTTGTGAAATTTTCACAAGTCCAGCTTATATACCGACAGCATTGGTCCCGGTTGGTGCTACAACCCGGGACTAAAGGGGGGCATTAGTCCCGGGTCATAGCACCAACCGGGACTAATGCCCCCTTTAGTCCCGGTTGGTGCCACCAACCGGGACCAAAGGCCTGTGCTGCCCCGAACCCAAATATTTAGTCCCACCTCGCTAGTTGAGAGGGAGGCGCACCTGTTTATAAGGCGCGGTGCGCCTTCCCTCTCGAGCTCCTCTCTAAAGCAGGCTTTCAGGCCTAACACTGCAATCTGTGCATGTGGGCCTACTAGGCCTCCCGCGGGCCTGAATCCTGGCCCATGGTAGGGTTTCTAGTCGTATTCACGCCGTGGGGGCCGAGTAGGTGGCACTTTTTTTGTTTTTTTGTTTTTTTTGTTTCTACTTAGAACTAAATACTTATAGTTTTGTAGTGATTTCTTTTTTATTTTAGGTCACAAAAATTATAAACTTTCTGTTAGTGCCATTAGTTTTAAAACTTGAATAGTTTAAATTTGTTTTTTATTTAATTTGTGTGAATCACTAGTTTATGAATAACTTTACTATAAAAATTGATTTTTGAGTCAACCTTTTTCCTGCTATTTAATATTACTGTGTTTTATCATTATTTTTTCCAGTTTTTTTGTTTTGTTTTCTGTATTATTTATTTTCTTTCGTTTTTTGCTTTATTTTTTAATTCTTTTTGCTTTTAGGTCAGCAAAATTATAAACTTTCTGTTAGTGCCATTAATTTTAAAAAAAATATAAACTTTTTGTTAGTGCCATTAGTTTTCAAATTTGAATAGTTAAAATTTGAACATAGATGCACCTATAGAGAAAATTCGACCTAAATTCATAGTTTTCAAATGAACTCTGAAAAAGTTGGCATAGCATACTCGTCTGTAACAAATTTGGCATGGTATCATCATAATAGTTGCGGGAGAAAGTCTTTACTTTTTCTTCGCTTGTGTCATTTGCTTATTGCACCGTAACCATGGATAATCTTCATTGTTTATCAGGATGCTTGGGTCAGCCTTGACATTGAAGGGAGGAATTTCATGAAACTTTTCATAATCTTCAGACATGTCTGTCTTGCCGTCCACTCCCAGGATGTCCCTTTTTCCTGAAAGAACTATGTGGCGCTTTGGCTCATCGTATGATGTATTCGCTTCCTTATCTTTTCTTTTTCTCGGTTTGGTAGACATGTTCTTCACATAAATAACCTGTGCAACATCACTGGCTAGGATGAACGGTTCGTCAGTGTACCCAAGATTTTTCAGATCCACTGTTGTCATTCCTTACTGTGGGTCTACCTGTACCCCGCCGCCTAACAGATTGACCCATTTGCACTTAAACAAAGGGACCTTAAAATCAGGTCCGTAGTCAAGTTCCCATATGTCCACTATGTAACCATAATATGTATCCTTTCCGCTCTCGGTTGCTGCATCAAAGCGGACACCGCTGTTTTGGTTGGTGCTCTTTTGATCTTGGGCGATCGTGTAAAATGTATTCCCATTTATCTCGTATCCTTTGTAAGTCAATACAGTCAAAGATGGTCCCCTGGACAACAAGTACAACTCATCACAAATAGTGTTGTCACATCTGAGACGTGTTTCCAACCAACTGCTGAAAGTCTTGATGTGTTCACATGTAATCCAGTCGTCGCACTGCTCCGGGTGTTTGGAGCGCAGACTGTTCTTGTGTTCATTGACATACGGGGTCACCAAGGTAGAGTTCTGTAGAACTGTGTAGTGTGCTTGAGACCAAGAATATACGTCCCTGCATATTATTGAGTCTCTTCCAAGAGTGCCTTTTCCAGTCAGTCTCCCCTCATACCGCGATTTAGGGAGACCTATCTTGTTAAGGCCAGGAATGAAGTCAACACAAAACCCAATAACATCCTTTGTTTGATGGCCCATGGAGATGCTTCCTTCTGGCCTAGCACGATTACGGACATATTTCTTTAGGACTCCCATGAACCTCTCAAAGGGGAACATATTGTGCAGAAATACGGGCCCCAGGATGACAATCTCGTCGACTAGATGAACTAGGACATGCGTCATGATATTGAAGAAGGATGGTGGGAACACCAGCTCGAAACTGACAAGACATTGCGCCACATCACTCCTTAGCCTTGGTACGATTTCTGGATCGATCACCTTCTGAGAGATTGCATTGAGGAATGCACATAATTTCACAATGGCTAATCGGACGTTTTCCGGTAGAAGCCCCCTCAATGCAACCGGAAGCAGTTGCGTCATAATCACGTGGCAGTCATGAGACTTTAGATTCTGAAACTTTTTCTCTGGCATATTTATTATTCCGTTTATATTCGATGAGAAGCCAGTCGTGACCTTCGTATTGAGCAGGCATTCAAAGAAGATTTCTTTCTCTTCTTTCGTAAGAGCGTAGCTGGCAGGACCTTTATACTGCTTCGGAGGCATGCCATCTTTTTCGTGCAAATGTTGCAGGTCCTCCTATGCCTCAGGTGTATCTTTTGTCTTCCCATACACGCCGAAGAAGCCTAGCAGGTTCACACAAAGGTTCTTCGTCACGTGCATCACGTTGATTGAGGAGCGGACCTCTAGGTCTTTCCAGTAGGGTAGGTCCCAAAATATAGATTTCTTCTTCCACATGGGTGCGTGTCCCTCAGCGTCATTCGGAACAGCTAGTCCACCAGGACCCTTTCCAAAGATTACGTAGTGTAAATCATTGACCATAGCAAGCACGTGATCACCGGTGCGCATGGCGGGCTTCTTCCGGTGATCTGCCTCGCCTTTGAAATGCTTGCCTTTCTTTCGACATTGATGGTTGGTCGGAAGAAATCGACGATGGCCCAGGTACACATTCTTCCTGCATTTGTCCAGGTATATACTTTCAGTGTCATCTAAACAGTGCGTGCATGTGTGGTATCCTTTGTTTGTCTGTCCTGAAAGGTTACTGAGAGTGGGCCAATCGTTGATGGTCACGAACAACAACGCCTTAAGGTTAAATTCCTCCTGTCTGTGCTCATCCCACGTACGTACACCGTTTTCATTCCACAACTATAAAAGTTCTTCAACTAATGGCCTTAGGTACACATCAATTTCGTTGCCAGGTTGCTTAGGGCCTTGGATGAGAACTGGCATCATAATGAACTTCCGCTTCATGCACATCCAAGGAGGAAGGTTATACATACATAGAGTCACGGGCCAGGTGCTGTGATTGCTGCTCTGCTCCCCGAAAGGATTAATGCCATCTGCGCTTAAAGCAAACCATACATTCCTTGGGTCCTTTGCAAACTCATCCCAGTACTTTCTCTCGATTTTTCTCCACTGCGACCCGTCAGCGGGTGCTCTCAACTTCCCATCTTTCTTTCGGTTCTCACTGTGCCATCGCATCAACTTGGCATGCTCTTCGTTTTTGAACAGACGTTTCAACCGTGGTATTATAGGAGCATACCACATCACCTTCGCAGGAACCCTCTTCCCGAGGGGTTCGCCATCAACATCACCAGGGTCATCTCGTCTGATCTTATACCACAATGCACCGCATACCGGGCATGCGTTCAGATCCTTGTATGCACCGCGGTAGAGGATGCAGTCATTAGGGCATGCATGTATCTTCTCCACCTCCAATCCTAGAGGGCATACGACCTTCTTTGCTGCGTATGTACTGTCGGGCAATTCGTTATCCTTTGGAAGCTTCTTCTTCAATATTTTCAGTAGCTTCTCAAATCTTTTGTCAGCCACAGCATTCTCTGCCTTCCACTGCAGGAATTCCAGTACAGTACCGAGCTTTGTGTTGCCATCTTCGCAATTGGGGTATAACCCTTTTTTGTGATCCTCTAACATGCGATCGAACTTCAGCTTCTCCTTTTGACTAATGCATTGCGTCCTTGCATCGACAATGACCCGACGGAGATCATCATCATCGGGCACATCGTCTGGTACCTCTTGATCTTCAACAGCTTCACTCGTTGCAGCATCATTGGGCACATCGTCTGGTTCCTCTTGATCTTCACCAGCTCCCCCCGTTGCAGCATCACCGTATTCAGGGGGCACATAGTTGTCATCGTACTCTTCTTCTTCGCCGTCTTCCATCATAACCCCTATTTCTCCATGCCTCGTCCAAACATTATAGTGTGGCATGAAACCCTTGTAAAGCAGGTGGGAGTGAAGGATTTTCCGGTTAGAGTAAGACCTCGTATCCCCACATTCAGTGCATGGACAACACATAAAACCATTCTGCTTGTTTGCCTCAGCCGCATTGAGAAACTCATGCACGCCCTTAATGTACTCGCGGGTGTGTCTGTCACCGTACATCCATTGCCGGTTCATCTGCGTGCATTATATATAATTAAGTGTCCAAATTAATAGAAGTTCATCATCACATTAAAACCAAAGTGCATACATAGTTCTCATCTAACAACATATAGCTCTCCAGAGCATCTGATTAATTAAACCATACATTGAAACTATGTAAAACATTTCAATGCGAAAACAAATGCGATCATAATCGCAACCAAGGTAACAATTGATCCAACGACATAATGATACCAAGCCTCGGTATGAATGGCATATTTTTTAATCTTTCTAATCTTCAAGCGCATTGCATCCATCTTGATCTTGTGATCATCGACGACATCCGCAACATGCAACTCCAATATCATCTTCTCCTCCTCAATTTTTTTATTTTTTCCTTCAACAAATTGTTTTCTTCTTCAACTAAATTTAACCTCTCAATAATAGGGTCGGTTGGCATTTCCGATTCACATACATCCTAGATAAATAAAATCTATGTCATGTTGGTCGGCATAATTTTCATAAACAATAAATGAACCAATAGTTATAAAGATAATATACATACCACATCCGAATCATAGACAGGACGAGGGCCGACGGGGGCGGATACCAAAATCATCGCACTATATAAGATGCAATAATAAATGTAAGAAAATGATACAAGTATCTATCTAGACATACAAGTAAGAATATTTTTCCTTTCAGAAAGAAGATCAGAACAAGAGGCTCACCACGGTGGTGTCGGTGATGAGATCGGCGCGGGTGATCGACGGCGGTGAAGACGGGGACGAGGCGTGACGGACCGCTAAATCTAGACAAATCTCGAGGAAAATGGAGCTTGGAGGTCGAGCTTCGAGAGGAGAAAGCTTAAGGAGTGTGGCTCGGGCATTCCATCGAACACCTCATGTGCATAGGAGGTGAGCTAGAGCACCACAAGGCCCTCTCCCCCTCGGCCAGAAAAAATAGAACACTGTGCTCTGCTCTTGCGCGAGGGGGTATATATAGGCACCTCATTGGTCCCGGTTGGTGACATGAGCCGGGACTAAAGGGGAGCCTTTGGTCCCGGTTCAAGCCACCAACCGGGACCAATAGTGGTGGGCCAGGAGTGAGGCCCATTGGTCCCGATTCATTCCACCAACCGGGACCAAAAGGTCCAGATGAACCGGGACCAATGGCCCACGTGGCCCGGCCGGCCCCCTGGGCTCACGAACCGGGACCAATGCCCACATTGGTCCCGGTTCTAGACTGAACCGGGACTAATGGGCTGACCCGGCCTGGACCAAAGCCCTGTTTTCTACTAGTGGGGAAGAAAAAATGATAATATAACTCAGATTCGAATTTTCGTATAATATAGTCCTATAATAATATAATAATTAAATTGGACGTGTGAGGAGCGGGCAAAAGGACAGGATGTTCTTTTCTTTATATTATACTAGTCGACTACCCGTACGTTGCCACGGAACAACAAACTTATATAAAGATACATTGATGAAAAGATCATTGTATTTGATGAACATGAGTGTAGCATGCATCACTCGGACAAATATCTACTTTCCCTATAGGGGCGACCACCTCATGTCGCTCAAGTATATTTCCTTGCCCCACATGTTATATTAGGTTTTTGTAAGTCAAACTTCTTATAGTGCAATTTTATTTGGCATCATAGATGATGATATCATTCTCTATTAACTTGCTCAAAGTTAAACATGTTTGGCCTGAGACAACCAATCAAACTTATATTCTCTGAAGGATAGCATTAAACTGTACATTTGATAATCCTTGCAATTACCATATAGAGAGATTATGTAATGAGCTTCTTAGCAGTCTCTCAAACAATATAAAATCACAATTTAAACTATAATATAGTTTAAATATTTGAGATAGACAAACACTATTATCCACTCGATAACTAATGTTTTTATCAGAAATATCCATTGACTACAAAACATTTTGGGGGCTCAGCACCATTAGCCTGTGACACCCTTAAGTCATCAGAGCTATCTCCTCTAGAAACAATGGCTGCAGGAGAGACATTTGAACTGAAAGATTCTTAAATCTTTATCGTGGTCCATGTCATCTTTTCTATCTGTTGTTGGGCTGCTGAACAAGATTTTATGGGAATAAGCCTACATCTTCTCCATTCATATAGACATGGTTCTCATTTGCCTCTTTGTGGAATGAGCAATGAGAGGCTCTTGAACGAGCATGACACATGAACAAGTACCCCATCTCTTCCAGATCCATCGCCTGAGCAAAAACGATGCATGTATCCTTCCTACAGAATCAAATGGTAGCAGAAGTAATCGATCTCATCAAATTAATAAAAAAAGTTCCATGGTGAATATACCTGAAACATGTTTTGATCAAATCTCACATGACTTGACATGGAAGCAGGTCCAGGAACACCTATTCCATAGGCCGTAGTCCTCATTTGTGTGCACTGCACACCATACCCATATATACTTCCAAGGTAAAGTTGTGGTGTACATCAGTGGCGGAGGGCGATTTTTTTAGGTAGGGTGGACTCTAGAGCGTTAATAAATTCAATGCAGAATCAAAGTCCAATATCTCATATCTAAATTACGTCCAAGACAAGAAAATTACAATGAACACTGAAAACTAACATGTACACCTTACTTGCATTTCCCGAATCAACGGAAACACTTATAAGGCATAACCTCTAGTCACACATATACATATGCAATCTTTAAAACAATGACAAGAAGATTGCACTAATAAATACATAAAGAACTATATCCAATTGTTAGTCTGAGTGTTTGCATGTTTGTTATTTCCGTATGGATGGTACTGTAGTGGAGAGCTTTTACTCCAACAATATGCTTTCAGTTAGTGGGGAACACTAAAAAATCATGTATGTGCACTTTCATTGTAATCACATGCACCAGTCTGAAATTGTATGCCACAGAACAACTTACAACTAATCAAAGCAAATGAGAGATTCACAATTGGTTCATATTATAATTGTTGTAGCCTTCAAAGAACTCAATAACTGAAACAGAAACTATGCTGAAACGAACCCATCATCTTCATTATACCTAGCTAGGTAGCTTCAAGAAAACTGCACTATCCAAAACAAGAGGTTACCTTCCTGAAGGAAATGATTCCATCTTTACCGTAGCCTCGATGTCTCGAAGGCGTACAACAGCAAGGCTCGCGTTGTGCAGGATCCTTGGTACGATTCACCTAGAATTCCTCTGTAATGACCTTCCGCATGGATGCATCCTCCCCACCAGTCCACCACTGGGCCCTTTTGTAGTTTGGTGCATCGATCAGGTGCTGCATGATACACCTGATCAGGAGTGGGGCACCGAAGGCATCCGGCAAGGTACATGTTGTGCAGGACAGGAGCGAACCGACGAAGAGGGCACGAATGGGCGGAGAGCACTGACTCGACGAGCTCGCAGGTGCCGTAGTAGATGGCGAAGGAGGAGGTGGAACCAAGGAACCACAACACTTTGGTAACCTGTAACCAACAATAATTACTATTCCTGGTAGATACATACTACACCTGAAAATTTTCATGGACAAACACTCATACGTTCATGAAAATTTACTGAACATGATCAACTCATATGTCAAGTTGATGACAGGAGAAGTGATTACCAACTAAGACACCTATGCTAAGCTCGCGTAGGTGGGATGTTGTAGCGACTGCGCAAGCCATCAATAACTCTGGCCACGGACTTTGCCATCTCAGGTAAGGTCATCTTGCAAACTGATCAGTGCCAACCAAGTTAGTAAATAACTGAACTAAAGTTCGAAGATGTATGTGTTCGCTCGCTGCAGTACTTCGAGACGAAGACAAGTGCACCTCTGTCATCAACTTCTTGTAATTTCACGACATGAATTATATTTAGATACACTGTAGCACTCACGACCAACACTGGATCAACCATGAAATCGAATGAGACTGTACCTTCATCTCCTCGATCGGCAATCTTCTCGAACATCTTCCTATGCTCCTTCTCCGCCAGCTCTGCATCTGCATCTTAAGTGAACAACATCAAGAGACACCGAATGTGATCCATCACATCACATCCAGGCACATCTCAGGATCGATCGATGCGCTAAGGATTGCAAAAGGAATGGGATCAGAGTGGTCACCTTGATGCGCTTGGAGATTCGGGAGTGGGAGGCCTCGAGGTCACAGGCGGAGTCGCCATGGAGCGCGTCAAGGCTATGCTTGAGCGAGTTGAGGTTGAGGCTCGAGGTGGCGATGTTCCTCAGGTCGCCGACGGCGGACACCTCCCACGGCGTGGATCTGGTCTTGGTGTCAGCAGTGAGGAGGGCTAGAGGAAGCCACGGCTGATTGCGATGGGAGAGAGACCCTTTGCTGCCGGATGGCGACGAGGAACCGAAGAGGGATTCGGGGCTGGCCTTCATCTTGGGCTTGGACGACGTGACTGCCAGCGAGCACCGGTCAGGAGGGAGGTGTCGGAGGCTCGGAGCCGGAGGCAGCATCGCCTGGTGCCACGGCTTGAGGGCGTTGGCGGCCAGGAGCACGAGGGAGAGCGGCTGATTCGGGTTGGACGGCGGCGGCAAGTTTCTCCGGAGAGAGAGGGGGGTTTGTGGGAGATGGGGCGTGCGACGTGTGCGCTCGTGGATGTTTTTTCGTTCTTTATCGTCGGGGAAGCGTGGGAGCGAGGTCGAACCGTCGTGTTTTTCTTTATCGTGCGGATTGCATTTTTTCTTTTGCGTGGAGCTGACGAGGTGGGGTGGAGGTTGGTCGCGCGATGGTTATCATAAGGAGGCGAGGATTGAACAAGGTTGAACCATCACGACGTTCGATTCTCCTTTAATAATAGAAAATAAATATATATAGTCCTATAATAATAAAACTCCACAGAGATATACGGATTCCAGTAATTTCCGGAGACGGACACTGCTTTTGGTCCGCAACATATAGCCCAACAATAATAAGAAAGCCTCATAAGAATAGCGAGCGGTTCGGGACGGCGCACCTCTCCCTCTTCTCGGCAAAAGCCTAGGCTACAGGAACCACCTATTCCTAGTCCAATTCGATGGAGGGCGGCTCCAGTGCGTCGTTGTCGAGCAAGTCGGCGGCGCCGGCAAGGAAGAGGAAGCCGGGGACATGGGGGAGGCTCCCGCGTGTCCCGCGCGCCGCGACCCATGCCATCAAGGAAAGGGGGGAGCTGGGGATATGGTTCATAACGCCTGAGGAGTTGCAGCGGCAGGCCCTGGAGCGTGCCAACGAGCTGGAGAAGATGGACGACAGCGGGTGCGACACGGAGGAGGCCAAAATCGCCTTCCGGGCCTTCAAGGAGGAGAATCTCCGCTTGGACCGCTGGATCGCCAAGGGCTGGCCGGAGCATATAGTCGTCAACCGCAACCCGCAGCCCAGCGACATGGAGTAAGGACACCCACTTTTCGACTTGCTCCCTTGTCCACCACTGTCCACTGGTTAATGAACATACAGTTAAAGTATGCATGCACTAGAAACACGACCATGTTTGGCTTACTCAGTAGATAGATAGATAGATGTGTTTCGCAAAAAAGAAGAAGATAGATAGATACTCCCTCCGTCCGAAAAAACTTGTCCCTTAAATGGATGTATCTAGCACCAAGTTAGTGATAGATACATCCATTTGAGAAACAAGATTGACACAAGTTTTTTCGGACCGGGGGAGTAGATGTAAAACATGGAGGCAGCCTTTCCTAGACCAACAAGTGGCAGCGACTAATTGGTTTGTTCATGCCATATACTCCTATGTTTGATGTTAGAATCCAAATTGTGTATTAGGCTGCTGGTACATAATTCATGCCACAATGTCCATCTAAATTATTCAGGGAGCTATTCAAGAGAAGACACAATTTTTTCATGTTAGAGACACAAAGTAAGGACACTCACTATTTGACTCCGCCCTCATCACTACATGCTCCACCACTAGTTAATGAACATACAGGTCAAATATGCATATACTGGAAAGATAGCCATGCTTGGTTTACTCACTAGCTAGATGCATACATAGATGCACATCCCATTGCATATTACCGTGACTATAAGTGGCATCGGCAAATTGGTTTGTAAATGACAGATATGTGTGATGTTGGAATCAAAATTGGTTTTTGAATAAGGATCTCAAAAGTACTCCTAAAACGTATTATTCATTTTCTTCGTTGTTGATGTTCTATTAATAAAAAAAACGAGAATTTGCATGTTTTATGGTTTTCTACCCAGTCTGAATTTGAACACCTATGTATCTATCTGTGTTATCTAGAACAACAAAGGCCATGTGAATTATCAATGAAACATGGAGCTACCAAAGATACGAAATAATTTTATCTACCTAATGTAATAAAATAAGTGCTAATTAGCTTACTTCTCACTGCCTGCAGGGAAGAGTATCTGACCGCCGAGGACATGGAGGCACGCTTCTCACATCGTAACCCCACTCATGGAGCACAACTAAAACACTTTGCTTGCCTTGCCTTGGCACATTACAATGCCACAAAGACCGAGGTATGCATTGCACACACAACTTATTACTCTGATATTTTTCTTTTGATATAACTCTACGGTTGATGAGCTAACAAGATCTTCCAAAACAATTGTCAACAACCAGCACAAGTTTGACCTTGGTGAAGCCTTGACATCTAACTGGTTTTCTGAGGCGTGTGGGACGACATATGCTCATGTCAACTTCACGGCCATTCCCCAGAAGAGTAATCACCCTACGAAGAGGTTATTCTTCGTTGAGCTCATGCTCATTCCAGAGCTCCAGATGGAGGAGGATACCGAGCCTATGCGTGTGCTGCATGTCTCGACTATTGATGATGTTCCCTGTTATGGTATGTTTTCCGGATATCTTATTATGTAGCTGGTGCTGTACCTAAATATTGGTTGCTAATTATGTATTGACACCACTCGCTAGAGGTATTTAGTGACCAACATCGTGCTCTTGGTGGCTAAAGCTCCGATCATTAAGTACCAACCCTTACTTGGTCACACCAACAGGGACCAAGAAAATGTTAGTGACTCTAGGTCCTCACAATTAATTGGTGCTCGGTAATACTATACATTGTAGATCTCCTTTGCTGCTAACATTATTTAACTAACACATGTGACCTTGATAAATGCATAGTAAAACCAACAGCATACAAATAATAATTATGAAACAACAGATGTTGGCATGTAGTACTATTTGCTCAACAGGAGTGATAAGCCCTGTTCACAGTAAGAAATATAGTGAAGTCTTTCCCATTCATTCCCATGATCCTACTACGTGGAAAGATGCTAATTTCATAAACCAGTCATTGAGAAGCTGCTTCCAATGTGGGTTTTTTTTTGCTTCCCCCCCGCCCCCCCCCCCCCCCCCAAAAAAAAAAGTTTCTCGTGTGTACCAATTTAATTCCGGACATGAATCAGAAATATCAGAATATTATGGAACAACAAATATATAGGATGCCAATGTACATCCATTGTGGTAGTGCCGTGACCTTGAGGACTCTTGTAGTGCTCTTGGATTGTATCTTAGATTGTAGCTAGAACAAATCCAAATGTATAATATTGGTAGGGGCGCCATGTAAACAATGATTGATAGATATCTATTTTCTTGTAGTACCTGCTATATTTGCACCCATTGCTTGCTAGTCTAAGTCTGCTGCATGTGTTGAACTGATACATGAAGACCACTTCTATTCATACATAATCTTGTGCTATGTACAATATTACAAGTTTTAGAGTGGTTGGGCTTTTTTAGAACCGTTCGTTGATGTCGATCTAACGGCAGACAAATACCAAGTACTGGGTAGTACTCCGATGAAAGTACACGAAAGTACTAAAACGAGTGGGGCCGGTACTCGTGACAAGGTAGGGACGCGTTTTAATCTAGGGGCAGATTAGTCCTAGGAAAATTTGCACGCGCCGCCCCTCTCGTCGAATGCATAACCGCCGCCATGGTGCTACACATTCCACAATTACTCATCGGCGGCCATCTCCTTCCTCTCCTCCAAGTCCACCGCAGTCATCTCCTCCTTCTTGCCGCTGCAACTTCGCTCCACTCAGGCAACCCCCCCACCCACCCCCACCCCCTCTTACATGGCAGATCGAGCTGATGGCCGGCGGCGAGAACACCGACTTCATGCAGATCGCCGGCGGCGACCAGGTCAAGTTGGCCAGGTTGAGGGAGATTCGTTCTTGGTTTGACAACACAAGGCAGATGAACTGGACGGCAATGGCCACTCTCAAGAATATGACGAAGAAGGAGAGGGCAAAGCTTTGCCCCCCGCCCGCACAACCGATTAACAAGATCGAGATCCTCCTCTAGGCGATGGAGCAGGCCAATTCGTCCAGCGAGTGGACTAGGCGGAGGTGGTGGACGTTCAGATCCAGGGTAGAACATCCACTGGATCAGGAACCCACCGTGCACGAGGTGCCGTTGCAGATTGTGCAGCCTCCAACCGAGTCACCGAAGAATCCGAAGCGCAAGATGAGGAGGACAGTGGTCGCGACCTCGCTTTCCCGCCGTTCTCTACGCTTCCCTCGCCGCTCTCCTCGTATGAACGGCGGCGGTAGCTATGTTTAGAGTAAGCTTCCCCACTCCTCATCTTCCTACTGCTCGTGCTTACATCGTGGTGATACTGATCGTAATAGCTCAGAGAGGGAATACTAGATGGCATTTTAATCTCAATGAATTGCATGAATATTTGAGTACATGGATTTGGAGGATGGATTATGATGTATGTGAACCCTAGGCATCATATGAACCCTAGGAAAAATTAGTAATGTTCTAGTGGTAGACACTGAAATATTTCGGTACACACCGGTAGGCACTGAAATATTTCGGGACTGCCCTAGGCAAAATTTGTAATGTTGTAGTGGTGGACACTGAAATATTTCGGTACACACCGGTAGGCACTGAAATATTTCAGTACTGCGCTAGGCAAAATTTGTAATGTTGTAGTGGTAGACACTGAAATATTTCGGTACACACCGGTAGGCACTGAAATATTTTGTTACTACAATTTCAGTACACACCGATGCATACTGAATTATTTCACTACTGCAGTTTCAGTACACACTGAAATATTTCAGTACTGCAAATTCTATACAAAGTTGGCATTTTGTCATTTATGTGTGAATTAATACATGCATCATATGGCATAACTTTGTACATGAGTTTGGGTCAATTTCATGTCTATTTATTGTTAAAATTATTGTCATGCCATGAAACACAAGACAAGTCACTGACCCAAGCTTGCAAAGATGCCATATCAATGTTGCTGATATGAATATGCATGTTTTCACCAAGTCTTGTGTCTGAATTAAAACTGAGCATTTTTTCTTGATGGTATCCATGGATCTAGAACTCCTATGAATTTGCTCATGTTGGATGTTTTGTTCTCCATCATCTATACTAGCATTCCGTGCGATTAGGTGCCATGACAAGATCCCTGGCATATTTATTTTCTTGCCTCCAACATCACATGTGTGTTTTGCAGGAAAAAACCTGGAGTTCACCAGGCTGGCTGAAGTTGTGAGGCTGGGAGGCTGATGGTGCTGCTACTGGCTGATCCTTCTTCTTTCAGTTTTTGTTCATCATTTATCAAGCCGTTGGACCAGGGCTACTTCCCTATGTGCTGTTAATGTATTAAGTAGTTCCTTCGAATTTGTAGTATTAGTTAGTTTGAATGTGGAAGTACCTTAATTTTTGGAACGAAATGTTGCTATGTAGGACCAAGGGTTTCATACCTTAATCTTTGGATAATTAATTATGTGAACTGTTGGATGTGGCGCACAACGAAACGCCTCTACCATTGATACTATAGTTCAACATGTCGGTCCAATTAGAGACCAGCCACTACCATATAGAACAGTTAGCATTTCATACTACAACCTGACACGTACAAAACATCACACAGTGGAAGCACATCCCTAAGCACTTTGCATTGTACAAGGTCTTAGAGACCGGCCTCTACCATATATAACAGTTACCATGTCACACTACAGCATATAAAACATCACACAGTGGAATAATCATAGCTAGTAGAGCATTAGTTACCAGTTAATAATAGTTGCAATCCATCACAAGCAATAATACCTAGATATGAGTAGATATAGGTACGGTAATACACGACAAGTACTCGCAAACAAGAGCTAACATAACAAGTTCATTTCACATTGATACATGGCCCACCCCAGTTCTAAATGAGGTGGATGGTGATCATCATCCTCAAGTCATGGCGACGGGTGTTCGCAACAGTGAGTAGGATGGCCTGTCCTACCCGAAGATTCTTGGCACGAAGGAACTTCTTCCACCCTGCCCTGCTCAAGACAGTGCGACCGTCCGTGTCCACTGCATAGGCACAGCTGGTGATGGAGCCCGTTCTGGTAAGGCGTAGTCCAGCAGCCATGCCTTCTTCGCCCGGGTCGATGCCACAGCTATCAAGTAACCTCTTGGGTAATTTCTGAAAACAGTTGACATGATATATGATCATGTCACGTGCAATTATCAACAAAGCATACACTTCAAGACACATATATCATTGGATTCAACACTGAGCATATATATCATCACATCACTACACTATACGCCAAGCATCAAATTACTATAGTAATTAGGCATATCATTAGATTACTGCGTACACTAAGCATATCATCGCATATTACTACACTACATGCATGTCATAAAATTCTTCACTAAATGAATTCTAAACTTGGCCTCTCATCACAGTACTACAACATGCATTTATATGAAGTACTACACTAACTAAGCATGCATATCATGTAATTACCACACTAAGTAACATACCATGATATGCCGTTTAACATTCGTCCTTGTGAGGCGGGTCACGAATGGCTTCCCTAGGTAGTCTTCATGTAGCGGAAGCATGTCCCAGAGGTTGCCGATTTCCTCGTCGCCTAGGTTGAGTCCTTGGGCATACAGGTATTCAACAAGTGGGTTCTCATCATCATCTGAATCAGCACCATCTTCGTCCTCGTGAACTTCATCCTCACTATCCGGAATCAAATTTAGATAGATAACAGAAATCCTGGGCCTATCTCTTCTGAAGGAGAAGCTGATCAATTCACCCCCACTAAGACGCATGCGGGCGATGAAACAATCCCAATCATCTCCTCCTATCTGGGTTATCTTTCGCCCCTTCTCGACCTGCATAGTGTATGGGCCCCCAAGAGCGTCGAAGGTCACGGTGTCTGCGACGAGCTCATTGAATGCCAATCTCACATTGCATGGTACGATCTGTGTAAGATAAAAACAAATAGCAGACACAATACATTAGTGGAAATAGCAAAAAAACAAAAAGAATGTACTGTCAGAAGGTTCATATAAATTATTACCGCTGCAACAACAAAAGAAGGCTGGCAGTAGATGTCGAACAACGTGGGAGTAGAAAGGTTGGTCCGGCACCGTGAGTTGCAGCATCCACATTGTGCTTCCTCCATTCTACACAGAACATGTTGAACTCTAAGTTGAATTGTACATAGTACAATACAAAGATCATACATATAATAAATCATAGTGATAACCTATACTGGCAATGGCCAATCAATCTATTTTCTATCATCTATGTAATAAAGCAATGCCAGTGACAATGGCAATGCCCGGTTCATCTAAACCTGGGAATAGTTCGGCATCAAAACTTAAACCAATCCAATCCACGGCACACATCAAAACCAAACCAATCCAGATATTTTCATTTAGAATCTAGACCAAACCGAACTATACATGCGCGTCATCCAACCCAGTACAAACCGTTTTCAACTTTTGAATTGAATCCAAAGGTTCAAACCGTGGACAAAGCCATATGCGAGGGCACATCATGAATCTAGATCAGACATGGCGTCAAAGCTCGAGAGAGCCGACGAGCTCCGACTGGCAACTGCGGCTCTTGGATTTGAAGTAGTAGTAGGTGGTAGTGGCGGCTCAAACTAATTGATTGATTTGGTCTCAAACCATATAAACCAAATCAAGATCCAATCCAAAAACTAAGTTTCAGTCCAAACCAATCGGCTCAGATCCGCCTCCGTAGGGAGACGCGTTTGGGGAAGGGAAGAAGAGTGGAGATCTCATGTACTTGCCGTAGTTGGCGGCGGCCGCGCACCGGCAGCGAAGAGAGGGGTCGTCGGCAGATGGCGGCGGAGGCGGCGGTGCTGGTCGAGAAGGGGAGAAAGAAAGATGTGGAGTGGTCGAGACGGGGAGAAAGAAAAATGTGGTACATGTGGTGGTTCGGTTGTGTGGATGACAAGGGGACCCACTTGTGAGACCGATAGCAATTGATGGCAAACCGTAGGAGGTGCACGACCGCGTGCACGACCGCCACGTCCCCACGTGGAATCGGGACGGCCGGGTGGGTGTGTCAAGTCAAATCGGCACCCGCGGCTTCTCGGTAACTCCAAGAGGCAGGAGCAGTGCCTTTCTTCCCCAAATCGGGTAGAAAACCCTCGTCCTCTCCCGAACCTAACCACCCTCTCTTCCTTCCTCACCACCTCACCACGCTCTCCTCCTTCGTCACCACCCTCCTCCCTTCCTACGCCTCCCTCCTCCTGTCTTTGACCGACGATGAAGCGCGGGCGTGAAGATGCGGCGGACAAGCCGGAGGCAACCATTGGAGCAGAGCAGTTTGCTGCCATGGCTGCAGCCATGGGTGGAGCGGCTGAGTCCGCCGTAGCGGCGGAAGCTGGCGGTGCAGCGACCGTTGTGCCTGCTCCCGCTGCCATCGCAGCCGTCGAGGCACCCGTCGGCGAGCACAAGGTCGGGGAAGATCTGGAGGAGGAGGAGATGAGAAGGCGTAAGCGCAAGGTGCATGACGAAATCGAAGAGCTCATGGAGGAGAACGCCATAAAGGAGTTCGACCTAGATAGCAGGAAGGGCAGCGACTTCGACGAGGATGCCATCGACGAGCTATCTGAGGTAGTACTCTGTTTTTTGCTCTGTTTTTTTCATGACATTGGGGTTTTTCTTGTTAACTAGATGAGCATCAATTTCACTTGGGCGTTCTAGTTGTACGTATGTAGGATTGTAGGGATCTAGCATAGATCTTCATGTTGGATGTGGATTTTTAAATCTGATTCACATTCTGATTCCAGCAGATACTCTGATTTTTTTCCATGGCATTGGGGTTAGTCTTGTTAACTAGATGAGCATAAGTTTCACAAGGGATACATTAATGAAATTCGTGGGGTAATGAACCCAAATACAAGAAAATGTTCATGGCAGGGATACATTAATGAAAAAA
The DNA here is from genome assembly GCF_018294505.1 of Triticum aestivum. Lineage (NCBI taxonomy): Eukaryota > Viridiplantae > Streptophyta > Magnoliopsida > Poales > Poaceae > Triticum > Triticum aestivum. Next base: position 730,568,186 of record NC_057812.1, read on the forward strand.
ATGGGTTAAACAATGGATATATGACAGGATTCTCCATTGGCTTCCACAGGACAATGACAAAATGCTGCAGTTCCTGATTCATTTTAGTTTATGTAGATGAATTAATTTGCACACATGTTCATAGATGATTAGGTTGCACACATGTTCATAGATGATCCATTTGCAAATTCTATACAGATTTCCATTTTGCAAAGGAAGTGATCGCTCCCTTAATAATTATGGGCTGACAGTACATATCCACTACATATCAAAAAATCAAAACATTTCATCTAGCGAATTTTCCACAGTATGTTATCAAGATGATCACAGCCACATCTCTCATCAATATGAGCAGTGAGACACCCCATAGCTCCTTTACCAATTTCCTTCTGAAACTTATCAGGGTCTAACAATGTTGGAGAAGCAGTATTGCCGCTGTCAGAAAGAATAATGGTTTCTTCATTCCAGTAGATAGAACAAACCCCCCTTGTGTGAAACATGGAGGAGTACAATGAAGCCATTTTTCTGATTCAAATAAGAATTACACCTGTAACAAGAATCAAATATCATTAAACCAAGCCACTTCATGAAGTCTTTCATGTGTTAATTATGTACTACTTGTGCACTAAACTATAAATGCAACTATTCCACCGTCCATATTTATGCATGTCAATTTCTTTGGCTCAATTATGTATGTGCACATACGCCTTATTTCTAGCAAATAGATAGTTGCCATGTTACACATGTGTACTTTCAAAACATTGTAATTAAAGTCAATGTACCATAATAGATTAGCTGAGTTGTTCTATGTGTACTAATTCACTAATTCACAGGAGGATGACGACGACGTGGACTACGGCATGGACAGCAGGCACATCAAGAGCCGGTACACCCTGAGGCATCTGATTGCTGGGAAGATCAAGTACCGTTTCTATGGCAAGATTGGGTGCCCTTTCTGTTGCAAGGTGATCGGTGGCGGCATAGATGGCATGATCCAGCATGCCTTCAGCACTGGCAATGGACATGGTAAGAAGCATAGTGCCAGTACTCTGGCTAAACATGCGGCCTACGCACGCTTCATCGAGATTGTCAAAGTCAATGAGCCCTACAACATGCATTGAAGAAGGGAGAGAAGTGATGTGCTGCTAGAGTGCTGCTGCTGCCCCAGGACCGCCGTGTCCTCTTATGTTATCTATGTTACTTTGTTGTTCGACTCTAAAACTGATGTCCTATGGTGTGTCTGAACCTATGCTGAGCGGTGGTTGATCTGATGTTTATGTTAAGAGTTTGCTGCTACTCTGGTTTAGTGTTCCAAGTTGTTAATACTATTTTGGTGATGCATGTTTAAGCCTTGTACAATGCTAGATGCTTAGGGTGGTGCTTAGAAAAATAAACAGGGTTTTTCTGAAGCACCGGTGCCTATTTGTACAGGAGAGACGCCTAGTTATGCGTCTACCCTGTACAAATAAGCACCTGTGCTTGAGAAAAGCCTGGTTTATTTCTATAAGCAACTCCCCTAAGCACCTTGCATTGTACAAGGCCTTAGCAACTCAAGTATCGTACGGTGGTCAATGTTATGGTTGCTGTGTTATTCTGCCGTATGGTGATGCATGCTAGGAACTTTAATAATATGACTATGGTAGTTATAGCTTGGCATGACTATGTTTAGTGTATAACTCAGCATGTTCCTGCCATATCTATGAGCAGTTAGAACTGAACTATGCATTAATTTTTGACAAAATTAAAGCATGCAAATGATTGCCGATTCCACCTATTGCCAAATCAAACTTTGTACTGATGATGCATTAGATATTGCAATAAGTAGAGGATGCTCATGATTGCCAAAAGTACCTATTTCCACTTCTGATAAGAAATCAACGTGTATCAAATGATGCTAAAAGTAGAGCATGAGCATGAGAATGTATCAATGCATTAGATATTGCAATAAGTAGAGGATGCTCATGATTGTCAAAAGCACCTATTTCCACTTTCTGATAAGAAAAACAAAATGTGTATCAAATGATGCTAAAAGTAGAGCATGAGCATGAGCATGTGAAAGCACAAGTGCTCCCCAGGTGGTTTTGGTAATTAATGTCAACATATCTCTTGTTGGACTAACACTTTTATCTAGTATGTTTCAGATAAGTTCGACAATGGAGTGGCATGGACTAAAGGTTGTGGGAACTCCTTCAAGATGCTAAGGACAAAGGATTGGCTAAAGCTTCAAGCTCAAGACTCTTCATTTTACATTTTAGTGATCCAAGATCACATTGAGTCCATAGGAAAAGCCAATACTATCAAGGAGGGATGAGGTATTGCTTAATGAGCCTCTTGCTCCATGTGCTTGATGATATGCTCCAAAACCCTCAGCTACTTTCCCACTTCCACATATGACCTAAACCCAAAGTCAAACTCGGTCCTACCAATTCTTTCTATCCGGCGCCACCGAGTTTTACATGTCATAAGCCACTGCCACAAACCCTAGCAAATCGGTTTCACCGATAGGGATCTCGGTCTCACCGAGATGGGATTGTAATCTCACTGTGTATGTCCATTACCAAAATCGGTATCACCGAGTTTAGGCAAACGGTACTACCGAGATTACAATGCAAGCTCTCTGGTTAACTCATTACCAAAATTGGTCTAACCGAGTTTAGTAATCGGTCCCACCGAGTTTGCCTGACCAACTCTCTGGTTAGCTAATTACCAAATCGGTCTCACCGAGTTTGTGTAATCGGTCTCACCGAGATTACGTTATGCCCAAACCCTAACCATATCGGTCCTACCGAGTTGCATGTCAGTCCCACCGAAAATCTCTAACGGTCACTAGGTTTACTATTTCGGTCCGACCGAGTTTGTTGATTCGGTCCCACCGAGATTGGTAAATTGTGTGTAACGGTTGGATTTTAAGTGGAGGCTATATATACCCCTCCACCTCCTCTTCATTCGTGGAGAGAGCCATTAGAACACATCTACACTTCCAACCCATATGTTCTGAGAGAGAACTTCCTACCCTTGTGTTGAGGCCAAGATATTCCATTCCTACCATATGAATCTTGAACTCTAGCCTTTCCCAAGTTGCTTTCCACTCAAATCTTCTTTCCACCAAATCCAAATCCTGTGAGAGAGAGTTGAGTGTTGGGGAGACTATCATTTGAAGCACAAGAGCAAGGAGTTCATCATCAACACACCATTTGTTACTTCTTGGAGAGTGGTGTCTCCTAGATTGGCTAGGTGTCACTTGGGAGCCTCCGACAAGATTGTGGAGTTGAACCAAGGAGTTTGTAAGGGCAAGGAGATCGCCTACTTCGTGAAGATTTGCCGCTAGTGAGGCAAGTCCTTCGTGGGCGATGGCCATGGTGGGATAGACAAGGTTGCTTCTTCGTGGACCCTTCATGGGTGGAGCCCTCTGTGGACTCACGCAACCGTTACCCTTCGTGGGTTGAAGTCTCCATCAACGTGGATGTAGGATAGCACCACCTATCCGAACCACGGGAAAAACATCCGTGTCTCCAATTGCGTTTGAATCCGCCAAGCCCTTCCCTTTACATTCTTGCAAGTTGCATGCTTTACTTTCCGCTGCCTATATACTCTTTGCATGCTTGCTTGATATGTATTGTGTATGTTGAAATTGTGCCTAAAACTCCACTCAAACCGAAAAGCTTAAAAATTGCAACTTTAGCACTAAGTGTCTAATCACCCCCCTCTAGACACACCTACTTCTAGATCCTACAAGTGGTATCAGAGCATTGGTCTCCATTGCCTTGGTTTAATCACCATTGGAGGAAGATGGATGTGTCTACTTTAGGGAGTCTTAGACATAGAGTGCCTATTCTTGATGGAGAGTATTTTCATGAATGGAAAAATGAGATGCTTGTGATTTTCAATCAATATCATTTGAACAAGTATATTGCTAGTCCTTGTGCTCCTCATGTTGATCGTATGCATCCCACCCTAGATGAAGATGTTGACATGATTCGCAATCTTAGAACGGTTGAGCTCATCATTAGAGGATTGCCCAAAAACTTGATTGCTAGTTTACCTACTCTTAATTGTGCCTATACTATATGGAAATTTCTTGACGAACGATTTCCCGATTATTCCTTGAAAAATCTGGATGAAATTCTCCATAAATCTATTGCCATGAGTAAAATGAACTCTAGTGATCCTAGTTTTGGTGATTGTCTATTTGAGCTTACTAATCTCATGCATGCTAAAGGAAATGTTGGAATCATTAGTGATATTATATCCGAAGCTATAAGAATTCATAAAAGTGATCACTTTGATGATCATTTATCTAATGAATCACTCTCTCTAGGAAATGATGAGTCACAAGATCATGTTGAACATGGATACTACGATGAGAATGATGATAGTGACTTCGATCTTGATGATGCAATGAGACACTTTGGTCTTATGGAAAATCTTCGAGGATATGTGTCAGGAGGAAAGGAATGGGTTCTCGACAGTGGATGTACTGATCATATGACCGGAGATGAAGAGATGTTCCGTGAGCTTGCTGAAAATGACGGCCCTCGAAAGTATGTCACCTTTGGTGATAATTCAAAGGGTAAGGTGGTTGGCCTTGGTAAGGTGGCCATCTCACACGATAGCTCTATTCAAAATGTCGTGCTCGTTGAATCCCTTGGCTACAACTTACTTTCAGTATCTAGACTTGTTGATTTCGGTTTGAATGTCCTATTTACTGAGGTAGATTGCCAAGTGTTTCGTCGAGATAATCATAAAATGGTCTTTACCGGTATACGTAGAGGTGACCTTTACATTGTCGATTTTTCTAAAAAGGCACAACCTAAAACTTGCTTTATTGCTAAATCCTCAAAAGGTTGGTTGTGGCATAGACGACTAGGTCATGTTGGCATGAGAAACCTTGACAAGCTTATTAAAGGAAATCATATCCTTGGAGTTAAAGATGTCATATTTGATAAGGATAGACTTTGCAGTGCCTGTCAAGCAGGTAAACAGGTTGGAGGAAGGCATCCCGTGAAGAACATCATGACCACAAGGAGGCCACTCGAGCTACTTCATATGGATCTTTTTGGTCCCAATGCCTACAAGAGTCTCGGTGGAAATTCGTTTGGTCTAGTTATAGTTGATGATTTTTCAAGATTTACGTGGGTGTTCTTTCTTGATGACAAATCGCGGGTCCAAAAGATCTTCAGAAACATCGCTTGGAAGGCCCAAAATCAGTTTGACGTGAAGATCAAGAAGGTTCAGAGTGACAACGGAACGGAGTTCAAGAATGCAAATGTGGACACCTTTCTTGACGAAGAAGGGATTTCACATGAGTTCTCGGCTACGTACACACCTCAACAAAATGGTGTTGTTGAGAGGAAGAATCGGACGCTCATTGAAATGGCAAGAACGATGCTTGATGAGTACAAGACGCCAAAGCACTTTTGGGCAGAAGCAGTTGAGACAGCTTGTCATGCAACAAGTCGCTTGTATCTTCACAAGCTACTCGGCAAGACGGCATACGAGCTCCTCACGGTAACAAACCCCAAGTTGGATACTTTCGAGTATTCGGCTCAAAGTGCTACATTCTAGATAAGCATCGTCGTTCAAAGTTTGCTCCTAAATCTCATGAAGGTTTCCTACTTGGTTATGGCTCAAACTCTCACACTTACCGTGTCTACAACAATTTCACCCGAAAGGTTGAAGAAATGGTAGATGTGAAGTTTGATGAATCTAATGGCTCGCAAGTAGAGCAATTGCCAATTGATGTAGGAGACAAAGACCCTTCGGAAGCAATCCAAGACTTGTCTATTGGCAAAATTTGTCCAACGGAGGTGAAGGAGAGTACCTCGTCCGTCCAAGTGGAAGCCTCTACTTCACGACAAGGTGAACCAAGAATCGACACGGAGGCATCCACAAGTAGGACACACCAAGATGAAGAAAACGAGGAAATGCATCAAGACGAACATCAACAACCTCCTTCTCCGCCACGACAAGAGAACGACAACGCCAACAATGAAGAAGGCCAAGAAGAAGAACAAGATGAAGAAGATGTTCAACGAAGACCCAAGCAAAAGCTTTCACGAGTTCGAGCAAGAATTGCCAAAGATCATCCCGTAGAGCAAATCTACAATGATATCCAAACTGGGAGAATTACTCGCTCAAAAACTCATTTAGCTAACTTTTGTGAAAACTATTCTTTCATCTCTAGCATTGAACCTATGAAGGTCGAAGAAGCATTGGAAGATCCGGATTGGATATACGCTATGCATGAAGAGCTACACAACTTTGAGAGAAACCAAGTTTGGACATTGGTTGAGAAGCCCGACAACAACCACAACATCATTGGTACCAAATGGGTGTTTGGCAATAAGCAAGATGAAGATGGACAAGTGGTTCGCAACAAAGCATGTCTCGTCGCCCAAGGATACACACAAGTCGAAGGTATGGACTATGGTGAGACATATGCTCCCGTTGCTAGACTTGAGTCCATTCGCATCTTACTTGCCTATGCTAATCACCATAATATCACTTTGTACCAAATGGACATTAAAAGTGCTTTTCTAAATGGTGAAATAGAGGAGGAAGTTTATGTCAAACAACCTCCCGGCTTTGTCAATCCTAAGAAACCTAATCATGTTTACAAACTTCACAAAGCCCTTTATGGTCTTAAACAAGCTCCTAGAGCATGGTATAAATGCTTGACCAAGTTCCTTATTGCAAGTGGTTTTGAAATTGGAAAACTTGATTCCACACTTTTTACTAAAAGGGTTAATGGAGAGCTATTTGTATGCCAAATTTATGTTGATGATATCATATTTGGTTCTACTAACCCTCTTTTTAGTGAAAAGTTTGGAAAGCTTATGTCGAAGAAGTTTGAGATGTCTATGATGAGTGAACTCAAATTCTTTCTCGGTTTGCAAATCAAGCAAACTAAGGAAGGTACATTTATCTCTCAAACGAAGTACACCAAAGACTTATTCAAGAAATTCAATATGCAAGAATGCAAAGGTATGTCTACACCCATGCCTACTAGTGAACATAATGATTTGACCAAAGATGGTGAACCGGTTGATCAAAAGGTTTATTGCTCTATGATTGGTTCATTGTTATACCTATGTGCCTCTCGTCCCGACATTATGCTAAGTGTGTGCATGTGTGCACGATATCAACCTGCTCCTAAAGAATGTCATCTTAAGGCCGTGAAAAGGATAGTGAGATACTTAATCCATACACCAAATTTTGGCATTTGGTATCCTAAGAGGTCCTCTTTCAATCTTGTTGGATATTCCGACTCGGATTATGCCGGAGACAAGGTTGATAGAAAGTCCACTTCGGGTACGTGTCAATTTCTTGGTAGATCTCTTGTGTCTTGGTCCTCCAAGAAACAAAACTCGGTATCCTTATCCACCGCCGAAGCGGAATACATTGCCGCTGGTTCATGTTGTGCTATACTTTGGATGACCCAAACTCTTAAAGATTATGGGGTCTATGTGAAACATGTTATATTGCTTTGTGACAATGAAAGTGCTATCAAAATTGGTCATAATCCTGTACAACATTCTCGAACTAAGCATATTGAAGTTCGTCATCATTTCATTCGGGATCATGTTGCTAAGGGTGACATTGATCTTAAGCATGTTCGCACCGATAAACAATTAGCGGATATATTCACTAAACCACTTGATGAGAAAGTGTTCTTCAGGTTGAGAGGAGAATTGAACATCATTGATGCTTCAAACTTGGAGTAGAAACTCCATTGGATACATGCAAGACATGAGCTTATGACTAATCCTTGATATATCACTTATGATGACTATCTTATGTCTTGGATATATTTGTACCTTGCATGTTATCTAACCCATGTAGGTACTTGGATGAATCAAATTCTATGAGATTGCAACTCACTCACATCTTGAGCAATCTCTACATCACCAAGTCTCTACACAACGGTGGTTGAAGACAAGGAAGCACGAAACCACTCAAACATATCCTTTGACAAATTCTATGTTGAGCTTCATAATTGTCATTTTTGGATATAAAAGTGCTTTTCCTTGCAAGAACTAACCCATGTAGGTAGATGAACTCAAATTCCAAGTGGTGCTCCCAACTCTTGATGAGCTACATCAACCTTGAGCACACACACAAGTTCAACACACAAGTTCAACACATGAGCAAGACCCACACCACCAACCAAGGTATGATATTCCATCTTAGAGAAGCTTTTCTCCAAGTCATGAGTCAAAGCAACTCAACAAGATGTGAATACATCAAGATGCTTAAACGGAAAATGGTAACCCCATTTTGAGCTTAAACGACGAGTATGACCTATGATCAAGTGTTCTCACTTGACTCCTAAGTCAATATACTCTAATATAGGTGACTATGTCACCGCTAAATTCTAGATGAAGTTCTCTTGTGTTCTTTTTTGTGTTATTGCATTTGTCCCTTGCATATTTTTTCCCTCTTTTTCAACAAAAGAAAACTTCATCTAGAACTTTCATTCTTTTTTATTCTTGCTCTGCATATTTCTGCATCAAATTCCTTGCAAATCTTTTAGTTAATTCATTGCAAATCTTTGTGAGATCTTATTTGACTAGTGAGCTGAGGTGACAAGTGTTTTCTCTGTGAAGAACTCGGTTTCACCGAGTTGTAATTTTTGGTCCAACCGAATCCCTTCGGTACCACCGAATCATGCCACTTGGTGCCACTGATTTCACAGCAGGAAAAACAGATTGCCACTTATTCTACATTTCTTCTGATCCAGCTCCACTCGATGAATCTTATCCTCTCCAAGCATCACAGTTTTATTCATTGCTTTGTGTTGAATCTCAAGGACCAAACCTATTTGACAGATTCCAGAAAAACCTTCTTGGAAATTGATGTCAAAGGGGGAGAGAGAGATCACATCAAAGCTTATCATTATCATTAGAGAGAAAGCTTTAAGGAGAAAGAAAGAGATCTCCAGGGGGAGAGAACACTCAAGGATCCCAGATGCTTGATATTCAAGAGGAGAGATGCCACATGTCTTTTTGGGGGAAAGACATGTTCATATGTCATATGTGCTCATTTACATTACGTTCTATTCATTCATATATTTCAGCTCTGAATTTCTGTTCCATATCTTCTCCCAATATCCCATGTCAAACTCAAGGGGAGAAAGACATCTAAGGGAAAGAAATCATTCAAATTCATTGCATATCTTTACTCTTGGGGACGTGTCTAATCCAATGTGGTACCTTGTACTCACTTTCTACATGTCATCCCAGTCTTGGTATTCTTGTGGTTTTCCTTGGTTTGCTCTGGCTAGTGGATGTACCTGTGTTATCTAACCTTGTTTATGCAGGTTCATTCCATCCTAAGCCAACTCAAGACTACAAGGTAAGTATATGCATCAGAATCATGAGTATGAGGGATTCTTGCTTTTGTACATACTGTTTGCAAGAAGGACTCATAAGCATGAAGGTATTTCTCTTAATAATCTTTGCTCTGATGCATATGGCCAAGATACATGTAACACATTGCCTACTCTGTCATGATTATGCTCTGACATGCTTCTACATTTTATATTTACATGATTGCATACATGTAGGGGGAGCCTATGTCTATTACATGTTCTTCCAAAGCTTTACTTGCTATTCTTTGTATCTTAATCTAAAGCTTTGATGTATGTTGCCATCAATTACCAAAAAGGGGGAGATTGAAAGCACAAGTGCTCCCCAGGTGGTTTTGGTAATTAATGTCAACATATCTCTTGTTGGACTAACACTTTTATCTAGTATGTTTCAGATAAGTTCAACAATGGAGTGGCATGGACTAAAGGTTGTGGGAACTCCTTCAAGATGCTAAGGACAAAGGATTGGCTAAAGCTTCAAGCTCAAGACTCTTCATTTTACATTTTAGTGATCCAAGATCACATTGAGTCCATAGGAAAAGCCAATACTATCAAGGAGGGATGAGGTGTTGCTTAATGAGACTCTTGCTCCATGTGCTTGATGATATGCTCCAAAACCCTCAGCTACTTTCCCACTTCCACATATGACCTAAACCCAAAGTCAAACTCGGTCCTACCAATTCTTTCTATCCGGCGCCACCGAGTTTTACATGTCATAAGCCACTGCCACAAACCCTAGCAAATCGGTTTCACCGATAGGGATCTCGGTCTCACCGAGATGGGATTGTAATCTCACTGTGTATGTCCATTACCAAAATCGGTATCACCAAGTTTAGGCAATCGGTACTACCGAGATTACAATGCAAGCTCTCTGGTTAACTCATTACCAAAATTGGTCTAACCGAGTTTAGTAATCGGTCCCACCGAGTTTGCCTGACCAACTCTCTGGTTAGCTAATTACCAAATCGGTCTCACCGAGTTTGTGTAATCGGTCTCACCGAGATTACGTTATGCCCAAACCCTAACCATATCGGTCCTACCGAGTTGCATGTCAGTCCCACCGAAAATCTCTAACGGTCACTAGGTTTACTATTTTGGTCCGACCGAGTTTGTTGATTCGGTCCCACCGAGATTGGTAAATTGTGTGTAACGGTTGGATTTTAAGTGGAGGCTATATATACCCCTCCACCTCCTCTTCATTCATGGAGAGAGCCATCAGAACACATCTACACTTCCAACCCATATGTTCTGAGAGAGAACTTCCTACCCTTGTGTTGAGGCCAAGATATTCCATTCCTACCATATGAATCTTGATCTCTAGCCTTTCCCAAGTTGCTTTCCACTCAAATCTTCTTTCCACCAAATCCAAATCCTGTGAGAGAGAGTTGAGTGTTGGGGAGACTATCATTTGAAGCACAAGAGCAAGGAGTTCATCATCAACACACCATTTGTTACTTCTTGGAGAGTGGTGTCTCCTAGATTGGCTAGGTGTCACTTGGGAGCCTCCGACAAGATTGTGGAGTTGAACCAAGGAGTTTGTAAGGGCAAGGAGATCGCCTACTTCGTGAAGATCTACCGCTAGTGAGGCAAGTCCTTCGTGGGCGATGGCCATGGTGGGATAGACAAGGTTGCTTCTTCGTGGACCCTTCATGGGTGGAGCCCTCTGTGGACTCGCGCAACCGTTACCCTTCGTGGGTTGAAGTCTCCATCAACGTGGATGTAGGATAGCACCACCTATCCGAACCACGGGAAAAACATCCGTGTCTCCAATTGCGTTTGAATCCTCCAAGCCCTTCCCTTTACATTCTTGCAAGTTGCATGCTTTACTTTCCGCTGCCTATATACTCTTTGCATGCTTGCTTGATATGTATTGTGTATGTTGAAATTGTGCCTAAAACTCCACTCAAACCGAAAAGCTTAAAAATTGCAACTTTAGCACTAAGTGTCTAATCACCCCCCCTCTAGACACACCTACTTCTAGATCCTACAGCATGTATCAATTAATGATCAATTGATGCTACCTATTTGTGTTTGAATGGGCTCAATAAAGCTGGTGCTGGTTTATGCTCTCTGTGTGACCGTGATGGTAACGAAGACACTTGGTTGGCTATGGTCTTGCTGTCAAATTTATGGTTTAGTTCTTTAAGACTCTTTGTTTTTGCTGCTTGCTCGGGATCGACTAGCTTTCTCGGGCGTCCACGTGCTCTCTTCCTTTTGGGGGAGTTGGGTGCACTGGTATCCTTCTGGGAGTTGGATGTGTCAGGTTCGTTGGAACCATCAGGATTGTTGACTAATTGTACGTCCTCTTCTGAAGCATCAGGTAGAACTGCTTGCTAGGCATCATACACTTCCTTCTGTTTAAGAGAGAGTGCTGCGTTAGTTCTAATCTTGAGACTTGTGAAATAAATGATATATTCTTGATGTAGCGCTAACCGTTATGGGGAACTTATATGATTCGAGACGAAGCGCATTGCAATTTGAATGCAGTAAGGCTGTACATATTTTCCACCTGAAAATATCTATCCTTGCCTATATTGGATAACCGACATTGACGTCAGCATAGCTTTCAAGCTAAACAAAGTACAAATATAAATTAGGCATTCAATTACCTGGTTCAAAATATCGATCATTTCATTCCCGTTCCATGACAACATGTACTGCAGTGTCCAAACTGCGCAGGAAGTCCTGCGATGTTTGGTTAAAGATCAGTAGTCTTATTTGTGTACGCAAATAATAATTTATGAGGCCATGCGTACCCATCGGTCTGTTGTGGTATGTTCTCATAGCGTTTTTTGGTCCATTCGGCAAAATTGATTTTCTTAGCTGGTGATATCAACCCTTTCTTGACAGCTTCGTCAATGCAGAACTGAATCAAGTCCACCTAGGGTACGACGAGTTATACATAGGGTTACGGTACTTTGGGAGCTCATGTTCCATGCGGATCAAAAGAGGCAGCAAGAGAACACTTACAAGAGAATCTTCCTTGGTCTTGTCGCAATGATAATTCATGGAGTTCAGAGTCTGAATTTCTTTTTTGTCAAAATTAAACATCATTAGCATCCAATGGTTTTGGTGTACATTCAGTGGGACATGCACCTGCAGTAAAATTTGGGTTGGGTTGAGAACCGAAATTTGTCGTGTACGTAAACTATGAAAGTGTGGAAAACGTGTACCTTTCGGCTCCCTACAAATTTTCCTGCTACACGAGCTAACCATGAGGCTGCACGTCCAACAGGAACCACCCCCTTCATTTGTAACATCTTTTCGGTTTCTTGAGGGGATATGATTGAGGTAGTATCATTCTCAATTTGGCTAATGCTAGCATGCCATAATAACCTGCCAAATTTTCAATCATACAATAATAAGACAGTTGTTGCAGTAATGATGTAGAATAGAGTATAATGGGCTTACATCACCATAAATGTATTTGTCGTCCAAATTTCGCTTCAGATTTTCTGCTGTGAGGGTAATGGCTCCGATTCTAGCTATTTCAACAGGGTCGTATGTTCCGCGGATGTAAACGGCTGTCTCTATGTCCTCATCTGTGAACTTGTAATCATTACCAAAGACAGGCTTCATCGGAGTTAATTGTGGTTCCAAATTGTTTTCCGTCACATGTCTTGCACTTGGTGTACTCGAAGTCCCTGTCGTGAATTGGCTAGCCCTAGGAATTCCTGTCAGGGATGAATTGCACACATTGACTTGATCCTACGATGAACAAAGGTAGTTCATCATTAGTTTGTTACTTTTAGATATTAACGTGTTGGGCCATATTGATCACCTGCACGCCTCCTTTCTGTGACACTGATTGTCGGTTCCTTGTAAATTCGTATTTTAAGTCATGTAACAATGCAAACAATAATGAACATGAAGGAACATATTCATAAAAAATACAAAATGCACAGTATGACATACATGGAGTTCCCTCCTTAAGTCTTTAATTTCGTCCTCGGCCTTCGACAACCTAGGATTAGTGCCAGTTTTAGTCTTCATGTCGATCAAGTCTTCACCTAGAGTCTGGTATTTGACATCAAATCTGTGCTCAATTTCCATTAACTTCCTGCCTACCTTCTTTTCATGATCAGCAATGCGTGCATTCATGACTTTAACTACCATTTCAATCTGTGTAAACAAAATAAAACCCCGTTGATAACAATAGCTAAATGAATGAGGTTCCATGACACCTATTTGTGATATTGCAAAAATAAATAGTCTTTGGAGTACATACTTGCTGGCTACTAAATTGTTGCCCTTGTGATGGTGCTCGATACGAATCATGTTGATGCACATGTTCATCTTTTTTTCTTGGAAAATTATTAGAATTCTCAGATGGTCATTGAGGAGCACAAATTTCCATGACAGCCTATTTTTTTTAAAATATAATGAACCATTAGTACCAAATAAAAAATCGGATATAGAAAGTTCAATTGTAGATAGGTACCAGCCCGTTATGAAGACCTCCTTTCTCGTAAGCATTGCTTCTTATAGTATTCATCATTTCATCCCATCGTGCGATCAATGGAGGGGGTCTAGAAGCATACATTAATCGGCCACTACGCACGTGCTCCCAGTACCAATACTACACAATAAATTAGTTCATCACCATACAGATATGCAACAGAACAATAATTAAAGGACATTAAGTAGTGATCTAGCACTAACCTGGAGCAGAATTAGATTTCCTTGTAGATTTACGTGATCTCGATTTCTAAACTTGTGAACGAACTTGAAGAAGTGATTAAGTGTGAAACATCCCCAGTTAAATTTCCTAAGGTTTTCAAGATCTGTAACAAGGTTGAGATATTTCGAGTCCACATAATGTTGTGATGTTGGTGCTAGAACAGTACCAATTGCATACAGAATGAACCGTCTCAGGAAATCACCGTCTGGGGCTTTGGAAGCTCGGATCGCCGTTTCAAGGTTAGAAATCAAAATTTGCCCATTGTTTGCATAGGCGGTAAACAATTCTGTGTCGGTTTGATTTTCCAGATGTGGCTCTATATCCTCCCCTTCAATCGGAATGCCAAATATACCTTGCACATCCTCTTTTGTTATAGGAATTGGCGTTTTACCGATGGTAATGGATTTCGTGTCCATATCTATGCTCTTGGCTAGTCTAACCAACATTATGCGCCGTAGAGTCACTTCATGCATCTGGGTTAGACCGCCAAGACTGGTTTCTGATATGATGTACTTTTGTGGTCTTCTGACAACAGTTTCATGGTTTTTCTGAACCTTGTCTGTGAGCATACTAACTTCATATGACCATGCTTTTCGGCGAGTTCCTGTTACATTCCATTAAATATTACTGAGTACACATGAATTATGTGTATGAAACGATTGTACACAAACAGTCAATTACTTACCGCATCGGTAGTTTCGGAGATGGGCTTTTCTCCATTATTAAGGTTCGTATCTGAAACTTACATTGCTGCCTCGTATGCAATGATAAAATCAGGCTCAATTAATCTGAACAAAATTGGAAAATGTATAACAAAATTAGCAAAGAATTAATTTTAACAAAATTAACTGGGTCATTTAACATATGATCCACTTATGGTTTAAGCACAGAACCTATTTGGGTGCAAAACCTATGAGGGTTCAACAACTAAAGCATCGGTGGACAACGATTATAAAGAGTTACGATCAGCTAATACCTTATCTCGGTGATGGTGCCACCGAGTAGATGGCGGCGGTTAGTGCGTCGAAAACTATAAGTGCCGGTATAGCACGGTCGACGGCGCAAAGGAAAAACAGCGCGTTCACGCGAGGAGGAGGCGGCGAGAAGAACACTGACGTCCGAGCCCTCAAATCACGTTGGCGGTGGGCGGCGAGTGGTGGCCGCCGACTCCTGTATTCCATGGGCGACCGGCATCTCCGATCTAATCTTGCAGCGGTCGTGGGAGGTGCGGACGGCCCGGATGGTTAGAATGCGGAGCTGTAATCGCGGGATTTAGGGAGGGGTGGGCCACGTGAGTTATGTGAGATTTGGATAAATGATATAAAGAGATAAGAAAATCTTGTGAACTCGGTGTGGGGTTTACGGGGTTTAGGGTTTAGGGGTTTAGGGTTATTAGGGTTTAGGGGTTTAGGGGTTTAGGGGTTTAGGGTTATCAGGGGTTAGGGTTATCAGGGTTTAGGGTTGAGTGTTTACATGCAAGCCCGGAAATGCGCGTGTCAGAGAACGTACTTGCATGTATATGTACTAATGATCCCAAACTTTCTTAATGGCATCCCATGACCACATAGAGAATGAATGCATAATGGTTTCCATGTTGGGCAAAATTTTGAATGTTTTTACGGTTTAGTGGGGTGGGGTTAGGGTTATCAGGGTTTAGGGTTTAAGGGTTTTAGGGTTGACGGAACTATGTTTGTCTTACGGTGGACGTAGCACACACACCGGACATTGGTGGAGCGTTGGTCTACAATGGATTCCCTCCGGTAGCATCGATCCGATCCGTTGAATGGCTCGGCCGACAAACTTTGTGCCACATAGAGCATGCATCCATCCACTGGACCGGATCAATTTGGGTTGGTTTCATACAGGTGAGGAAAGCAGCTAGTGCTTTCGGGGTGTTGACATGCTAGGCCGGAAATGCGCGTGTCAGAGATCGTACTTGCATGTATAATCCCAAACCTTTTTAATGGCATCCCATGACCCCATAGAGAATGCATGCATAATGGTTTCCATGTGGGGCAAAAATTTGAATGTTTTTACGGTTTAGTGGGGGGGTGGGGTTAGGGTTTAGGGTTTAAGGGTTTTAGGGTTGACGGAACTATGTTTGTCTTACGATGGACGTAGCACACACACCGGACATTGATGGAGCGTTGGTCTACAATGGATTCCCTCCGGTACCATCGATCCGGTCCTACTGGCTCGGCCGACAAACTTCGTGCCACATAAAGCATGCATCCATCCACTGGACCGGATCAATGTTTGGTTGGTTTCATACAGGTGAGGAACCCAGCTAGTGCTTTCGGGGTGTTGACTTGCTAGGACGGAAATGCACGTGTCAGAGACGTACTTGTGTGTATAATCCCAAAAATCTTTCATGGCATCCCATGACCACATAGAGAATGCATGCATAATGGTTTCCATGTGGGGCAAAAATTTGAATGTTTTTACGGTTTAGTGGGAGGGGGGGTTTAGGGTTATCAGGGTTTAGGGTTTAAGGGTTTTAGGGTTGACGGAACTATGTTTGTCTTACGGTGGACGTAGCACACACACCGGACATTGATGGAGCATTGGTCTACAATGGAGTCCCTCCTGTAGCATCGATCTGGTCCGTCGACTGGCTCGACCGACATACTTCGTGCCACATAGAGCATGCATGCATCCACTGAACCGGATCGATGTTGGGTTGGTTTACATGTACATGTACAGGGACCCAAAATGCGCGTGTCAGAGATTGTACTTGCGTGTACATGTACCATCCGTTCCATCCACTGGCTGGGTCGACAACCTTCGTGCCACATTGTTCACATTGTCCAATTAACACTTTGTATAGATTTTTTTGGTAAAAAATGAACGAAATAATGCAACTAATCTGAATGTAACGTTTGGCATGTATCAAACCAAGTTGCCACTATTCCTCAAAAAAAAGAACCCAGTTAGCCACTAATTGCGCCAAACATATCTCGTAATTACCAACGAAAATGGGTTGACAATTATATCTGGAAATTCTTGGACTGAATTTATTGCTCTTCCTTTTTTAGAGAACAATAAGTTAGAATGGTGGGCGGCGGGTTGGCACGGGCACGGCGATGGCTCGGGCTTGTGTGATATGTGGTTCGACCCGCGGTCAGTGCACATGTTTTGGAAGCCCCGAAAAGATCGTGCTCGTTAAAAAAAACTTGCATCGAAGCGCATTACTTCAAAATAACTAATTAACCCTACAATCACGGATATATACCTTCCCATTCTACCGCATATCTACCCTATCCTAACCACCCCCATCTACCTTGTTTCTCCTCACATAGCCATCGCCGGGATCGCGCCATCGCTTCTCAAGCGACCACGCCAACGCCGGATTAAAAAGGTCTCCTCCACGGCTTCTCTCATCTTCGATTGCAGTGCTGATTATTTTTTCCATTGATTCGACCAACAAGTAATTTCCGAAGAGATTAGAAAATCCAGCTTTTGCCATAGTTGAGTAGTTCTGGTGTGATTCGAGTACAGGATGTCATGCAAGAGCTTTTTGATTGATAGTTTGTACTAGTTGATCGTACGAACTGATTATGAATATTTTTTCACGGTCGTATTGTTTCGAATTAGTTGGATGAGGGTGTGGATACAATTTTCATACTATGGGTATATGTGTTGCTGTAGGGACCATGGTCTCAGAGGCGCATAACAACCGTGCGGAGTACGACAAGTCTTTGCATGAAGCGCGTCGGGAGATCGACTTGAAGGTGCAAAAGGATCGCGCTGAGGTAGATAAGAAACTGAAAAAAGAACGTTCATACGTGGACAGGATGATAAAGGAGGAGCGTGAGGAGTTTTCCCGTAAGATGGCGAAGATGCATCTTGAGATTGAAGAAAAGTATAAGAGGGACTGTGAGTACATGGAAAAAAAAGTTTGTCTTAGGCTACAAGGAAATGCATCAAACGTTGCAGAAGGACCGGAAGCTTGTGGACAGTATTATACAGACAGAGCGAGTCAGGATGGATGCCTATGTGTTGTAGGCACGTGCGGATATGGACAGTAAGCTGCTACAGGAGCGGTCGGACATGGATTATAAGGCCATGCTGGAGAAGGTCCGCTTGGAAGGACATATGTTAGAAGACCGTGCGATCTCACGGCCACCCCGACAACATGTCTTCAATTATTCTCCCCCTGTAAGTATCTCGCACCGATTCTACATATT
Source organism: Triticum aestivum (assembly GCF_018294505.1). NCBI lineage: Eukaryota > Viridiplantae > Streptophyta > Magnoliopsida > Poales > Poaceae > Triticum > Triticum aestivum. The sequence continues at coordinate 730,586,400 of NC_057812.1, forward strand.
AAGGACCTATGTATTCTATGATATAAACATCTTCAATTTGTGGCAGCCTTATGTCGGCGATTGTATGTAGGCTAAGCATCATGAGACGGCACAGTCGCCATTCACTCGAGACATTGCGATAGAGTCACCCGTTCAATGCCACATCAGTCCACCCCAACAACATATCGTCAATTCTCCCCTTGTAAGTACCTCGCAACGATGCATACCCAAGATATGGTATGACCTTTCAAAACTTGTGTGTAAACCCACTGTCGACGTTTCGTACGCAGAATAAGAAACCTGTGATGGCAGAGTCCCCAGTCACACCACATGAAGGATACATTCCACATAACAAGGTGAGAAGGTTTGAGATGGCACAATCCCCAGTCACTCCACATGAAGGATACATTCCACAAAAGCAGGTAACAACGCCACAATGTTGCTATGCACATACAAAATTATGTTTGCCCCTTTACTCATTGAATGTATTAACTCTGATGTGAGATACTAGGTGCTGGTCATGGAATTTTTTGTTAGTAGGGATGATGAGATGTCACATGTCCCGAGAGCATACTTTGATGAACACCCGGCAGAAGTCAGAATTTTTGAACCCGCCAAAGTGACCTACGATCTCATTATGAGTGAAATGAGAGATTCTTTTGGTTGCAAAATGGGAGCAGAACTGTACTACTTCTTAGCCGGGTCCGCGTGGAAGCTGCCAGAAGGAATGTTCTTGATTGCAGGACCAGATGATGTAGAAAAAATGCTTTCTGATCTGAATGGCAGCAAGACATGTCACCTGTACATTGTGTACAATAGAACTACGGGTTGTTTTCCCGAGGATGACATTGATCCAGAGGTTTAAATTTTAAATGTTACATGCATCTAGTTTATGGCTACGTCTTTTTTGATTTCTTCCTAATACAATTCCTATGGTTTTCTACAGGAAGTGAGAATCCAAGAAATGGAGGGTCTTGCTAGAGAGTTGGCGGAGAAAGACCAAGAACAACTTCAGTTGTATGGTTACATTGATGTTAAAGAGAAAAAGATTGAAGCACATGGGTCGTTGCCAAGCCCGACGCAATCTCCAACGACGCAACGCAAGAGGTCACTGGATTTTGGCAGTGCAGAAGACCATATGGAGTAGGCTCAATTGTTTTCAGAGTTGAAAACAATTCTAAAAAAGCCCAACCACTCTAAAACTTGTAATAAAGTACTAGCACCTAGGACTACAAGACCAGTTTAAGCTTCAAACCAGGATTATTTTGTTGCAAACAAACATTTTTTTTCATTTTCACACTATGTTCGCAATTATGGTACAATTTATTCATGAGACAGTTCGTTGAACAACAATGCATGTGTTTTATGACCAATCATACAGTTGTTTCTGAGTTGTTTGTGAGATGGCATTGCATCTAAAGAAGTTTCCATCTATAAAACTTGTAAAAAATCATTTATGTTGTCTTTGTTGAAACTGTTTTTTCGTGCCTTTCATCTACACGTGTGCGTAATCATTATAGCCTACAAAACCATACAACGCCTACAAAACCATACAACGTCGAAAAACAATTTCCAGTTAACCAACAACATATCAAATAGACGGGTAGAAATCATAACAAAGTACTAGACATTACAGAACGGAACAGAACCCACAACCAACATGAAAAACAACCCACCAAAAGGCCAACACAGGCCATTAACCAGAAACGGCTACCAGCCGGCGAGCGTCCTACTGAAGGTGGGAGGGGGCAAGGAGGCGAGGCGAGCGCCTTGGGAAGCGAGGGGAGCGGCGGGGAAGCATGGTTGGAGTCGCTGGCGTCCTGGTCCTACGTCTTGGAGTCACAGCCAGCACTTCGTCCTCCTCCATTTCGATTGGGAGCCATCTGGATCCAGGAGACGGAATCCCCATCACCACCGCCTGCGGTGGCGCCTGTGGCTCTGCCGGCGGCGGCGCCCGCGGCTGGATCAGGCGGTAGCGGAGGGAGCGGAACACCTTCCACTTCTCCCTCTGCTCTGGATCCAGAGACTCCGCCTCCAGCATCGCCCAGAGGAGCACCCCCATCACCGGCTGGCGCTCATAGTTGGGGAAGCAGCGGAGGATTTCTTCTCCCCTGAGCTTGTCTCTCACCATTTCCGACGCGTCATTGAGGGCCTTCGCCGTCGGGAACCAGCCGTTGAGTTCCTGAAGCCTCCCCATCAGCACTTCGTCACCGGCGGCGAGAGCCCACATCTGCTGCTCGCGCGTCGTCATCATACCCTAGCTCTGGGAGCGTCGCGTCGCAGCGGTTGTTTTGGATGAGATCTGAGAGGGAGGGAGTGGTGGAGGAAGTGGCGGAGAGCCGATGCATCGGCCTAATAACCTCTCCCCCTCCCCCCCACCACCCCCGTCGCCATTACTCACCTCGGGAACCGCCATGGGGTCTCCCCACCGGTCAGCCACCGCGATAGATACGTGCCAAATGACACGGGAATTCCACCATTCGGCCCATCGTGAACCCAACGTCCTCGGGCCAGATTCGCGCGTCCACCACCACCCCATCGACGTCGACGAGCTCCAGGCGGCGCCCTCGCCGGCGGATCGAACCTGGTCTAAAAATCAGCATTGCCGTGCCGAGATTTGGCACGCAGTCGTATCGGAATCGCGTATGACGCGAGAGGCGTACGTCGCACGTGAGCTTGTTTTCGGGTCGAAATCATAACATAGTTCGGATATATAAATTTCACGTCCGCCACCCGTGCATGCAAACCCACGTCGCCGCCATTCCCATGCATGCATGCCTCAGGCGCAGACAATGAGACGGGCCATCCGAATTAGGCCCATCCGAAGTAGGCCATTAGAACCCTCCCCCCACTCCACCTATTCCCCTCGCACTGTGGCCTCCCTCCCTCCATCGCCAGATCCCCCACTCGTCCCCCTCTGTCCGCCGCCCCTGCACGCCGTCGGCGACTCCACCCCCGCCGCCCCCGCGCCCCCCGAACGGGATCGGCCGGATCCATCTCCTCAACCACCGCAGGACAGCGCAGGTACCCCAGTTTCTGTTCACGTCTCAATGGTATCCATGCTGATAATGCTAGGTAGATCGACTGAGTGTAGCAATTTTGTGCCACCAATCCACTTTTCTGGAAAATACTTGCTAGAAAACCATCTGAAACTTGTGATGCTTGCTACTGTATAATATAGGACTTTTCAAAGTTCTGTTATGATGGCACTATTGGACACATACAGTAGAGCTACGTTTTTAGTTGTTATACTTTCAGTTACCATCACTGCTTGGGAAAGGCCGAATTGGATGCATTCAGGTCTGCAGTTGATAGTGTATCATCATAATGTAGGTGATGTGTTGTGTGATTCTTCATGCTGACAACTTCAGCTTTTTCAGTTATAGTGAAAGGCTTCTGTATAAAAAAATACTAAATGATCACAAAAACTTCTAGACAACATTCTGTATGATCTGACCAAAACTTGAACTAAATGATCACCAAAACTTGAAGGATTTTGCAGCACATCACAACCATAAGCGTTCTGCACCAGCATCATAACAATCACATAACTACATAACAAAAGCAAACTTGTTCATCATTACAAAAGCAAACTTGTTCAACATAACAAAAGCAAACTTGTTCAGCATTACAAAAGCAAACTTGTTCAACCACATAACTGCAAACTGAGACACATAATACCACAAACAACTCAATATCCCCAGTAGTAGGGGTCATCCCAATGATCCTCTGCCTCTTGCCATTGCTTCAAACCTTCTTTGACGATTTCGATTTTCTTCCATGCCTCGTAGGTGACATACGCATCTTTCATTGCGTACTCGATGAGGTTGTTTGGCAGTGGGCTGTCCCCCCATAGTTTGTGGTCCAATTTCTTGTTGATCTTCTGCTTCATTTCCTTGTACGATGGGTGGATGAGGCTGGCTGCAAACTCAGCCAAAGCCTGCCACTTCTTTCCATTGTTTGGAACTCTCCATTCGCGCTGCATGTCGACGTACTTGTCGGGGTTGATCTCCAAACCAGACAATTTCAGCTTCTCCTTGTCACCTCCAATGGAGAAGCCAACAAAGGTGTACAACTTCTTCTCCTGCAGGAGCGGACGGAGTTCCTTGGGCCTGCATCAAATTAATCTGGTGCATCAAATTCATCTACTTCAAAAACTTCAGAAACTACTACTTAGACATAAAATTCAGAACTAGTATCGCATCTACTCCAGAACTTCAGAACTAGTATTGCATCTACTTCAGAACTTCAGAACTATTGCATCTACTTGAGAAACTTCAGAAACTTCAGAACTATTGCATCTACTTGAGAAACTTCAGAAACTACTAATTAGACAGAAACTTCAGAACTTCAGAACTAGTATTGCATCTACTTCAGAACTTCAGAACTATTGCATCTACTTCAGAAACTTCAGAAACTACTAATTAGACAGAAACTTCAGAACTTCAGAATTAGTATTGCATCTACTTCAGAACTACAGAACTATTGCGTCTACTTCAGAAACTTCAGAAACTACTAATTAGACAGAAACGTCAGAACTTCAGAAACTTCAGAACTGGATGTTTTTACCATTCGGTTGCCGCGGTGATGTGGTATACCAGGACGAGATCCTCCATGCATAACTGTAGAACTGCAGCCATTTGCGGAGGCTCGTCTTCCCTCGTATACTCGACATCAACGCCGATCGACCGAGAAAGCATGCCGCCGAGCCTCCTCCTGATCTCACGGATCCTCTTGTCGGCTTCGTCTGGATTGCTGGTGCATACGACATCCAGCTTCTCCTTCTTCAGGTGGATATCAACCATGAGCGGCACGGTGTAGTCCTGCTTCTGCCCGGGGACCGGAACGTCGTTGTCGACCACCAGCGGCTCCTTGCCAGACGCCTCACCTTAGTGATGCTTGGCAGACGGAGGGGAGTTGCTCCACGATGCCTCCGCCATTCTCTTGGCTGACGGAGGGGAGTTGCTCCACGATTCCTCTGCCATTGCCCTCCTGGCCAGCGATGGTGGAGGTAGAGGGGAGTTGCTTGATGGTGGAGGCAGAGGGAGGCAGAGGGAGGAAGATGGGGCGGCAATGGAATGAGGAGGGAGGCAGAGGGAGGCAGATGGAGCGGCAATGGAATAGGAGGGGAGTTCCCTGTGTTGTGGGGAGTTGCCAGTGGAGGGGAGTCGTGGGGAGTTGCCAGTGGAGGGGAGACGTGGGGAGTTGCCTCGAAAACTCAAACGTCCTGCCCTTTGGCCCTCGAAAAATCTGGCGGGGAGACGTGGGCCCTTTGGTTTGTCCTGTTTCTGAAACAAAACAAAAAAATAACAGCCACATTTTGCTCTCACTGCAACATATTAAGAGATCAAAAATGGCACCAAAAAGTCACTGCAGCCATCCAAAATGGCACGAAAACAGCACCAAAGCAACATCAGCCAAAACAGCAAAAAATGCATCCATCGATCGTTCTTTATTTTTTCTAACATTCCGTGTTCTGTGCAGTGAGATAGACACAACGCTACAAATGCAGGCTGATAACGCCCGCTATTTCATGACCATTAGGACAGACGGCGGCTTCATCCACGCTCCGGTCCCATGAGTCGAGTCGAAAGTAGTGATGCTATGTGTAGTTCTGAAACATTGATTGGCTCATGTTGTAATTAAACTTTAATGAATTGTATGTCTGTTTGGTTTGGACAGTCGTTCAACTTAGATGTAATCGATGCTATTTATTACTAGGACCATGAATTGTGCTATTAATGTCTTGCTTTTCTCTTCCGATCCTTTTGTTGCATACTTATGTATTGCTTATGTATTGTCTGTTGTTTGGCTTGTGCATAGAGATGCCGTCGTATGTCGTGTACAAGGGTAAGGTTCCCGGAGTCTACGACGACTGGGAGGAGTGTCGGAGACAGGTTCACCGTTTCAGCGGTAACAGTTACAAAGGGTACACCACTAGGGCGGAGGCGGAATCTAGATACGCCCGCTATCTAGCGGGAGAGAGGAGGGAGCGTTGGAGGAACTGGATGAAGACTAGTTTCATCGCGATGATGCTCATCGTGATGACCGCAACTCTCTTCTATGTGATGGTAGTTTAGATGATCGATATCGACTTGTAATGTGAAGACAAACTCGCTACTCGCGGTCTCGAGACTTGTAATGTTCTATCTTTGTTTGGTCTTTTGAATTCGGAGACTAATATGATGAATTGTATTCGGAGAGCTATCTTCTATTGTATTCGATGAATGTGCTATTGCTGTGTGGTGCTGTCTATATTATGTCCAATAATATATTTTGTAACCTGTGAAAATATCAGAAATGTGCATTTTTTCGACCACCTCCAAATCACCTCAGTTTTGGCACACATGTGCTCTTCCACAAACAAAACTAGGTTTCCAAGTTTTTGTATTTTTTTGAATTTTTTTGAATTTATAATGCCCTCTAGACTGACTGCTGAAAACATCGGTCTATGCCTCAAGGGGGCATTGTAAAATAATTTTTTTTCAAAATTTTCTTGCATACACATGTTTTGCACATGTGGGTGACCATGTACAAGAAAATTTGGGTGATTTGGAGGTGGTGGAAAAATTCACGTTTTTTCAATCCCTCCGGGAATGCGGGCATTTTTTCGACCACCTCCAAATCACCTCAGTTTTGGCACACATGATATCTTCCACAAACAAAACTAGGTTTCCAAGTTTTTGTATTTTTTTTGAATTTTTTTGAATTTATAATGCCCTCTAGACTGACTGCTGAAAACATCGGTCTATGCCTCAAGGGGGCATTGTAAAATAATTTTTTTCAAAATTTTCTTGCACACACATGTTTTGCACATGTGGGTGACCATGTACAAGAAAATTTGGGTGATTTGGAGGTGGTGGAAAAATTCACGTTTTTTCAAAAATTGGTTTAAGTTATCCAAATGGTCCCTCCGGGAATGCGGGCATTTTTTCGACCACCTCCAAATCACCTCAGTTTTGGCACACATGATCTCTTCCACAAACAAAACTAGGTTTCCAAGTTTTTGTATTTTTTTGAATTTTTTTGAATTTATAATGCCCTCTAGACTGACCGCTGAAAACATCGGTCTATGCCTCAAGGGGACCTGCATGCAAGAGTCGGGGACCTGCATGCAAGACTCGGGGACCTGCATGCAAGAGTCGGGGATCTGCATGTGAATAGTGATTCATCAAGGCCTTGACAGCTACTGGCACAGCGGCTGCCGCCCGATTTGCATGCAGCGAAGATGAACGTGCATGGAGGTTTTTCAAAGATTTCCAAGCACACCCCAGTGGGCCACGCTTATTTAAAAAATACGTCAGTCATTATTGCTCTGTAAATGAAGAATATGCATGATGATTATGAATATGCATGACAACCATAGTAAGGGTGAAGAATCATAGTGCCCAATTTGTTGAAATACATCATCATTCTTAAAGTTGGACATCAAATGATACACACAGAAAATGGAAATGAAAGATGTCGAACTAATACAGTAACATGGCAGTACAACCATACTTCACTAAATTACTGTCACGGTGAAATAGAATGTAAAGACCACGTCACACAAAGCTGAATGGCACACGACTTTCTCTGGCTCATCGTCGGTTCATGTTGTATGTAGATATCACAGTTCAGCCTCGAGATCCTACACAGAAGAATACAATAAATCACATGGACATCAATTATGAGTAAAACACATGCAAAAAAAATATGAACATATTTCGTACCTCTAGCAATTTAGCGCATTTACGTCAATTGTGACCTGGTTTCTTGCAATAGCCACAGATATTTTGTGATCTTGACTTCTTTGTCTTTGCCTGCAGCCTTTTCTTCGGTGCACCTCGTCCTGGCACATGCACGGGATCCAGAACCTTATCAACTTTCTGCGAGTGCGGCATCAACGGGCCAAACCTAATGCTGTTATGCTGAGCATTAGTTGGCTCCTTGCTGTCAGCTTGTTCAAAACTTGATTGCTTGCCATGATGTTGTGCTTGCAAAAGCATCTTTAGACGGTGATAGTCCTCATCAGAGTGGCATGCCTGGAAACTTGCGGCATGACTACAATTCCGCAACTCGCGGTACCTCTGCAGGCTTACCGAATAGTCATACATCTGGTTTTTTCTAGTAGGTGCGTATGCACATTTTGCATTCATAGTCCACCTAGTGGGAACGCAACAACCGGGCAGAATTGTTTGTTTTAAAATCCCCAATATGTAAAAAATGTGGGAACATGGTGTGCCTGCGCATTCCAGCTTACGGCAAGAACAACTCACCCTGTGCAAAAGACCTCCTTGCTCTTCAATGCGCACTCCAAACTTTTTATCCATTCTTTCCTGGTTGGACACAACATAAGTGGAATCTTCTGATCCATCTAGTATCTCTCTAATCTGACATTTGCTGACAGCATCTATGCTCCATAAGACCATCTTAAAGACACTAGGTGTGAAAACTGTTGCGGCGTGTTTCTCAAGCGGCGAAGCATTTTCCTCTGTAAATGGAACGGACTGCAAGGCTTCGACGTCATGGAGAGCTTCGTTAATCCGTCGCGACGCAAGGCAACGCTCATAGTGCTCTAGCATTTCAAACAACGACATCTTACCCTCAAGATGTGTATGTAGCACAGAGTTCAAGCTCTCACTCCTCTGATTGCTGCTCAATCCTAAGAAATAACGCCCCTCAAGATATGGAGCACACCACAACTTTCTCATCTGATACATCTGATGCAGCCAAGACTCCTCACTGGTTACTTTATTCCGTTGTAAGAATTGTATCCATTTTATCTCATGCTCTTCAATGGAAGAAGTATCATAAATGAAAGATCTGAATTCCTCCTTTACGTCGACATCATGCAGATGGCGTACAATGTTCTGCTGAATGTGCCATATACATAGTCTATGGTTTGAGTCTGGCCAGACCACTCTTATTGCTCTCTGCATTGCAAGGTCCCCATCTGTGATCACAGATATCGGATGCTTCTGTGCCATGCAATCAGAAAAGGTCCGCAACATCCACTCATATGCCTGGCTTGTTTCATGAGAAATTATACCACAGCCAAATATAACAGTGTTGCAGTGGTGATTCAACCCGACAAACGGCACGAATGGCAGATTGTATTTGTTGGTTCTGTATGTGCTATCAAAAACAATGACGTCTCCGAAAGCCTTGTAGTCAAGTCGCGATTGACTATCAGCCCAGAACAGTCCCTTGAGATGGCCATGCTCGTCTACCAAGTACTTGAAGAAAAAATCCACATCTCGCTCTCGCCTTGCCATCATGTGCATGATCACCGTTTTAGCATCACCGGCACTGATTGTCTCCTGCTTATTAGCATGGCAGAAATTATAAATGTCCCTCTTTATGCATCCAACCTTATCAAATCCACCGTATTGAAAGCACAAAATATCCATAATACGGTATTTGCGGATCCCACATTTTTCCATGTCCGCAATGTCCGCTTTCTGCTCATCGCTAATTCGTTTGTGCGAACGCAGCAGACAAGAAAGATCCCGTGGGGCTAGAGGATGGATGTGCTCATCGATGAAATCCTTGACAAACCACCGACCGGTTTCCTCCTGTCTCGTAATGACCAATTTAGCATTACACCCAACACGAGTTAAACTTCATGGCCTCCTCTTTCTATCTTCCATCTTTCTTTTTATGTGCTTATCTTCGCGAAACCCTTGACGACTACACACAATTTTCCTTAAAATTATGTATTTGTTGGATCCATCCCACTCAACATAGCTTTTCCTCACACTAAAACCTTTTTCAAGAGCATATTTGTTATAGAATTCATAGCCTTCAGCCTCACTATCAAACATCTTGGTGACAACATTTACATACTCGAACATACTCTCATCACTTGCATATGCCATGTCTTCCTGCATATGACATGTGAGGGAAACCAATCATCAACATCTTTCTGTTTATCAATGTTGCAGGTGTAAAATAGCTCATAGGCAAAGACAAGTGCATGGAAAAGACTTTGCTGGTTTGACATGTGAGGGAAACCAATCATCAACGTCCAACAAGTAGTATCTCATCTTCCTTTAAACTATATTTCATGCGCTATGCTAACCTAAAGTGATGATGACTTTAATAAACTAAATTAAGTGAACTATGGAACCAGTATCTCATCTTCCTTTAGTATATCTCATCTCAAACGTCAAGGAAGTAAGCAATGCCCTCAACATCTTACTTAAACAAACATGATGCGATTAGCTCAAGAGAAACTATGCCACGATGAAGCTTTCCATTCGTTGTTCTAGTCCGTACCCGGATCTTGTGGGGTTGAGGTTGTACTGCATGCACGGTGGAGGGGCGCAACGGCCAAGTGAACGAGCAGAACGCCAAGCCGAATTCATACCTTAAGGATGGTACGCGCGAAGAGATGGGATCGCCCGCCGCGGTCGCCGCCGATTCAGCCGGCGCAGATCCGGCCTTCTTCTTCTTCGGTGACGGCGTGGGGGGTTGGGGTTGGTTGGGTGGAGGACAAGGACGATGAATTTATTCCTCTCGCCGGGCAGGTCGAGGACGGAGAAGGTCAGGAGCGGCGAGCGGCGACGAATAGATCGGAGGAGGATTCTGAACTGGATCGAGTAGACATGGATCTGGTCCTCAGGTGATCGGTTCAAGAAAAGATATTTCCCCCTGAACCATTATGCCCTTATCGCAATTAACATATTAAATTTAATCAATTAAAATTCCCCGCAAGATCTGACGGCTAATAAAAATCAGACGTGATCAGACATGTAAGTACTGCTAAGTACTCCGAGTACTAACCCAATCACCGTAAAACAGCTCGTACAATATACCTTGGAGTATATATGTGCGTTTGCACATGAATGTAATATTTGTTATTTTGTATTTCATTCTGACATGTAATATGCCTGTTGTACTTTTGCTTGCTTTGCAGGTGGATGCCATGAAATATGTCGGAAGATCACTCACAGGATGAGGGGCGTCATGGACTACGAGCGATGCCACGCATGTCATGGCAGTCTGAAACATCCAAAAGGAGATATGTTCATCGGAGGGCATAATAGCACGAGGATGCCCTACTACTCTGCAACCTAAGATCTGAATTAGTAACAGCTTAGAAGGTTAAAATTACCATCAAGTGTGATGTTTGCATGAGTAAAGGCTAGATGTTTAGTATTATTGTTATATGTGATGTGATGGTGTAAATTATTGGCAGGTGTGATGTTCGCATGCCTACAATTTAGGGCAATTTTGACAAATTTGACCTCTGGACAAAAACAATTCACAAACTGAACTGGTTCGAAAAAGGTTCACTCAGCTGACCGTTTTGTGTGGCGCCCGGCATGCAGGCGCCACACCCCTACGGTGCAGCGCCCAGCTCTTAGGCATTGCACGTTTGGCCAGCATGGCACCCCCTGGGCCCGCACCCAGCAGTGTAGCGCCTGAGAGCTAGGCACCACACATGTAATGTGGAACGCCCAGCTTTTAGGCGCTGCACATTGACATAAGTTGCGTCGGGGCTCCCCTCTCCATCCAAACAGCAGTTATCCATCCCCATCTCTCCTTACAGAGAGCGGCGGCGGCGGCCCTCTCCTCTCCCCCCTACACCCCCTCTCCAAAATCAAGCAGACCTGAAGTTTTTGGCCGTGTGTTTCTTCACCAATCCATCCTAGAAGGTACTCCCCTCCGATCCCCTTCTTTCTATCCAGAAAATGGTACTTATTTTGAAGATTTGTGGAACCCTTGTTTGATTGGATTGGAAACTTGCACGTACATTTTGAAATAGATTTGTAGGATTTAGGATTTGTAGATGATTTGTAATCATTTTGTAATCCTAGTTTAGTTTATTTGTATTGAAAATATATGATTCCATGTTGAAAACCTAGATTGTTGAGATGAACCCTATACATGTCTAGATGTTTGTGTTAAATTTTTAGATGGGTTAAATGAAATCCTAGATTTTTATTGACAAGAATGCTTTCGTTGCGGAACCCTACATTTTGAGATGTTTTTAGATGAAATCATTATGGAACCCTATATTGTTTTGGATACATATATGTTTTTTGTGATGATTGTTGGCATGCTTTGATTGTATATATTACATTATTATTTAATTTTCCTTTTTGTTTGTACCAATTGTTGGCATGTTTTTTGTGATGATTGTTAGCATGCTTTGATTAGGAAGTATGGTAGTTAGCAAACATATGTTTATTGTTTGAAATTTGTAGGATGGTTTGGCTTCTCGATGACTATTATGACACTGTACACCGGGCCTACTTTATGCTGGTGAAGAAGTGGGTACTATGAAAGTGGTCGGTACTATGAATTTTGTGTTTATTTCAAATGCACATGCTCCATATGTAATATTCTGATTTGCTTGTTTGTAGGAGCTTCAACCTCCAAAGATTCGGTCTCACGGGGTCACCAGTGGTTTCATGCGTTATGATTAGCGGTAGACACCGTACGTAAGGGACACAGGATTGCTCCCTTTCATTCAGTTGGTCAGTCGGTCGGCGCTGAACCTTAGTGTTGCAGCAATCATCGCGCTTATTGATCGTTGGAGGACGAAGACACACAGTTTCCATCTTCGGACCAAGGAGATGACCGTGACGCTCCAGGATATTGCTATGATCGTCGGTCTTCCTATCAAGGGGAATCCTCTTTGTATGAGCACCGATTCTGATGGGTGGCGCCAGCAGATGGAGGCCCTTATCGGTATGTCTCCTCCAGAGCCTCCGAAACCAAAAGGAGACAAGAAGAGGGAAAGAGTCGCAGCCGGTGCTCCTTTCACTTGGATTGCATTCCACTTAGGGAATTGCCCTGAGGATGCTAGCAATGAACAAGTCCAAACATACGCTCGTGTCTACATGTGGTACGTTATCTCCAGGACTCTGTTTGCTGACAGCACAAGCAAGAATGCTCCATGAATGTGGCTGAAGGCGTTGACCGTCTTCGATAGCAAATGGAGTTGGGGTTCGACGGCACTGGTTTACTTATATAGACAGGTACAGAGTTGTTTGTTTGCATTTAATTATCAATGCGATCTTCCTGTTAAGTGAACCATGTTTTCTTTTATGTGCAGTTGGACGACGCGTCTTGTAGGATCTCAAAGGATGGATGTATTGGTGGTTGTATGCTCGTAATTTCTGTATGGAGCTGGGAGCACTTGTCGGTTTGACGGACGAAGCAGGTGAAGTACGAGGCGTGGGACGACAAAGACGACCCACTGCGGTTCCCCACTTGGGCTTACAAGTGGGATGTGTTAAATGAGACGACGGATGATCCCTCGCTCATGTACAAGCAGTACATAAGCGAGTTGGACACGATTATGGCTGAGCAGGTCAGTTGACATTGCATCAGTCATTCTCATGTTTTTATCGTAACTCGACATCAATGTTGCCTTGTTGTATGCTATGTTGTAGGTGGAATGGGAGCCGTATGGCGCCCGGGATAGGTTTGGTAACCCTGGAGATTTCATGATGAATCCGATTTGCCTTAGGGATAGGGATCTTTGGCATATGCGGTGCCCACTCATATGCAATTGGGTGGTTGAGCTTTAGATGCCACATCGGGTGTTCCGCCAATTTGGTTTGTTCCAGCCTCACCCGTCAGAGTGGGAGGACACGGATTTGCTACACGGGTAAGAGAGAATGAACCTTCTGCACTTAGCAGCTTGTCGGTGGTTTCGATGGTGCTAATATTCTGTTTTCTAACATGCAGGTTGGATAGGAGAAAGCAGTGCAAGATCAAGGACTGGGACAAGCATCACGGGAAGTATGTCATACAGTTCGCGCTTAGTGTGGAGCAAGCTAAGGCTAGAAAAGGATCCAAGCTTCGTGAGCACTGCCCGATCACGTTCAACAACTACCTCACATGGTTTCTTGCAAGTACTCGTGTGGAGATATGCAAGCCGACATATAATGAGGAGATTTTGGAAGATCCCACCATCTTTGATGAGCTAATCCAGCACCAGTGCAACAAACTTGTCAGGGAAGGCACCCGAGTCCCTTCAGCTCCAGTGATGAACTTTGTGGTAAAGGCTTCCCCTCTATTCTTTCCCATTTTCCCTATTCACATCTTTGCTTGCCTAACACGTTTATGTCGTTTCCGTTCATAGTGTATCCAGATCAAAAAAGTAGCTGATGAGAGCGAGATTATTCTGGAGACAATCCCGATTGGAAAAGGCGATGGGGAAGGTGCACTTCGAGCATTCATTAAGGTACACATCTCTTTCAGTTGTCCATTTTACATTTATTGCTACGTTCGATATCTCATTCACTTGTACATGTTGCAGCATCAGGGCCAAAGGTCAAGATGGTTATCAAACATTGTCAGTTGTCGTGACCCCGAATATGTATCACCTTAGCGGTCTAGGTCAGCTACACCATCAGATTCCACTTCTGACCATGGGGCTCCTTTGGAGGAGGAGGATGTGGGTGTGGTTACCCAGGAAGTATGCCAATAGCACATACTCATTTCTTGATGCATTGCTAACTTCATCCTCATGCACTATCTTTTCCATATCGTTTGTTTTTATAATAGGTTGATGATGACATGACCTTGGATAACTATCAAGTTCGGTCAGCATACATGTTCAGGTGTGAATTAGGGGCTTTACCTTTCACGTATTTTGGTATACCTATTCACCATCGTAAGCTAACAAACAGAGAATGAAAGTGCATTGAGGATCGATTTGAGAAGAAACTGAGCTGCTGGAAGGGCAAGCTGAGGTCATATGGGGTCCAATTAGTTCTCATTAATTCGGTTCTCACGAGTATGCCCATGTTTCTCTTGTCTTTTTTCGGGATACCAGTTGGAGTTTGGAAAAGACTAGATTTCTATTGTTCCCAATTCTTCTGACAGAGTGATGATCTGAAAAGAAAGTATAGACTTGCTAAATGGATATTATTTGTCGACCAAAAGACCAAGGGGGTCTAGGTATCAAAAATCTTGAGGTGAAGAACAGATGTCTTCTCAGCAAATGGTTGTATAAGCTATCTGTAGAGATGGACGTCACATGGGCACAGATTCTGCGTAATAAGTACCTTCATTCCAAAACTTTATCTCAGGTGATGGTGAGGCCAACGGACTCGCCTTTTTGGAAAGGACCGATGAGAGTTAAATCAGTTTTTTTCAATAGGACAAAGTTTATTGTCGGTAACGGTACCTCTGCGAGATTCTGGAGGATACATGGCTAGGGGACACACCCCTCGCGCTTCAATATCCTTCTCTCTATAGCATTGTTCAACGGAGAGACGCGTCCATTGCGACAGTACTTCAGTCCACGCCTCTCAATATTCACTTTAGGAGAACGCTAGCCGGAAACTGTTGGGAAGCTTGGCTCCATCTTGTGAGACGACTGATGGATGTTCAGCTTTCTCAACGTCCCGGTCAGTTGTGCTGGAAGCTAACTAGGAATGGAGAGTTTACGGTTAAATCCATATATCTGGATATTATCAACTCTACCTCTATTCCTAGTTCAAAACATGTTTGGCATGTCAAAGTACCTTTGAGAGTTAAAGTGATTGTGTGGTTTGTACACAAACAAGTCATTTTAACTAAAGACAACTTGGCAAAACGCAACTGGACTGGATCTACAAGATGTAGTTTTTGTGATCGGGATGAATCCATCAAACATCTCTTTCTTGATTGTCCATTGGCAAAAAAAATATGGCGGCCGGTTCACATAGCCTTTAATATTACTCCTAATAATATCAACACGTTATTTGGGACGTGGCTTGACGGGATAGATTCCGAAACAGCTAGACACATTCGTGTAGGAGTTTGTGCTTTATTATGGGCAGTCTGGAACTATAGAAATGATTTGGTCTTTAACAGAACAATAAATACTCATTTTTTGCAGGTTATCTTCCGAGCCACTGCGTTGATCCGTATGTGGTCGCTACTCACTCCGACGGAGGCCAGGGAGCGTTTGGTTACTAGATCTACCCGATGGGAGATGGTAGCATGGGTTATTTTCAACCGGTTTGGATGGCGGTTATGTAATAGGATAGACAATTAGTTTTTCTATCTTTCTTTTGCCATCCGGTTGTGGCTTTACTTTTACTCTTCTGCTCCTTGTGAGCATTTTTGTTCTTTTGTTTGAGACTTCAAGACCTCTGTCGAACTTATTTGATTTTTAATAAATGTGCCCGTATGCATCGTTCTGATGCAGAGGCCGGGGATCTCCCCTTTTCGAAAAGAAAAAAAACATGTTAAAGCCTAGGAGGGGAATCAATAAATACACACCCGAAGACTTCACTGAAAAAGGCAAGAGGAGGTTGGCATCTCGCGGATGGCGGCCTTGGATGACTATGTGGACGAGGTGGAGCAGGAGGAACTGGAGCCTGAGCCATTTGCTCGTTCTAGGAAGAAGAAGATATCCATTAGGAGGGGAAGAGGCGGCAATAAGCGCGAAAGGAACTAGTCGCCGTCCTCTTTTTCTTATGTAACTCGACTAGTGGTCGTTTTCTTATGTCAAGCTTGTTATTCGTCGAACTTATAGGCTTTGTTGAACTTGTTATATCGTTGAACTTGTAGCAATGTTGAACTTGTTGACTTTCTTTAAGTTCAATTGATGTGTTAGTTGATCCTAATTGCTTAATCTTTTTCATATTACTTCATCAAATTGTCATAAGCTTTATCATATTACTTCATCAAATTGTCATAAGATTTATGTTGAAAAAAATCTAGAATGCAAATGTGCAGATGTTGTTTGTCTTCTTGCCTCTTGACGCACGTGTGGCGCCTAGCTCCTAGGCGCCACTCCACACAGTGTAACGCCCAAGTGGTAGGCGCTGCACTGTGCATTGTGGCGCCTAGGAGCTAGGCGCCACACAATGACTTAGCGAAAATTTGGCCTCATTGTAAGTTGGGAACCTTCTGTTGCTCACTGGACTGTTGTCGACATGTGCAACGCCTAGGTCTGAGGCGCCACACACTACGGTGCAACACCCTGAGCGTTGCACCATACCGTGTGGCACCTCAGACCTAGGCGTTTCACTTGTGGACAACTGGCTGTAACCTTCTGTTGCGCATTGGACATGTGTCCAGATGTGCAACGCCTAGAGCGAGGCGCCACACCGCATAGTGCAGCACCTGGCCCGTAGGCCTTGCACTTTGATGTGTAGCGCCTCTAGGCTAGGCATTGCACATCTGGACAAATGTCCAGAGAGCAACAGAAGGTTATAGCCAGAAAAAGAGTAGTGTGGCGCCTGAGAGCTAGGCGTTGCGCTATGATGTGTGGCACTTCAGCGCTAGGCATTGCACATCTGGAGAAATGTCCAGAGAGCAATAGAAGGTTACAGCCAGAAACAGAGTAGTGTGGCGCCTGAGAGCTAGGCATCGCACTATGTGGTGTGGCGTTTCATAGGTAGGCGGTACACGTCTGGAGAAATGTCCAGAGAGCAACAGAAGGTTACAGCCAGAAACAGAGTAGTGTGGCGCCTAAGAGCTAGGCGTCGCACTATAAAGTGTGGCGCCTCGGCGCTAGCGTTGCACTGTATATTTTTTTCCAACACACTGTATGACAGCAGATTTTGGGACTATTGAGGAAAGCACATATTGAAATAGACAACACATGGCACACATACACAATCGGAGCATACAGTGCTTACCATGGTACATAGTAGTTCAAATAGAGGATGAGTCCATAGAACCAAATAGAGGAGGAGTCCAAAAGACATAGTAGTTCACAACCAAATCGAGGAGTCCAAAACACATAGTAGTTCACAACCAAATCGAGGAGGAGTCCAAAATACATAGTAGTTCACAACCAAATCGAATATCATAGTTTAGAGTATAACATGGTCATAGTCCACAACCAAATCGAAGATCACATAGCTCTATTGTGTCATTGTGTCGAGTGAGGCCCCTTTCCCTTCTTCTTATTCCTCTCTTCTTCTTCTTCCCCCTCCCCTTTCCTTGTGCGGTGAGCCTCTTGAACCACCCTCTCCATGAATATCTTGTTCTCCCTCTCTTTCTTTGCATCTTCGAAAGCCCAAAGCTTCAAGGTTCTTTCTTGAAAATCCTTTAGACATTTCTTCTCGGCCTCTTCACATTTAATCTTCACCACGAGCTAGACCGCCACCAAGGCCTAGTCCACCACCACGAGCTCTACCACCACCACCATGGCCTCTTAGAAGTCCTAGTTGCCTCCCTCTTTGTTGCCTAGTTCCTCTTTGGCCTACCCCTTGTTGGCTACTTCCTGGTTGGTTTGGCACTTGTTGGCTACCACTTGCTTGGCTTGGCACTTGTTGGATACCACTTGCTTGGCTTGGCCCTTGTTGAGTACTACTCCCTCCGTTCCTAAATATTTGTCTTTTTAGATATTTCAAATGGACTACCACATACGGATGTATATAGACATACTTTAGAGTGTAGATTCACTCATTTTGCTTTGTATGTAGTCACTTGTTGAAATCTCTAGAAAGACAAATAATTAGGAACGGAGGGAGTATTTGCTTCGCTAGGACCTTGTGTACCTCCTTGTTGGCTTGTGCTTGCATCATTTTTCTTTTACCTCTTTCTTTGTTTAGTACACTTTCTTTTGTTGTGGCCCTGATCTTTGCATTCCCCACAACGGGAGCGCTCACGAGGCTCTTGGAATTGGCCATTGCCTGATTCACGGCCAACACCATGGCCCCATCCGTCCATGTCACCTCTAAGACGCTTTGTCTTACGTCTACCCCATTTAACAACCTTCAAATCCAGATCCGTCCATAGTTGAACTCTATAGTACTCCGGCCATTGTGATTGGTCAAAGTATGGGTGAAATCGGGGATCCCATGTATTCTTCATCATCATGATTGAGAATTCCGAGAGCCTCACGGTGAGCGGGTGATCGACGTCCACATTCCTAACGCGAGCGGTAGTATACAAGTGTGAGCATGGGAGATGAAGCAACAATGGCCTCCCACGAGAGCAATCACACCGTGTTAGGGAGACCTTGAAAGCCCGACCTCCATGTTGGCGGCCATCGTTTGTGGTTCCTCCTGGCTCTTTCAATTCGTACAACCAATCGTCGTTGTTATATAGTATAGCTTCCTGTGAGTCTGCCGTGATTGAAATTCCGACCATTCATCAACCTTGGGTGGGAACTTGTACTTGTACTTGCGGTTGTTCTCACCCGTTATCTGCGTATCTGTTTCCATTGAGTGCTTCAGAAAGTACGCATTCATCTTGTCAAATGTGTATTGAACTATTGCCGTCACGGGTAATGCACGTACACCCTTGAGCACCCTATTGAAGCATTCGGCCATATTGCTTGTCATTTGACCATACCTCCGGCCGTCTTCATCAAAAGCACATGCCCACTTATTCCTTTCTTGAATGTGCCTATTGAGGAAGTCTTGACCCCCGGGATCAAGTTTTTTGTGTGTGAGCAATTTGTTGTACAATTTGGCGAACCGCTTGTCGGAGAAAGCGAGACAACAATCTTGAAAATCATCTGCCAACTCCTTAAGGCCACATGCCCTATAGAAGTTAGAACAAAAGTGCCTCATGCACCATTGATGGTGCAACGGAGCATGCCCGGGAATGTTAATGTCCACCGTGTTAAGAATTACTGGATGGCGATTCGATATGACACAAATTTCCCTTTGAGCTGGTAATACCTTGGTTCTCAAAAGATGCAAGAACCACTCCCAGTTATCATTGTTCTCCACCTCAACCAAAGCAAATGCCAAAGGCAACACCCCGTTATTGGCATCACTTGCTATTGCAACGAACAAGGTGCCCTTGTATTGTCCAGTCAAGAACGTCCCATCAATGGCGATGACCGGCCGACAATGTTCGAAAGCCCTCACGCATTGCTCGAACGCCCAAAATGAACGGCCAAATACTCGGACGGTCCTTCCATCATGAACCGTTGTTTTTCCCCATGAGGCTCGACCACATGAACCATGCCCGGGTTTGTGGCGGCCATAGCTAACAACAACCTAGGGATTTGGTTGTATGCTTCATCCCAATTAGCATACAACATCTTAAATGCGGCTTGCTTTGCCTTCCATGCCTTGTCGTATTTCACCTTGTAATGAAAGATGGCTTTCACAAGGTCCATGACTTGTTGGATGCTCATTGTTGGAAGTGTGGATATTGAGTTGGAAAGCCTATAAGCAATGAACTCAGACGTGAGTTGTCTGTGGTTTTTGGATACAATTCCCATCCACCCTCTTGCCTCGGCACATGTGACTTGGTACACAACTCACTACGTGCCAAGTGGGCCCTCCTTTACATGGTCTTGCATCCACAATCCATGGACATTTTTTGTCTTCACATGCAACTATGTAGCGCACATTGACGTCTGAGTTCACCACCTTGTGTGGACGATAATGTGTAACCGAGTAGTTGTCGAGCCACATCTTCAACTCCAAGAAGGTTTGGAACTTAGACCCGGGAGAAATCCCATTCTTGTCATCTTCCAAATCCCAGTGAGAACTTGGGCTAACTCCAAGAGATATACCTTGGTTGCCATCTACCACAGCTTCATCTGCGAGACTAACATCCTTGAACAATGGAGTCTAATGATCCCGCCCAAATACCTTCTCGAAAGCTTCGGCCTCCTTCACCGTGAACCCCTCCTCATTCTTCATCCGGACCTTCGTCATCCGACTCCGATGCATAGCCACGGGAATAAGGGATGGAATGGCCCATTGTCTCTTGCACATGATATTTGTCAAGATCACCCACATTGTTGTCATGGATATCAACTTCATTGTCATCGTCCTCATACTCATCATTCTCCTCTTGCAAATCTTCATTGTGGTTGTTTGAAATCGGGCTCCATGTACGCCTCACTTGTTGTGTCAAAGGAGGTTCACCAATTTCATCTTGGTTCATGGGTGGGGGACTACTAGCAACCAAGGGGGAGGGGTTCCGGTTCAAGTCCAAATGCACACTAGAATCAACCTTCTTCGTAGAAAATAACTCAAGAGCCTTGTCTAGTGATTCGGCCACCGTCTCCTTGTATGCAACCCAATGTTGCTCGGAGTTCGCACGCATGGTCTTTCAACGGATGTGCATTCCAGAACCAACATTATGCCTTCCCTCCAACTCAACGGTATCACTTGGATCCATCCAATTCAAATCTTCCCTCACTTGTTCCAAGACCTCTGCATAGCTAGGACTACTATCAAACACCATGTCAAGCTCATCCGGATCCGGTTCAATATTGCCTTTCAAAAAGGCATCTTTGTCCACATGATGAACAAACACACATGTTCTTCCCATCCCTATAAGCATTCAAACAACAAAACGTAACATATCTTCCATAAGTACTCATCTGAAGATTAACACGGAATACAAACCCTAACATAGATATGAAACAATAACCCTAACCCTCACTTAACAATGACCATAAGCACAACCCTCACATATTAATAACCCTAGCACCAACATAACAACGCCTATAATCCTAACCCTAACATACTAACAACCCTAATCCTAGGAAATTGGCAAACAAACATCTCCTATCTCCATACATATTGCAAGATCCATAAAAAACTAGGGCTTGCCCAAACTGGCAACAAATGAGCAAATGTTACCATTTTTTGGATCAAAACAAGGGGATCGGAGGAGATTACCTTGAGGGAGATATTGGGTTCGAAATCCACGGAGAAAATATTCAAATTTGGAAGATTTGAAGAAGGATTTGAGGGGGGGGAGGGCAAATCATGGGGGAGTTGGGGTGTGGGGGTGGGGGGTTTGGGGGTTGGGGTGGGGAGGGGGCAGCCAGGGAACTAGTAACAAGGTGTGTAGCGCCTAAGAGCTACGCGCTGCACATAACAAGTGTGGCGCCTAGCACGCATGCACTGCACTTTACAGGTGTAGCGCCTCTCTGAGGCGTTGCACTGCTGGGTGCGGGCCCCAGGGTGCCACGCTGGCCAGAAGTGCAGCGCCTGAGTGCTAGGCGTTGCACTATAGAGTGTGGCGCATTCGTGTCGACCGCTACACAAAATGGTCAGCCGAGCGAAAAAATTTCACAAGCAGTTCAGTTTGTGAATTGATTTCGTCCACGGGTTAATTTTGTCGTTCTTGCCACAGTGTAGGGGTTAGGGCAAATCAAACAGTTTGCCCCATTCATCCCACAAATGTCCAAACCGAAAATGCAATACAATTCGCTTTCCCATTTTGGCCCGGACAGTCTAAACTGTTAAGTATCCCCCACTCTGGCCCCAAATGGAGGAGACTACTCACGAAGTCTTGACTGTTGGTAAGTATCCCCCACTCTGGCGCCAAATGGAGGAGACTACTCACGAAGTCTTGACTGTTGGTTTTTGATCGCTAGATCAATTCACCACGTACGTGCAAACTAGCTCAAGGGAGCAACCAAATAGGCAGCTTAATTAATAGTGCGTACTCCCTTCATCTGAAAATACTTGTCCTAAAAATGGCAGTAGCTAACTAGCTCATACTTGCCGTAAGCATGTACGTACATGAAACGCCTGTAGCGATCGGATCGATTCAGCGGTCTTGGCAGAATCTCTCGACGGAACGGAACGAAGGCACCGAATCGATGTATTATTTGGGTTATTTCTTCTCTTATTTTCTGGTCTAATTGCACCGGGGTATACGTAGCTAGCATCAGCCCTAGTCAGTATTTAGTACTCCCTCCGTTTCAAAATAAGTGTCCGTTGAGACACTTATTTTAAAACGGAAGGAGTACTAGTTCTACTCGAACACACACATGCACGTGCAAATCCACGTACACCTAGGAATACTAAGCCGTGTTTACCTCTAACATTGACTGTACGCCACGTCGGGCCAAAAACCTGTCCCCAGCCTCAAATCACATCCGGACCCATCCCCATCCAGCACTGCACCCCTCCTCCACTCGCTCTTGGAGGCCGAATTTCGTATTTTGACCCTTTTTACAAACAAAATCTGGATCTGACCCCTATTCAAAAAAATTCGGAATTTGACCCTTTTGCTATCGCCAGAGCCTCTGGCGGTAGGGTTAGACAGGCTACCGCCAGAGGACCTGGCGGTAGGGTGTGACGGAGGGGGACGGCCCCGTCACCACGCGCTGACGTGGATAAGTACCTTATCGCCAGATCCTCTGGCGGTACGCTGTTTGATCCTACCGCCAGTTGCTTTGGCGGTAAGGTGTGGCCGGGTTTTGCCGTGCAGCCCTTCTGTAACGAAATATGCAAGAGCGTGCCTGGCGGTAGGGTCCTTTGTTTGTTTTTTCAAGTTTATTTGGTTGCTTGTTTTCAATTTAAATATGACAGCAATATCACAAAAAGTTTTACAAATATGACAGCAATATATGAGCTCACATATTAATAAAGGTTTTACATAGCAAATATCAAACAGTTTACACATAAATTCATAAGTAGGAAATAGCAAATAGCAAACTTGTCCATATAGTTTGACAACCCCTACTAAATCATAGATGCATATTCAATAGACATGTTTATAGGTTGGATATACCTCCCCCCTCGTATGCAAATTTCATAGACATCCAAATAGTTTGATCACAATTTCATAGAAATATGCAAGGGCCCTGAACATAAGAACCAATAAGCACAATTTCATAGAAATATGCAAGGGCCCTGAACATAAGAACCAATAAGCACAATTTCATAGACATAAGCATAATTAGTTTTGCCATTACGGATTAAGAAACAAGTACCAAATAACATAGTTTGATCACAATTTCATAGACATAAACATAACATAGTTTGATCACATCCAAATAGTTTCACGAAGCCAACATAGGTAGCAATCAAACATGACGATCATCAGCAGCAACAAACATATATAGTTTAGATGATATCGATGATGATCATCATCTTCAAGCCTTGACGGTTGGTCTTCCTGATAGTAATAAGGATGGCATGTCCAACATATATAGTTTAGAGGAAGCTTTTCCACCCATCTGTGCTTAAATTTGTGCGGCCGTCCGTGTCCACACCGTACGCACAAGTAGTGACGGGGCCCCTTGCGGTAAGGCGTATTCCAGCATAGCCTTCTTCATCAGTCTCGATGCCACAACTCTCAGATAGGCTCTTTGGCAATTTCTGAATAAGAAAACATATCAATTAATAAGTATGGATTATCTAAACTATTAACAATTCCTTGGAATCTACACTAATAACATACCATCTCATGTCGATCGATCATGGTAGTTGTCAGACGGGTCATGAATGGCGCCCCGATCAACTCAGCACGTGGCAGAAAGTTGTCCCATAGGTTGCACACCTCCTGTTCGCTCAGCCTCACTCTTTGAGCACAGATGGCTTCCTCAAGTGGGTCTTCATCTTCATAGTCCTCATCAAGTGGTGGTGGTGGCGCCATGTTCCTTATATAAGCATTGGTTGGATAAAGTTAATTAAACAAATATCACATATGGAGATATATAGCAAAACAAATATCACACAAGAAATCATCACATATGGCTATAAGAAAGACTAAACCTAGGGTTCATCTAGGTTCTAGGGTTCATCATATCAACTAGGTAGGGTTCCTCGTATGGCTATAAGAAAGACTAAACCTAGGGTTCATACATTTGCAACTATATGAAATAGGAATACACACATTTTCACACTATGCATTAACCACCTACCAATTTTGCAAAACATTCATCTTCACAAATTTGCAATACATTAACCATCTACGAATTTTGTTATGCCTTTATCCTCACAATCTTGCATTCAACATACAGAAAGATTTCTTATAAAATTCATATATACATAACAAAACAAAATGGACTAACATATATGCATTCACCAACATATCCTCACATATCTTGCAATTGTTTCACCCACACATCCTCACATAGGCCTACTAAATCATATACTCCTAAACAACTAAAACATCATAAAAAAATCAACACCAAAACCTAGGTTGCACCTAGTGCCAAACATAGCTTCAAAAATAAAAAACCATTGCGAAAACTGATTGGAGGGAATGGAGGAGCTTACCGGCCTCTTCGATTTGCCCCAAAGATCCACGAAAATGGTGGAGGGAAGAGGGAGAGCGAGGGAGGGGATCGGGAGGAGGAGAGAGGCGGCGCTCGACTCTGTTCGAGTCGAGGGGAGGAGGAAGAACGGGCTGGTGGGTGGGGTAGGGCCCGCCCGCCACAACCACGGGCGGTAGGCCTCCCAACCCTACCGCCACAGACTGTGGCGGTAGGCCCTTTTCCCCGTCAGTACGCGCCGACGGCCGTCAGTCACCGTTACAGGGCCTACCGCCACTGCTGATGGCGGTAGGACGTGCAAACCTACCGCCGGACCTCCTGACGGTAGGAAAAAGGGTCAGATCCCGAAATAATTTCAGACAAGGGTCAGATCTTGAATTTCTTTGCAAAAAGGGTCAAAACACGAAATTTTGCCGCTCTTGGACCCCGACACCGCCACCTCGACCCCATCTGCTTTGTCCGGTCCAACAGATTCTTCCTAGTTTGATTCGTCGTCGCAGTTCACTGTTGACCACAACTTCGTTGAGTCCTGGCAGCTCATCGGGTCCGCGGATGGACACAACCAGATAGGTAGAATGACCTCCCCCAAGCTCGATGGCAGAAGAGGTGTGGATGTCTATGATCAATGCATGTCAATCGTCCGGAGTGGTCAAAAATTGGTCGGCGCCCGATGCGTACAGAATCCAGGAAGTAAAGAGAGCCACATAAGACATGAGGAAGGAGAACTGGTTGTTAGGTTTCACATTTCACATAGTGGGAGGTGAGCTTTGATCCAATTGCCACTGTCAAGAAAAGGTGGGCGGACAATTAGAGGAAGGTTCGTGAGTTTTTTTTCTTAATGCGATGAAGAACTACACGCCATTCAAAATCTTAGTTCCATCTCCAGCTACACACACGCACACACCTATATCCAAACTTAATTGTCTCCTGTCTAGAAACTGGAGGGGTCAACAGAATAACTAGGAAAATTGTCTAGAAAATGGAGGGGTCAACAGAATAACTAGGAAAAATGCAAGGAGCGCTGATGGCGTACTTGCTTCCTATCATAATTTCCACAGTTTATCATCTCCATGCACAGACCTCCTGACCCAAGATCCAACAAGGCACTTGTTCACTTCCTTAAGGTCAGGAATTCCTAGCCCAGCAATTTTCTTTTTCATGCATATCATGCCCCAATTGGCAAGATACAATTAATCGGTTGTGTTAACATGATGAAACAATGCAGACCCTTGGACTGAACCAGCAGCTTAATGCTTCAACAATGCAGCAAAAAAAAAAACTCAGGCATGGTAACAGAATCAGTCAACCTTTGCATCCAACACATGGATAATCAGAAACATTTGACAGGGCACAGATCGGCCAACATGGCAGCACCGAACCAAAAGCTCAACACAGCAGCACTAATCCAACATCTAACCAACTCGTTCCTCACAGAGGAACCCCTCCAGTGGATAGTTTGCACTAGAAAACTCAGACCGCAGGTACAAGGCAGCCCTCGGGCATCAGTTGTCAGCGCCTCTCCTTCCTGGACAACAGGGTGCCGGACAACTGCATTTCTCCTGCCTCTGGTATCCAAACGAACATGTCGGCGATTCAAGTTCAATCACTTGTTATCTTGGTCATATCAGAACAACAAAACATCACATGTCACTTCAATTAGTAATAAGGGACAAACTGAAACATTCTTTCTACTTCAGGACTGACTCGAACCAATCGAGCTGACGGTCTTTTTTTCGCAGGAACTGCCTATAAGTTTGGAGGTGGAAGACGTGGTGAACCCGTGAAATCTACTCCCGGAGGGTGATATATTCCTCCGAAGCAGTACTTGCACACCACAACAGAAGCTGCACAAATATAGATCACTCCCAATTAGTGTTTTGTATAATTACTACTCCCTCCGTTCCTAGATATAAGTCTTTTTAGAGATTCCAACAAGGGACTACATACGGAGCAAAATGAGTTAATCTACACTCTAAAATATGTCTATATACATCCGCATGTAGTTCGCATTGAAATCTCTAAAAAAGACTTATATTTAGGAACGGAGGGAGTACAAAATAAGAAATGACGTGCTAGAATTGATTTCACAAAAACATTACTACATCTCAGCAAAGAAAGAAATAATAGTCCAACAATAAACAACAACTCGTGGTACTTTCTAAAAATGAGTATTTTCACAAATGTAAAATCAACTTCGTAACAGTAGTTTTTTAGTGATCGATTCAATGTGACAGAGATGTGTAATCATTCGTACCTTTATTCACGGCAGTGCAATATCTGAGCAATTCGGGTCCTTTTTCCCCACTCAACTCAGCAAAACACCTGTACCGGTTTCTCCCTACATAAGCTTTAAAGTACACATGCCAATAGCTCAACGGGTCATTCTGGTCCAAGATAAACATGTTGCTGTCAACTCCAACTGCACGCATTATCTTCTTATCATCACTCTGTAGGTTAGAAGCAAAAAGATTAGGATTCCACAGATTCAACTATACTTTTGGTCTATGCAGCACCAATACGGGGCCACGGACACGGCCATACAGATATGCGGGACGGGGATAGGGATATGGGGACACGGGATAAAGCAATTTTTAGAAATGGCCATACGACAATACGGCGAGTGTATATATAAAATAATGTAATAAAGACAAAATGATAATCTAAAGATGTGAGATACTGAGATGAGATCAAAATATTATGGCGTGTGGTGAGGCGTAAACAACACTTCGTATGATAGCAAAGTAAATCACACACAACCTGTAACTTTTTAGGCTTCGTATTCAAATAACAACCTTAGAGTTTGTATCGTCGGTTAGGCATCAAACTTGAACTAATGTGGGCACTTGATTTAACTGCCACTTTGTGTTGTTGGATAGTACAACCTGATAAGTTCCAGCTATATTTACGTTTGGAAATGTGTAAATACGAGACATTTTGTTCTCCGAATGGTTTGCTCTCATTCCATGTGGAGACAAATGGGTCGTACTTATGCGACACCTCGACTAGATTGGCACAGGCGACGCCCTCACGCCTCAAAGCCCAAGCTAAACACCTTACGCTACTCTCTAAGGCAGGCACAAATAAACACATACCTGCTGTTGTGCGTTGAACTGCTCAACCGCCACATTAGTGCAGTGAGTTGTCTGACAAGGAGGCTCGTCGCTGAAGTATGCCACCATGTCCAACTGTCTTGGCAAATCTTTTGAATCAGGATAATGTCCTATTCGACTGAGGAGCCGATGATCAACAAACTCCTGACCAACACTATAAAAAGCACAAGTATGTTCTCAGTCTTTCTAATTCAGTCAAATGTGTAACGAAAAGCATGATTATGTCTTAGTTCTACCTAAATCAGTATCTATATATTATTGCTTTGTTCTTAAATTTGAAATGATGAAAAAAAATCCTTTGCTTTTGAACTACTCATATTTGTCTTCTTTATGAGAAATAGGTGCAGGCTTTTAATCCGCAAAGACAATTGAAAACATACCTCTTGCCAGGCTTTGGTGGATGACCTAAAGTAGAAATCACCAAAAAAAATCCATTAGTCAGAATAAACAATAATACTGATTCACTCAATGCAATTTTATTTTATTAGTAGTGCCTCTCTGCATTGCACTTTGCAGGGGTAAGACTAGGTTCCTATAATCCCTCCCCAGACCCCACCTTGTGTGGGAGCTTCTATGCACTGGGTCTGTCCTTTTTTGCCTGAATTAACTTAGCCTACTAGGCAGGGTTTGAATTATGGGAGGGAGGGCTTACCTTCATTAATTGAGAAAAATATTAATTTAGGTATATTCTTTTCTGTCGCTACTGTTTCTTATTGTGTGTGCTAGCTCAAGTGATGCGACTAGTCTGGATTATTATTGATGCACAGGCATGTTTTTTTTCCCTGTTGGGTGTTAATTCAATTATGTCCATGCATGCTGCGCAGTAACAGGAGTTCCTGCCCGCTACTCTGCAGCGGGGATCTTGCAGGTTGCTCTAGGAAAAGGTTCAATCAGAATCACAAAGGGTTGGAGTGCTATGTGAAACAGTGTTTGGTCAGAAGAAAGGGGAAGGTCAACATAGTGGATTGATCTGGTGAAAGCCATAAGTTGGGGCAGATATTCTAGTGCTACTGCAACTCCAGAGACTCAAAAATCCTGATGTTCTTTTCCTGTAATAAGTTCCCCCAAAAAAATTGCCTAAGTTAAATAAAATAGTCTGGATCATTATTTTTTGGGACGTAGTTTAATATGCACAGCCAATTTGGCAGTCTCAGACCACTAAGCAAACAGGTTGCCCTAGTTCACAGTGTACAAATAGGTTTATCTGTTATGTTCTCTTAATTGCAAATGTGAGCCACGCCATGAGCTGAGAAGTATATATGGGCATAATATTTTAGCAAATTAGAATGCTGTTGTTCTGTCACAAACAAGAATGTAGCTCATATCTAACCTCGTGAAGTTGCCATTAGCTGTGCCAGCCTACAAGAGAAAATAATTAGCAATTAGGATTTAGGAGTCATCAAATAATAAGTGATCTGCTCCTTTTAGAAATTTAAATCCATTTCTGAGTATTTTGATGGAAGTTCAACCACCGTTACTCAAGTCATCGTCATCACATATATGGCAAACTAAAAGCTGAATTGATGTTTACCAAATTTAAAATGTATACAAGCTAAATTAATATTTACTAAATTGAAACATATAGAAAGAGTGAAACTGAAGCTCGGTGGTGATCGAGATTTTTGAAAAATTCAAGCAGACGAGAATTAGCAAAAGAAGCCATCAATATGGAGTTATACCACAATCACTGAACTAATCTCAGCATAATGACTATCTGCCAAAGAAACTAGATGTATTGATTACTACCCTGCCCAAACAATCAAAACAACAAAATAGGATCCAGCTGTAGGCTAGTCAAGAACCTAAGAGAAAACTTCATCATTCTGTGGATTCTGATTGAGGTATCTTAATTCTCAGTGAGCAGCTATGCAGCACCGGTACGGGACAGTGGGACACTGACACAGTGATACAAACTCAGGGACACGGGATACGGCAATTTCAAGGAACCATAAGGCGATGCAGCGAGTATATATAAATAATTAATAAAATGGCATGTAATAAAGACAGAATTATTTTAGCAGCAAAGCAATAACAGCAGCATCAGGCCATCAGCAGCCCAACGGTCCAGCAGCACGCATGTAACGTCCCGCTTCTCGGTTTCACTCACAGAAGAAGGATTTGCAAACAAGAGTAGCTGAGAAGGTAGGTGGGAAGAACAACAAGAACTCCTTGGGCTCATAGGATAGGAACTTTTTTTCCCGTTGAAACTAGGCAAATGTTTTTTTTTCTGTTGAAATACAAAGGATCGGTTCCTCTCTATAGGAATATGATTCTATTCCTACAAACCAAAGGGATCCAAAAGAATTTTTCCTACAAAATTCCTATCCTTTAGAATCCCTGCAAAATGAAGGAGGCCCAAAGGGGAATGGTTCTAGGGTTCTTAGGATACCCCTTCCTGTCTACGGCTTTAGTAATCGACATGGGTTTGGGCCCAGTCCGCACCAGCTTTTTTGAAAATTTTGAACTTCAACCTAAGATTGTGTCAAATATGGTTTGTATGCCAAGGCAAACACAAGTTGGCTACTGGCGCAGTGGAGTGGCACACGACCTGTGTTCAGGAGGTCACCATCGACTCACAGTGCTGGCCATTGTGTTTTTTGAACTAGTATTCGCATTGAAGAGAAAACTTCGTCGATGCGTTAGGCATGGCTCGAACCCACGCCTTTCGAGAGCCTGGGCAGTGAACTGACCACTGCAGCAGAAGTTTGCATCCATTCCAGGTTCAATATCATATATTTTGACGCTAAAATATTTTAAATTCAAAATTTATTTGGGGCTGACGCAGCCAGCTTGGTGGTTGGTGTAGTGCTCGTCATGGCTACGAGCGTGACAACGCAGCCCATCAACAAGCAAGCACGCAGGTAGCCCAACAGCAAAGCAATCATGCATGCACCAAGCAAGCGCTCAGTGTGGCAGAGGGCAGCAAGCACAAGAGGACCGGAGGAGATGTCGGTGTAATTTCCGACAATAACAATCATGGGCAGCGTACGCACAGAAATTCAGAGTGGTGCACTTGAGATGAGGATTTACCAAGGTTCAGGTCCCATACAGCGAAACAAAGCGAGGGATGGTCTGAAGCACTTGTGCCAGCATGTGAGTCTATGCATAGCAGTGGCATCCTTTGCAAGTGCGCACGATCTGTTGGGCGTCCACGACCGTGGTTGGCCAATACAAACCATGCAAGAAGGCTTTCCAAACACGTGACTTAGGTGCGGCATGGTGACCACAGGCGCCCCAGTGTGAACTTCCTGGAGGACCCTTCCTCCTCGGAGATGCACCTTTGGAAGACATAGAAGGAGCTCCACTTGTGCAGCTCTCCACTGATGATGGTGGCTGGGTTTGGCGCGTCGGACATGCCACACCTAGCCTCGTCATTTATCCTAGGGAAGGGTTCCCATCATCATGTAATACATGAGGGGCTTAGTCTAGCCGGGGTTGATAAAGAGGACTTCCGCCCCTGAAGCCCAAGCATCCTCTGTCGAGGGTGGAGGCAACCCTCCCAGGCGCGACTCAGACCCAAGGGTGACTTTCTCCCTGACTGAAGGTGAGTGCAACTCCTAAGGGAAACATCTAACAGGACTGAGTTTCACGCGGAGCCTAAGTTGGCCAGCTCGTCTGTCACCTCGTGTCGGCAGAGTACATCATGAGTTCTAGCCCGTCAAACTTGGCATGGAGCTTCCGCACCTCTTGGCAGTATGCCTCCATGGTGGGATCCGTGCACATCCATTCCTTCATGACTTACCAGACGAAGAGATCCAAGTACCCACGGGCGAGGAGCCGGTGGATACCGAGTGATATGGCGATGTGCAACCCGTGTAGAAGCGCCTCGTACTCAGTTGCATTGCTCGGCGCAGGGAAGTAGAGTTACATCATGTACTTGAGATGCTCCTCTTTGGGGCAAGTGAGTACGACACCAACCCCTACACCCTGTACTCAAGGTTGACTATAGGAGGGAGGGATTGAGCTTCACTTCACTCGGCCACGAAGTCGGCGAGCGTCGAGGACTCGATGCCAGTGCGAGGGGTGTAGACCAGACCAAAAGCATGAGTTCCATTACCCACTTCACTGTCAAGCTTCATGCGGTAGCCAACGGAACCAAAAGTCTGAACTGATGGAAAGGGCTAGGCAATCTACATAAACTTTAACACCCGCTCTCACATGTGAAGTGGGAAGTCAACATGTGAATAGACCCAAAGGTATGGGTAAAGAGCCCTATACATGCAGGGGGGGGGGGGCAGCAGTCTTTAGATAATTTGCGAAAGCCTAGACTTGAATTGAACCCAAGACCTCAGGCCCTGATACCATGTTAAGCTTCATGCACTAGCCAATGCAACCAAAAGTTCAAATTGATGGAAAGGGCAAGGCAATCCACATCTTGGTTGTCGATGACTTTGGCGATTAGGGAAGCAGTGACCACATGGACCGTGTGTGGATGTTAGTAATGAACCAATTTGGGACATCATAAACAGGCCATATATGATCTTCTAAATTTATGGGCATCGCACCTTGAACTCAAACAACACCTCATTGATGAAATAGATTGGCCGCTGCACCTTCTGGGTGTAGCTGGGCTCAGACCTTTCGACCACCAAGACAACGCTAACCACCAAGGCAGTCACGACCACATACAGCAGTAGCGGTTCTCCTTACGGGGGGACTAACACCATCAATGTAGTCAGTGTCTTCTTTAGTTCATCGAGCGCCTTCGGCATCCACTTGAAAGTGTGTTGCTTCTTCAAGAGCATGTAAAGGGGCATTGCCTTTTCACTGAGCCGCAAGATGGAGCAATCGAGTGTCGCTGCACACCTAGCCAGCTTTTACATGGCCTTCATGTTCTTGGGCGGCCCCATCTTGAGGACAACTTCAATGTTATCGGGGTTGGCCTCGATTCCTCACTCAGAGATGATGATTCGAGTAGCTTCCCAAAAGGGATCCTGAAGATGCACTTTTCCGATCTAAGCTTCACGTTGAACTTACCGAGGTTGGTGAATGTCTCTGTTAAATCCGTCTGTGGGCCCTCCTTCCAGATCTTGATCACCACACCGTCGATGTAAGACTATACGTTTCTTCCAATCTGATGGTGGAAGCAGCATTTGATGCACCGTTGGTACATGGCACTCATGTTTTTCAAGCCAAAAGGCATTGAGGTGTAGCAGGAGGCACCGAATGGGATGATGAAGAGCGTTTTAATTTCATATCCTTTGTTGATCTTGATCTGGTGATAACCCAACTAGGCGTCCAGGAGGCAAAGTGCCTCACAGCCTGCGACAGAGACGATCACTTGGTTGGTGCACGACAAGGTGAAGGGTCTTTCGGACACGCTTTGTTCCGACTAGTATAGTCGATACACATCCTCCACTCCACTTCTTGTTCTTCTTGAGGACAAGGACCAGGTTAGCCAGCCACTCGACATGATGCACTTCCATGATGAAGCTTGCCGCCAAACACTTTGTTATCTTTTCGCCAATGACCCTGCACTGGTCTTCCCCGAAGAGGCTTAGGTGTTGCTTGACGAGCTTGCCATCCTTGTGAACATTCAGGGAATGTTATACAATGTCCCTCAGGACCCCTCACATGTAGAAGGTGGTCCACACAAATATGTCCCAATTTGTCAAGGAAAAAGGATAAGTGCATCCTTCTGCTCGAGGCTGAGCATGGGCCGATATGCATGACCCTGGCGAGATCCACCAGGTCAATCTCAATCTCCTTGGTGTCTTGCACCGCCTAGAATGACGAGGAGATCATGACACTTGTTATTTGATGGCCTTGAACTTCGCCGCCGTAACCAATGTGATGGGCATACTGGAAGTGGCATCGCACTGTGATGACCCCACTAGGGTCTGGCATCTTGAGTTGGAGATAGGGTAGTTGGGTATCTTCATGAACTTGGCATAGCACGGGCAGCCTAGGATAGGGTGGAAGGAACCTAGCATATCAATAAACTTCAAAACACAGGTTCTTGATCCTGTAGTTATTGGGGGTGCCGAAGGTGACAGGTAGATTGAACTACCCGAGTGAGTTGGCCTGGTGTCCCAAGATGACCCCGTGGAAGGGTACACCAGTCGGCCTAACTCTGAGGCGAGGGATCTCCATCCCATCGAGGGTGTTGACACAGAGGATTCAGAGTCGCTCCCTCCATCCATCCGCACCTGGGTGAGTCGAACGCCGTCGACGAGTTGGTCCAAAACCAGCGGGAATCTACCCGGCAGTGGGACATGTTCCACGTGGTCGGCTCGTCCGAAGGTGATCCAGGTCTCGAACACTTAAAGAAGTGAGGTGTGCTTGGCTTGGTTGCATAGATCTCACGCATATGTGCTTAGCGCGATGCTTGTCCCCGTAGCTGTTGGAGCCACTAGAGATCACGTAGCAATCGCTCGGTCCTGTGTGCCTCCCCCCTCCCCCGCCATGAGCTGACATGCGGGGTGCCAGGAGGCAACATTCGCTCGTCCTGTGTTGGCACCGAGCACATTGAAGGAGGCACACCTTGTCCAAGGCCCCATCAAAGACAGTGCCACTGCATTGAGGCCCAATGTACCTGGCTGCCATTTTGCCCCTTGTCGGGGTGTCGAGTTTTTTGCCGTCGGATGAGGCTCACATCCACACACAAACTGTGCATAGCGCGCCAAGTGTCAAGGTTTTAAATGCAGTAACGTCGAGCAACAATTGATTTGTATGGAGGGGCATGCAAGTAGCGAATCGAGATGGCTGCACACGAGACACACGATCTACCCAAGTTCAGGCCCTCCCTGGAGAGGTAACACTCTACTCCAACTAGCTTTGGATTATATTACTCAAGTGCCGACCGGAGATCGAGAAGATTACCGAACTTGTGTCTTGGATTAAAAAGTATGGCCTTGACGGCAGCCAAGGTGGAAGAGGTAGGGTTAGGTAGAAACCCTAGACCTAGATGGCTCTAGAATGAGATCAACCCCCACCCCTCTTCCGAGAGGGCCCTAGCTCGCCTTACATACCTGGCCGAGCTAGGCTTACATGGTTCAGGTCGGACAATAGGTGGGCTTGTTTGACCGGATCAAACCAGACATGCTTTGCCACCACATTTAGCCTAAATGCTTTGGTATCAGCCATGCAATCAGAAATGCAAATTTAACATGGATACTCCACCTAGCAACCATTCCCTACATTGACCATCCTTGGTGTTGCCTTCATTGGGACTTTCTCCTTCCCATGCATCCAAGGTTTGAACACCACACCTCAGCTTCGTAAATTCATCAGCTAAAGGTTGCATAAGGTCATCAAGTTTAACTCTAGGATGTTCAAGACCGAAAATTATAAGAAAGGACTACATGCTCCAAGTGCATTATTATGACTTCAGGGCGGAGATTTCAAAAAAACAAAAACACTGACCAACAATAATAAGAAACAACATTCGAACTTGACCCACAGCTAGTCGGACATTCCTCAAATCTAATGCAAAGTTTGGTTAATCTGGGTCAAGTTATTCCCATGTTTCACCATCGCATGGGTGCACCATTTGACCAGAATTAGAGCGAGGAGACCCTTTGTGTGATCACATCATTTTTGAGATCTCCCATGCTCATACAATCGTTGCAACCTATCTATTATGGGCATGGGCCACAACACGTAATGTGCGATCTTACTAGAACCATCTCTTTATCAATTAGTAGTCTGCTTGTGTGTGTATTAATTCACATCGATCTATGCAGTGTACTCAAGACTTTTTGCTTTCTGAACAGGGCATGTATTACTTTATTTGGTTCAGTCAGTGAGCAGTGAGGTGCCTAATTTTCCAATGGTACTACATTGTGCAAGCTTCTCTAATATTACTTGTTGTTTTTGCTCTTTGTTCAAGATTTTACAGAATCGGAAGGTGCAACGCTACGAAGGCCAAGTCTGATAAGAGATAGTGCTCCATCCTTCTCTGTTGACAGGTCCAATATTAACTTAATTGTTGTATATTATAGTCTGCACAAGAACACCGTTGTTGATTGATGGACCGTGGGTGGATTGCTTGCTGACCATAAAGTCACTGAGCAATCAATCTGAACCTTGTCATGATGATGTAGTATTGGAACTAATAGTTGAGCTGATGCCTTGCATGCTCTATTACAAGGAAATGCGAGTAAACAAAAAAGTGATTTTTCAACTAGCACTGGGATCGTAAAAATATTATAACCAGGTTCGGTTCGTCATTGATTATGGCAGCTGCACTCCAATCCTTGAACGAACCAAAAAAAGTAGCACTGTTTTATGTATAGTGAACGAAGTGCTGAATAATAAACAATGACCTATGTAGTATCCGACACTGCCCTCGTGCAACTCCAATATTAATACTGTGAATTGCTAGGGATTGGACACCCACAATAAAAAAAAATATGTCCAGTGTTGTTCGAGCAAGAACATACCTCGTATTTGGTCTTTTTGAGACGATTCCGGTTCAAATCGACTGTGTTTTCACAGCTTCCTGCTGCTGCTGCTGCTCCGGCTGATGTTTGCCAGTCTTCTCCCGAATTCGATTCACCCGTGGGCCGCAGGACAGTGGAGGAAGTCGGAGCTCAGCCACTGCACGGGAGATAGAGGCGGGTGAGATGATGGACGAGGCGGCGCCGGACAGAAGAGGGAGGCGGCGCCGGAGGGGGGAGCTAACCGGACGGGGGAGGGAGGCGGCTGCGACCGGAAGAAGTCAGCGGACGGTGGAGTCGGAGAGAGGCCGCATCGGACGGGGGAGGCGGCGGATGTGAGAAGTGGGGACGATGGAGTGGACTAGGGATTTTGACCTAGTCAATCCTGACGGAAAACACTTGATTACAACCGGCCGATAACGCGCAGTTTTCAGCCGCGTGTGTAGCCGTTGGATCAAGCTGTCATCAACGCCAACGCGCCGCGTCTGGCTTCAACCATGTCCTCACAAAGCCACGTGTTCCCAACCTTTCTTTTAAGAAAACCGCATATTCATAATAGATCACGGACCTTTTTTTATAAGGAAACCGCGTATTCATAATAGATCACGGTTCAACAACACAGGCATCCCAATTCTAGAGAGAGAGAGCGCACGCCAGGAGGACATACACTCGGTACAATTGTAAAATAGACCCTGCTAAAATTGAAAATACAGCCGGCTACTTGGGGCCACTCTCCAAAAATGATCCATCAACCATCGCCGACCTCCGTCGTCGCTAAAACACCGTCGGATTGGAAGGAGATGGAAAACCTTCAAACCATGGTCCAGAGACAAAAGCCGCTTTGTGAGCCGATAAAACCATCTATTATGTGGCACGTCGACTGGGGTACTTCCCGTATATCTGGCCATGGGCCGGGCCGGGCCGGGCTTGAAAAAGCCCACGACAGAAAACTGAGGCCCAGGCCCTCCCAGGCCCTATCATCGGGCCTACTTTTCAAGCCCAAGCCCGACCCATCTGGTAAAAATCCCTTATTAGGGCTTAGGGCCATGGGTCGGGCCTCTTCCTTAAAATGTCAATATGCCAAGCCCAAGCCCGTCCAGGCCCTGCTGTTGGGCTGAAAACTCAGGCCCAAGCCCGGCCCACGAGCAAGCCCATCGGGCCTAGGCCCTAGATTTTAGGGCCGGGCCTGAGATGGCCAGGACTACTTCCCCGCGCCTCCCACTGGAGGCCAGCACCACCATGTTCACTTGACGAAGTCGAAGAAAGACACCAGCGCTGCCTGTCGTCGATCGTGAACCCAGCACCGAGCCATCCGCAATCCCGCTCAAGTCGTCACAGCAACCATCAAAGACAAGGCAACCGCCAGCCCAGACCAAAGAAAACTAACCTCGTTGATCCGAGAGACCAAAGAGGAACACACGCCATCAACTCTTCGACGTCGCCTTGGACAGTGACCTCGAGATAGGGAGAGTCGCGGCACCATTATTTGCCGGTGCGCCACCGCTTCCACCATCAAAGCCGCCACGCCGAAAACCTAGCCCTAACCTATATACAAGCCTACGTTGAGGCACCAGGGCTCCCCAACCCTCCCGTCGCCGGAGCTGCGGATGGAGGGAGGGAAAACCCACAGCCTCACCGCCGGCGCTGGACGGAGGGAAACGGGTTTCCTTCCTTTACGCCGCGTCAGGAGCGAGAGGAAAGGAAGAGTGTGTTCCCAACCTTAGAGCATCTACAGTCGGGCGCCTCAAAACCCCTCTCAAACGGACGGCCCGATCAATGACCGGTCAAAAAAAGTCACCCAGACGGGACATCTCAAGCTAGCTTCGAGTGCCCGGGCTAACTGACACACCTCATATTCATCCCAAATCTGAGGCGGGTATGGGAAGGCTCAGGCGCGACCGGGTGTGTCCGCCACGTCTTGCTGACGTGCGGGATCCATGCCAAACACTCTAAAACCAAGTGGTCTGAAGGTCGTTTCCTCCATCAGACCGATGGTGTCGTGTGTCGCCGCTCAGGCACGCCACGCAAGGGCCATAGCCCGGCTATTTAAGTCAGACGCCGGCACCCAAACCCTACCCGTCCACATTTTCTCCCCTTCCATCCTTCACCACGACTTTTCACTCGGCGTCCCCCTCCACAATCAACTAGCCATGCCACCATGCCGTCGGGTCACGACCTACGCCTATCTAACGTCGGAGCACCGGCTACAGCCCCTTGAGCAGATCCTGGCAAGACGCGAAGCAAGGACCATCGCTGGGCTCCCTCTGGACTTGGCGAAACCGGAGGAGGAGGATGCGGAGCCGGCAGAGGCGACGGAGTAGCAGGTAATCCTCGAGTCCTTCCAGTCGGAGACGGGGGTGGTGGTCAACCGTCATATCCTTCGCGAGCAGGAAGCGAGAGTCGACGAGATGCTCACCTATATAGATTAGAAGTAGGAGCCGGGGGGCCCTGAGTTTTCAGTTTTACCGCACACTCCCATCTACCCGACGCCTGGCATGGAGATTGTGGATGTCACCGGCGACGAAGAGCGGTGTAGGCTAGTTATTAGGTGATCAGCGTAGTAAGTGAGTTTTTCTTTTGCATGCTTTATATAGATTTAAGGGGTGAAATATGAGGTATTCGGATGTAAAGAAGAAAATATGAGGTGTGACGGTTCACTGCCCATGGACAGGCTTCCACGCGTCCGCGGGCATTTGAAAGCCGAATTTGGTGTTCGCAGCAGTAGACACTCTTATCCTGTCAGTACCCTTCTTCTTCCCCACCTCTCCAACGAGTGAATTGCAAAAAACATCGACATTGAAGGCTAGGATTGCAGAAATTACACTTCTACAGTTTTGTGCCAAAAACCACTAATTCTGAGGTTAATTTTTTTGCAAAAAACACTAGTCGCTCGATTAGACCGTTTTGAGCACAATTATGACAGGTGGGTCCCGCTAAACAGGGTGATGTGGCATGACATGACATGTTACAAATAGGTAGAATAGCTTAGGCTAAAGTGTAAAGAGCCCTAAAAGGATAAGGCCATTTAAAAAAACATCCACCCCGTGCGTTTCACTGCCCAGCCGCCATGGCAGACCATGCTGTCGTAAGCCAAGCCACTGCCACCACCGCCGGAAGCCACCCCTCCTTCACAGTGTCGCCCACCTTCCCCGGGCCGCCGCTCCTCCCTCCCCTTCGGATCCGGTCGCCTTCGCCAGCTAGCCCGCCGTCGTGGCCTCAACCCCTCCCTCCCCTCCGGATTCGGCCGCATCAGGCCGCCGCCGTCGCTAGCCGGCCCGCCGCCGTGGCCTCCACCCCTCCTTCCCCTCCGGACCTGCTGGCGAGGTCGTTCATCAATCGCAGGCGGCGCGAGCAGCTGCAGGTGGCCCGCCTCCGTGCCCCGCCGTCCTAACAGACACCACTGGCCACGCACGGGAAGGGAGTGGAGGCCACGCCGCCGTCGCCAGCCAACCCGCCGCCGGAATTCCCCTGCGCCCCGCCGCCGGAGCAAGCAACAACTTCGCCGGTCACGCTCGGGGAGGGAGTGGCCTGATGGAAGACGAAGGTCAGAGGACCCGATTGCTTTTTTAGGGGTCCTTTTGCAAAATAAAGTCGTGTCTGGATGTAATTGACTGTTTCTTTTGTCATGTCACCCTGTTTAGAGGGACCCACCTATCATAATCGTGCTTAAAACGACCTAAGCGAGCATCTTGTGGTTTCTGCAAAAAATTAGCCTGGGAATTAGTGTTTTTTGGCACAAAACTGTAGACTTGTGATTTTTTGCAAGACTGTGCTTCAATGTCGATATTTTCTGCAATTCACTCCCTCTCCACCACTTTCTCGTTAATCCTTATCCTCACACAAAGCACACCACAGCCTGCTGTGGCTCTCTCCGCAGTCCTCACGCCACCTCTGGCTGCGCACCACAGCACCGCTGCCGTGGGGCAGCGGAGCAGAGCACCTGTGTTGCCGGAGTTGAGTTGCGCTGGAAACACCATCACCGATTACTGCAGGAACAGGGCGGCGTCATCGCTGCAGGCCGCCGAGAGTTACGAGGGTCGCGATGTCGTGCTGCAACCCGCCACACCCTACTATTGCCATGCGCTCCCCAAAAGAACGCGTGGGCAGAGTCGAGTGGCTGCCGCTGGGAGACGTTGGGTGATGGTGTGCCGGCCGACCGCTGCTGCGACAGGAAGCGGAGTTATTGTGGGGCGCCGGACAGCGATGCTACCTGAGGTTCTTGTGTTGCGATGGCCCATGGATGCGTTCTAAGCACTGCTATCCAAGCTCCCCACACACCGGTGCCGCATCGACGATTGTCAGTGTTGTGACACAGCGCTCGTCAGTGCTACTGTGGCTGCTATGCAGCACATGCGTCTTTGTAGGGAGACACTGGTGATGCGGTACGGCACTCGCCGGAGCTGCAAGGCGGATGGACAAATCGTCGTAGGGGCCGCCGGTGTTGCAATGCAGCACTCCACTAGGGCCACCGGTGCCACGATGCAGCATTGGTTGGCATTGCTAGTACTCCTACCAAATACTCATCGGATACTTTAAGGGAAACGTTTAACACCGGCTGACCGGCCGAAGCCAGCGCCGGTCTCCTCGCGTAGTGGGCTCAAAGCAGGTGGCCCACACACCGCTTTGCGTTGCCCTTATCTCATCCACGGGACACCCTCCTCCACTCATCTTTCCAACCCAAATACAATCTATCTTCCCCTTTCTCTGTGCTTCCTCCAAATAACACAAATCCATGGCAAAATAAATCACACACAGCTTGCAGCTCTGGCGAGAGCATCTGCTGGTCGCGGACACGCGCAGCTCACGCTCTGCCCCAGTAGCATGCCGCGTGCAGCTCTGGCGAGGGCATCATCTGCTCGCCGGGGCCTTCCCCAGCAGATGGCTTGCTGCAGACGAAGATTTCGCGCCCCGCTCCGCTCGCAGGAGAGGGCAACCACCAACAGAAGATGATGCAACCTCGGCTCGGCAGAGCTACAAGCATAGGCTCGCGGAGCTGCAACCAGCCACACAAATGCTGGAACCGGCGACGGCGGTGCTGCGACGGCTTCAGCGGCGATCTAGCTTTGCTGGAACCAGCTACTTTTTTTGCTGGAACCATCATTAATTTTTGCTACCACCCACCCATCCAAATTTTTGCTACCATCTGATTTTTGCTGCAACCGATGAACCATTTTGCTACAGCCGTTTCGATTTTTTGTTACTATCAGTGTTTGTCGAATTTTGCTACATCCATCTTCTGTTTTTCCTGTCTTTTTTGCTACAACCATATTTTGATTTTGCTGGAACTGAAGTCATTTTTTGCTACATCCACCCACGGCGGTGTTGCTCAACGGCAGCAATGGCTTTTTTTTGCTACAACCGTCTCGGATTTTTGCTACTATCGGAGATGCCATTTGCTACCACCAGAGTTTTCGCTATTTCCAGTCTTCCTGGAAGCATCAGGAGTTTTTGCTACCATCCTTTGTTTTTGCTGGAATCATCCTAAAAATTTGCTACCAACGTCTTTTGATTTTGCTGGAACCGGCATTTTTTGCTTCGGTGTCGGCGGTGAAGGCGGGTGGTGTTTTGGTTCGCCGGCGGCGGTGAGGCTGCGAGCGCCGGCGACGAGCAGGGGCAGCGGTGGTCCAAGCGAGAGCAGCGCAGGCCAGCGTGCGGGATCCCGCGAGCGGCGATGGCGCTTGCTTTTTTCTCCTCTTTTTTCCCGTGGGGGAGGATGACGATAGAAGATGCGGGGCAAATCTAACGGTTACGCGCGTCCAGATCTAGCGGCTCTGGTTTGACCGGCCCAAACGTTCCGCCGGTGCGCCGGCGCAGAGTACTGCCCATACTTTAATGGCTCTGCGGATCTTTGTGCTAAACGTGCTACTACTTCTTTAGCAGTGTCAGATTGTTGGACGGACTCTTGTCCTTCCTTGTTAGCAGCTTCATTGCTGACATAGATCATAATTTGGAATCTTGTGGAAACTGTTATCCTATTAATGGAGATTCTTTCTTCCATCTAGTGAACTGAGTTTGAGACGTAGCTGAACTTCTCTTCATGACGTGATGCTGACATGTTATTAACAAAGTTACAGATTGTAAAAGGAGGGCAAATCGCTGAATGTATAAAGCAAAGCAAACATGCCACAAGTCGAATCAACATTATTGATCAACAATGCAATAAATAGAAAACTCCGTTGATACATCAATTTTGTGGGAATTGGAGCTAAACATCAATTACATAAAACAAGATATAGTGCTGTTGAACAGGCTAGGCAGGCATGATGACCAATATTATTTGTTCCAGAGCAGAAACATTAGACAAAGGCTCATTGGTGAGGATTATGCCCCGCCAAGAACAGCAAGTGTAGTTTCTAGTTTGAAGCATATTTTGATTTCAAACTAGCATTAACAACGCCCTAAACTGTAGGCAAGCATAGATGACACATGACAAATTATTCACTCCATCACACATGAAATTCAAATAATATCTGATGAGTAAACATGCAAACATCACATGCCAATAATTTATGTCATCACATCACATAGCAATAATTTTAACTCTAAATTCTAAGGATGCAAACATCACACATGAGCTGATTTTCAATGTGTTCACAACATATATGACAAAAATTTATGGC
Source organism: Triticum aestivum (assembly GCF_018294505.1). Taxonomy (NCBI): domain Eukaryota; kingdom Viridiplantae; phylum Streptophyta; class Magnoliopsida; order Poales; family Poaceae; genus Triticum; species Triticum aestivum. Next base: position 730,629,376 of record NC_057812.1, read on the forward strand.
ATTTATGTCATCACTCGTGATGGTGATTTCAACCTCCAACTAGTACCAATTCACATCCTATGTTGCAGAGATGTAGGGCATCCTCGTGCTATCATGCCCTCCGATGAACATATCTCCTTTTGGATGTTTCAGAATGTCGTGACATGCATGACAACGCTCATAATCCATGGCGCCCCTCATCCTATGGTTGATATTCCGATATATCTCATGGCAACCGCCTGCGGGTAAAACAAGCATTTGATATTTGAAAATATAATACACAGTTATAAAGATTAAGCTCAAGTAAACACATGTATGCTGCCACAATATATCCTAGTACACAAGATTTATGTATGAATAAGAGTGGGCTTCATGTATTGCTTCGAACATGCAGCATCCTACATTAGCAAACAAATGGTGCATTACAAGAACATAGATATTTATCTACGATTGGTTGCACGCTACTCCTACCAATGTTCTATATTTGCAATCATTCTCACCATATGATATTCTGTACTTGCATACAAACAATTATACCCAGAATCTGCATGTTTAAAAAACTGTTGTCTAATGAAAATGACAGTGTAGAGAAGGTGACACCTGGACTGTTGCCACGGGTGGATGTGCTCTCCGAAAATAATAAATAATGGTATATACTTAAAATCATACACTCCCATCAGAAATAAGTTCTCACATAGGATGCCAAAATTTAATGACATGCCCACTTCTCTCACGGAAGAAATTACTTGCACTATTATCAGAAAGAAGACTATCTCAGCAGCCCAGATTTCTTTGTTCAATGGGCTGCTATTGCAGTTTTCTATTTTGGAACACAAATTTGAGTGACTAGAACAAGTTACACAAATCTGTGCGAGGGGAGCTGCACCAGCCCAAGGAGAGAGCGCACCAATAATCCAGCTAAAACTAGAGATATTTTTATCTGTATATTTGAGAAACTCCAGATCAGTTTCAAAGTTGTTAAGTTTATTGATTTACAAATTAGTCCTTTCTTCTCAAGGTAAGGCTCTAAGCTAATCTATCAGTATCCCTCAAGGGCCAATCTACATTTAAGAGGGCCCTAGCCAATGAAAAATTGATACGCTTAGACGCGCTTAAGCACCAAGCAATGCCCTGGTGCTTCGCTTTCAGCCTTAGCACTGAACTAAGCGCCACAAAAATTATAGACGCCTAAGCGAGGGATTGAGCGCTGAGCGCGCGGTGAAGCACGCTAAAGCGCAAGATAGGCAGAAAAAAATTATCGGCTGGGCGCTGTCGCTCGTGTGCATTAGGAAATGAAAAATTGAGTGAAAAGAGGGAAAGAGGGCTCGGGATAGTGTTTAGTGAGTGATTCTGGATACAGAGGACAAAAGAGGGCTCGGGACACATTCGCACAGAGAAGAGCTTGGCGGCAGTGACACACCAACACCACCAACCTCATGCTTGGAAGCGACCTCACACACCAGCGTCCTGACGACAGCCTGCCAATCCTCAACCTCCTCAGCTCCTCCCCCTTAGCCGTCTCGCCCTTCGGTCTTCCCCGGCCTCTCCAACGACAGATCTGATCCCCTTCTCCACCCCGAGCTCCTCTTCCCCTCAAGTAGGTCCTCTGCTCGCCCAATTACCCTGTGTGGCTCTGCTGTTTGCTTGCTTGTGCTGCTGCCTGCGCAGCTGGTTGCTCCTGATGTGCTGCTGTCTGACCGTGTGGTGTGGTAAATCTTGGGTGTGGTGCTTGGCTGCTGTTTGACCATGTGGTACGGTACTTGTTGCTTGTGTGTTGTGGTGTGCTAGGCAGGCTGCTAGCTGCTGTTTACTGTTGTGGTGTGCTGCTAGCTCTGCTACTGCCTACTAACTGGTCAATGTTGTGATAATGCAGTGTGCAGCATGGATGGGTCAAACAAAGGCGGGTCCAGCAGAGACGGTTGGATCAGACCCTTTCCTAGCAAAACTCTGAGGCCTCCTTTGGTTTCTAGGAATTCTATAGGAAGGATTATCGACGGAAAATTTCTTTTGGGGCCTTTTGGTTTGTAGGAATGGATTCCTATTCCTATGTAGGATAGGAATCAATCCTTCACATTTCAAAGGAAAACAAACATTATCCTAGACTAAATGGAAAAATTCCTATCCTATGCATCAAATGGCATCTCTGTCCTACCTGCTCAGGCCTCCTTTGGTTTGTAGGAAATAGAATCCTATTCCTATGGAGGAATTCTTCCTATCCTCCACATTTCATGTCCGTACGGCGTCTGTACAAGATGCTTAAGCGCCCCTAGGCACCACTTAAGTTGTCATTGCACAAAGCAGTAGCCACCGTTCACTCAGCGCCTAGCGCTTCAAATAACCTTGCCCTAGGGCGAAATCAACGACATGGTTCCTTAAGGCTATGCATATGTATATGACTATATGTATATATTTTCACTTGAAAAAAATCAGTGCTTTGAAAATAAGCTTCTTCGAGCAGTTCTTGATGCAAAAACATGTCAATTTGTGATGTCATACCGTCGTGCCGTGGTCACCGTGGGCAAACAGAGGCCAATGGGTGAAACATGAATACTAATTAACATAATGCTTTTAGCAATCCGATCAAATGAAAAGTACTAGGTGCAACATGCTAGTTAAATAAACTGAAACTACAGGTATCATAACTTTAGTTTCAATTGGTATGGCAATAGAGTTTAGCTAGACATAATTCTTTGGGATAACAATCAACTTGACCAATTGGCTGAGTTGAACACTAGATCAATTACCACACGGCAGTGCTATAAGGAACAGAACTAGTACTTCCAAATACCAATCGATGACTAATTAGCAGTGTTACTACAAGCTGAAAACCACTATGTACTAATCCATTGATGCTAGACAAAACTGAGTAGTCAACAAGCAGTACAACAAATCCTGCAACGGACAACCCTGCTACTGACAAAAGGATTGCAGATTTACATCAGTTGTGGGTCTGACCTTGTCCTTCGGAGCTGATAGGCAAGTCTCCTACGATGGTTGCGCTCGTGTAAGCGTAGCGGGACTAAAATGATGCCAACCGCAGCAGCGATGCAGGGGAAGCTATGACACCGGAACCAGCAGCGATTCCGACAATGGCGATGATAGGGCAGCAGAGGGCTTGAACCTTAGACAATGGCTACTGGATGTTTTGCAAATGTTTTTTAGGGAATATCTTGCAAGTGTTTGTATGAGGCCAAAACACATGGCCTTTTATCTGCTTTCCTCCTCATCTGATGTTTCTTTCCATGCTGCTGGCTTGGCTACCGGATCAAACTGGGCCTTTGCACAGGTGCGTGAGGACGTGTCTGCCTATGCAAAAATATAAGCTCATGGGCCCCCTCCAGGTTTGGGCCCTAGGCGGTCAACCCTCCCGCCTTGGCCTACAGCCGACCCTGCTCCCTCTGTATTCACAATTGCTGTTGCGCCCACCAGGAGCTGCACCAGCCCAAGGAGGGGCACACCAACAATCCAGCTATAATAAAACCAGGGATATGCTTATCCATATATTTAGAAACTCCAGATCAGTTTCAAAGTTGTTAAGTTTACTGATTTACAAATTAGTCCTTTATTCGCAAGGTAAGGCGCTAAGCTAATCTATCTCTATCCCTAAATAGTAAATACCTCTAGTGAGTGGTGACAATACAAATTGGTCCTTTCTTCGCAAGGCAAGCATAATGCTGGTTGCTAAATACCCATAGTGAGTGGTGAAAATATATAACTAGCAACCAATATTCAACTATAATAACATAATACATAATAAGGCAGGCATCCAAAAAGCATACCAAAACAAGGAGCATCATCGATAATCGAGACATGCAGCACACGCATAGGCTCGGCATCTTCCTGCAGCTGGAGCTTTGGAATGAGCATGAGCTCAGCGAAGAAGAGCCTCTTTGTAGGGTCATCACTCTTCTGGGGTTTGGCGGTGAAGTTAACATGGGCATATGTTGTTCCACATGCCTCGGAAAAGCAGTTGGACGTCAAGGCTTGAGAAATGTCGAACTTGTGCTGATAGTTGATAATTGTATTAGGAAGATCCCATTAGTGCATCAAGCAATAGAGTTATATAGCAGATTAATATGCTGCGCACGCAATAAATACCTCGGTCTTTCTGGCATTGTAATGCGCCAAGGCAAGGTTAGCAAAGTGTTTAAGTTGTTCTAGGTGAAGCGAAGTGGGGTCACGATGAGCGAAGCGTGCTTCCATGTCCTCAGCGGTTAGGTACTCTTCCCTGCAGGTGAAGCAAGGTAGTTAGCACTTGTTTCGCCACATTGTTAGGTAGAAAAGTCAAGTGTTTTCTCTTGAGCAGTTCCATGTCCCATCGACAATTTACATGGACAGTGTTGAATCTGGATAGGAAAGCACAAAACATGGGAATTCTGTGTGTTTTAGCAGTATAGAGCATCAACATGGAAGAGGAAAAAGAACCAATTTTTGGACTCTAACATGACACATATCTAGCATGAACAAACCAGTTAGTTCACCACTGCCACTAACAGCCGCCGTAATATGCAATGAGATGTGCGCCTACCTAGTGAGTAACCAAGCATGGTCGTGTTCCTAGTACAAGATAGTATTTGATCTGCAAGTCAGTCAAAGCCCTTACTCTGTGTCGCTGGGCTTGGGGTCGTAGTTGATGACTATATTCTCCGGCCAGCCCTCGGCGAGCTTGCGGTACCAGCGGACATGCTCCTTCTTGAAGTCCCGGAAGGCGACCTTGGCCTCCTCGGAGTCGCACCCGCTGTCGTCCATCCTCTCCAGCTCCTCGGCGCGCGCCAGGTGCTGCCGCCTCAGCTCCTCATGCGTTATGAAACCCAGCTTCATCCTGAGCTCCACTTCCAGCGGCAGGGTGCGCGGGAGCCTCCTCCACGTCCCCGGCTTCCTCTTCCTCGCCGGCGCCGCCGGCCCGCCGTCCACGGGTCGTGAGGACGTCGCGGAAGACGCTTGCGACGACAGCGACCAGCTGGGGCCGTCATCCATCCTCGATTTGGAGTCGGGATTGGGGTCCATGGATCCTCGATTGGGATTGGGGATTGGGGATAGTCTCTAGGTTTTCCCTTAGCGGCGGAGAGGAGAGGAGAGGAGCCGTCCCCAGCCGCGCTCTAGTAGTCTTAAGCGCATCGGCTCTCTTATTGGGCTCTATGTTGCGGGCCGAACGCACTGGCCCGTGAAAAATTGGGGTCTGCGAAAAATTTACTGTTTGAACCTGATTTTATTTTTCTTCTAAGAGCTACTCACATGTCCAAATGCTTTGAAATTTGGCACGCACATCACACACTCAGTCATCTCTCTGCATAAAAGAAAATCAGATTTTTTTTTGAATTTTTGTAGCATTATTTTTTTTAGTTTAATATTCATCGGGTGTAGACGAGCTCGGGCTCGGAATTGGATATTCGGTAAAAAAAGTACTCCCTCCATTCACTTTTGTAAGGCGTTTTAGACATTTAGGACAACACCCAAAATAGTTCAATTCCAGCCGTCTTAAATGTCTTACGAAAGTGAATAGAGGGAGTACAATTTTGTGGATAGAACTGTGGTTGGAGCAGAAAAAGGTACTCCCTCTGTAAAAAAATAAGTAAGACGCAAGTTCACGGTCATTGGACAACCCATTTCTACATCATCATCTTGCACGTGTGCAGTGCAGAAATATGATTCCATGGTTCGCTTATAAGTGTCAGGCATTTAGGAACCAAGGAATTTCCTAATTGACTTAATGTCTTAATCTTCATGCGTGTGCAATGCAGAAATATCTGGTCAAGCTGATCCAACTGATTGATAATATCTGTAGTAATAACCAAGATTTTGAGGTGAGCATCAAAATCGTTCTTGTTGTTTATTCGATAATATTTTTTTAATGATATGTTGCTCTTGTTGTTTGCATTTTAGTTCAGATTTCTTGAATTGTGAGAATTCCATAGTATTTGTAGTCATGTACAGTAGATGTGTGTGATAGTTTTTTTTTATTCTTACTCTTGCTCTTTTTCAAAATGTTGAACATAGCTTTTTTTAGCTTGACAGAGAAAAGTTCAAAGACCCTTCGATGTTGTCACGGGAATGGATGCCTAAGTGTCTTGCGCATTTAATTTTAAGGGGAATCACATAGAGAGAAATTCAAGAACAAGTTGTCTAATCAGGTTAACATAACACCTATGCATTTCTCTGTCTTTTTTTACTTACACTCTTCACTCTTTGAAATTAGTACATAAACAGTATATTTTTATCTGCCGTGCAGAAACCATATTTGAAGGTCACTTGCAGAATAAGGATTTTGTGCCTCTTGAAGTCTTTTTCTTTTTCTTTTTGAGGAATTGGCCGTTAACCGCCCATATATTAAGAGGAATAGAATGTTGGTACAACTTGCATATGACGCCGATGGCCAAGACATGATTAGCCCCAGGCAACAATGCAAATTAAAAGAAAAAAGAACTACAGAAATTAATCTGGCTCCAGTGGTGGGTCATTCTCGTAGTCTGATAGCCAGTGCATGGTCGTTGTGGGTAGCTGAAGATCCTGTCTAATAAGATGAAGAACGCCGTCTGCTGTAAGGGAAACATGCTCAAAGACACGCCTGTTCCGCTCCTTCCAAATCTGCCAGCAGGTGTAAATTGCCGTGACCATGTCCTTCCAAGCCAAATAACAAGTGAGATCATTCCACCATTCGGAGAATTTTACGCAAGTTCCATAGTCTCACACCAACAGGCCACCTGATGCCAAATATCCCTAGAAAAGCACTTCATAATTAGATGGAAGGGTGTCTCATCCTCTTGATTGCACAGAGGGCAGCAGTCGGCATGAGGGATCCCTCTGGTCTGGAGATTATCATTGGTTACACTAGTGTAGAACCGGGCTTTAGCGCCGGTTCGTAAGGGCCTTTAGTGCCAGTTCCACAACCGGCACTAAAGAGTGGGGACTAAAGGTCCCCCTCCCCCCCCCCTTAGTACCGGTTCATCATGAACCGGCGCTAAAGTGCCACCACGTGGCACGAGCCAGGCCCGGGTGCGTGCAGGACGTTAGTACCGGTTGGTAACACCAACCGGTACTAAATGTTTGGGGGTGTTTCGGTATTATTTTTTATTTTTCCTTTAATTTTGTGTTTACAATTTAATTTAGTGATTATTTTAGTTATTAAATCATTAGGTGAAACTACCGCAGATTAGTTTCGACTAGATGCATGTGGATCCCAGCTAAGTGATCAAGTATAATATGTGATCACTTAGCTAGGATCCATCCAGCTGAAACTAATCTGCGGTTTCTTTCATAAATGATATAATAACTCATCATCATCATCATATTAATATAAAAACTCTTGCATCATATCATCAACAACGGTAAACTAGCTAGCTAAAAATCATCATAGTCGTCATTACCACTGTTTAATCATCATAGTCATTACCGCTATCTAATCAGCACCAACACTAGCTTAAAGAAAAAAACATTCACTTGTACCAGAAGCAAAGATATCATCGAGTTCAACATGGTCATCATATTATAAGCGTTCATAACACCACAAAAGCAAATCACCCTTTAAGATTAAGTTCAGGACGAAGAACATGGACATGAGAGGACAAAAGTACTAAGAGCTAGCATGAACTAGCTAAATCACTCCTGCTGCTCTCTCTCAGGTAAAATAGCATAGAACATGTATAACTCTCCTGATTCATCATACTGGAGCATGCAGATGAACCTATCTCCTAATCGTGGGCTGCGCTTCTCATTGCTGCCCCTAGTACTTTTCTGGGATCGTTAACAATTTTGCTCCAATCTTTCACTATTAAGCATTCATCGCTTTTAGAAATCCTGAATGCACTCATGTGCAATGTATGATATCTTGGTCGTAAGCTAACCATTGACATGTGACCTTTAGTCTCGATCCACTGAGGCACAACTGTCATCGGGAGTCCCTGTTGAAGAACATCGTATAGTAATTAATATACTTAGCAATGAAAGTTTAGCAAAAAAATAATGTATGCAAAAGATGCACTGAGGACAAATAGTAAAAATCTTACCATCTTTCGTAAATAGATGTGACTGTAGTTCAATACGATCACTATTAGTCACACGTTTTGAGTACTAACATTTCTAAGTGCAGGAAGAAAATTTGTCTTAACAGTATGAAGATCCTTAAGCCATGAAACATAATGACTTGTCTCCTCGCAGTTTAGTTCAGCTCCGGAAGAGTAGTAGGTCCTGTCTACCAAGCGCCGGACATGTTTGCTTGAATGGAAATAAGCTGTCAATAAAAATTAGTTGTCAACTATTTTTAAATAAACAATATCAAAGACATAAATATGGTTGAGAAAATCACATAATGGTAGAACTGGAGGCGTCTGCACATTGATCCAGATGTCTCTATTACCTTCAATATCATCTTCCGGACGAATATCAAAGGTGATAACCATATCAGGCTCAAATGCATAAGCCTTGCATAGTGTTTGTCAAATTTTGCATTCAAAATAGGTGTACGTGTCTGCATTGTATAATTTGACGTTGTAAGTATAACCATGCTCAGTCTTCAGGTAAACTCTCTTTACCTCCATAGTTTCCATAGCACTGAAACCTATCTTATCCAAGACAAAAATTCTTGCATGGCAAGGGATGCGCTAATAGAATAGTGAAAATTTAAAATTATAAGTTGAAGCAAATGAAACATATATAAGTCATGCTTAATTACAAAAAAAGACTTGTCGTTGTGACTTACTGTATCCACTTCGAAGGTCTCACCTATCATCAACAAGCAAATTTCTGTCGCACAGGCCGCGCTGGTCTTCACAGTATTCACATTTAATGAAATCTTTTTCATCGTCAGACGACATTTCCTATGTTCATATAGGTGAAACATTAAACACTTACTAGTTCTATTAATTCAACTAATTCAACTACTTCTATTAGTTCAACTAGTTTTATTAATTCAACTAATTCAACTACTTCTATTAGTTCAACTAGTTCTATTAATTCAACTAATTCAACTAAGCATTTAATAAAAATAAACTTGTTCTATTAATTTTCTTACTAAAATAAAGTAGCTAGTTCTATATAGTAATATTTTAATTAGATCATCAAATCTCAGATATCTAAATTTTCTTACTAAAAATAAACTAGCTCTATTCATTCAACTAATTCAACTAAGAATTTACTAAAAATAAACTAGTTCTATTAATTTTCTTACTAAAATATATAAAGTAGCTATATATAGTAATATTTTAATTAGATCATCAAATCTCATATACCTAAATTTTCTTACTAAAAATAAACTAGTTCTACTAATTCAACTAATTCAACTAAGCATTTACTAAAAATAAACTAGTTATATTAATTCAACTAGTTCAAATAATCTCATATACCTAAATTTTCTTACTAAAAATAAACTTGTTCTATTAATTTTCATACTAAAAATAAACTAGTTATATTAATTCAACTAGTTCAAATATCATATATATACCTAATTAATATCTAGCTCATTCATCTAAAATTGACATTAATATTTAACATCTTTTCCATATAATTCATCTAACATTAACATTCTAACATTCTTATCTACGTAATTCATTTAACATTAATCTAAACAACAGAAAATAGAAAATAAGTAAAAAAAATTATGTGTGTGTATGTGTGTGTGTATGTGTGTGTGTATGTGTGTGTGTATGTGTACGAGCGGCGGCACGAGACGGCGATGCGACGGGGACGGCGCGCCGACGGGCGGCGAGCCGGGGGCGACGGCGCGATCGAGATGGCGACGTAGTATGGGGCGGCGGCGACGGGCGGCGGGGGCGACGGCGTACGACGGGCGGCGGGGGCGACGGCGCGACGGGCGGCGGGGGTGGCGAGGGCGGTGGGGCCGGTGAGGGTGGCGCACGATGGGCGGCGGCGCAGCGGCAGCGGCGATGTCGCGCGAAGAAGTTGGAGAAGAAGTGGGTCGATGAAATTGATTTTTTCGTAAGTGCCATATATATAGGAGGGGCCTTTAGTACCGGTTGGAGCCACCAACTGGTACTAAAGGCCAATTTTCAACAGGTCAAGTGGCGAGAAACGGCACCCTTTAGTACCGGTTCGTGGCTTGAACCGGTACTAAAGGCCCACTCATTAGTACCGGTTGGAGCCACCAACCGGTACTAATGGTTGTGTGCTGTCATCAGCGGTGCATAATGTTTAGTCCCACCTCGCCGAGCGAATTGGGCAGCCGCACTGGTTTATAAACCCTGCCGCGGCTGCTCCTTCGAACTTCTCTATATAGCAGGCTTCTGGGCCTAACTTTGGTGCGCTGCCCTGTGAGCCTGCTGGCCCTTCTGGGCCTCTATTTGCAAACCCTAGGTCTGGCAGGCCCACTGGATAGCGCCTCAACAATTTTTTATATAGTTTTTTTTCTTTTCTGCATTATTTATTTTTGAGTAAATTTTTTATATATTTTTTGTCTTTTCTGTTTTATTTATTTTCTTCTATTTATTTCTGAGTAGTTTTTTTTGCTGTATTTAGTTTCTTTGTGAATATAACAATTTTTTATATAGTTTTTTCTTTTCTGCATTATTTATTTTCTGCTATTTATTTTTGAGTAATTGTTTTATATAGTTTTTGTCTTTTCTGTTTTATTTATTTTCTTCTATTTATTTCTGAGTAGTTTTCACCGTGATCCTCTCTACTCTTTTGCACATGCTATCTGGGTGAAATGATGATACCATGGCAAGTTCCAACATTTTCAGAGTTCATTTTGTAGTGATTTTCAATTTCACCATCATTTATCTCTCTAAACAAATCGGTAAATGATTGAAAAACAACAAATGATGTCAGAACATGTTGGAAATTGATGACGTCGCTTTGAATGCTGCATACTGAACGCAAAAATAGGCTGGAGTTCAAATAAGTTTAAAAAACATTGATTATCATAAAAAAATACATTGATTATCATAAAAAATACATTGATTATCAATGATCTTTTTGTGTACAATCTGAATTGTCAATATGAATCCTCAACGGTTTGGAAACCGGTGAAGATTCATGTTGCGACCACAAATTCTACACATAGAGTTTAATGAAGACCAAGTGCTTGTGATAGCTTGAGAAGTAACATATTTAAGGTGGTAAAAATCTTGCTAGGGGAGCGAGGTGGGACTAAAAACAGCCTACCACAACCTCTTTACTACCGGTTCATGCCACGAACCGGTACTAAAGGTGCTGGACGGGCCCCATCCTCTTTAGTACCGGTTCGTGGCATGAACCGGTACTAAAGGTTCGCGCCGAACCGGTACTAAAGATCTCCTCTCACCTAGCCGTTTGAACCGTGTCCATTAGTGCCGGCTCAAATGCAAACCGGCACTAATGTGTCTCACATTTGACCATTTTCCTACTAGTGTTAGGACACGACCTCGCAACCACAGCCACATGAAGAAGCGGCATTTTCCCTCCACCTTGGTCTTCCAAAGCTTCTCAAAATTGATACCGGAGTATGAGCCCACGAACTGATGTTGATAAGCTGACCATGCAGAGTAAACACCATCTATGGTGCCCTTCCAAGAGACAAAATCCACTTCTGAGTTAAGCTGGACCTGTTGTAGTCTAAGCCAAAGGTGGAGGTGTCCCTGCCATTTCCTAAGAATAACCGTGGAGGATGCTCTGAAAAGTGCCTGGTCGACCTCGTCACAAGGAATAACGGAGCTAATCCAAGGCCTGACCTCCTTTTGCTTATTTAACCACATTCAGTGAAGCCGAAGAGCACACCCAAACTTCCTGATATCCAGCACACCGAGATCTCCAAGTCTCTTTGGGCGATAGACCGTGGCCCAATTCACAAGTGCTATTCCTCCAAAGGCCTCCGTTTTAGATCTCCATAGGAAATTCCTTCGGTGTTTGTCAATTTGTTTGATGACCCAGATGTCCAACTTAAACATCGAGATGAGGTATGTGGGGATGGTAGTGAGAAAAAACGTTAGGAAAAGTAGATACGTTAGAGACGTATCAGCGCCCCACTTGATGGTTTGAAACAGCTCCCGCCGGCGGAACAACAACAGCCACACTCCTCCTCTCTGATAACTCTTTCCAGAATAACATTGAGTGGTGGCACTCCCAGAAACGATGGGCCAAAGTCTCCTCCCTACCACACACAACACAGAAGACACCTGGCTTGATCCTCCTACGATATAGCTCTGAACCCATAGCTAGTCCATTGCGCAGCAGTCTCCAGGCTTGAACTTTGACTTTGTTTGGCACATGCGTCCCCCACAAAGCAAGCCAATTTTTGTGCGTATTAACTGTAGAGAGAATATTTGGTGCAACTCAATTGTATTCCAGGGAGTCGGTCACAATATATACACAGGATGTCTTCCGTGACAAGGAAACTAATCCTACCATATCTCTAGGAGTCAACTATACAAGGCTAGAGAAGATAGGATAAGCAATACAGATATGTCACGTTCAACACCCCCCCCCCCCCCCCGCAGTCGAAGCGTCGGCGTCGGCGATGCAAAGACTGGAACGGAACTCCTGGAATGCAGCAGTTGGAAGCCCCTTGGTCATAATGTCGACAAACTGTTGGGTGGTCGGTACATGAAGAACACGAAGCTGACCCAACTGAACCTTCTCTCGAACGAAGTGAACATCAAGCTCAATGTGCTTGGTGCGCTTATGCTGCACCGGATTCGCCGCGAGATAGGTGGCCGAAACATTATCACAAAAAACCACCGTAGCTTTCGCGATGGAGACCCGAAGTTCGCCAAGTAGTTGTCGTAGCCAACATGTCTCGGCAACAATGTTGGCAACTGCGCGGTACTCGGCCTCAGCACTCGAGCGGGAGACGGTGGGCTGCCGCTTAGAGGACCATGAGATGAGAGAGTCACCAAAGAAGACACAATATCCGGACGTAGATCGTCGAGTGTCGGGGCATCCGGCCCAATCCGCATCAGTATAAGCAAAGAGCTCAGTGGAGGCGGAGGCGCGAAGACGAAGACCGAATGTCGGTGTGCCACGAATGTACCGGAGAATGCGCTTGACCAAAGACCAGTGAACATCACGAGGCGAGTGCATATGCAGGCAAACCTGCTGCACGGCGAACTGAATGTCTGGTCGGGTGAGCGTGAGGTACTGAAGAGCACCAACAATACCGCGATAGAGGGCGGCATCCGTGGCAGGTTGGCCAGCAGTGGCAGAGAGCTTCAGCTTGGCCTCAGCAGGAGTAGCAGCAGGTTTGCAATCAGTCATACCAGCATGATCCAGGAGATCAAGAGCATATTGTCCTTGATGAAGGAAGAACCCGGAAGTGTCACGTCGCACGTTGATGCCGAGGAAGAAGTGCAGAGCGCCCAAGTCCTTAAGCCGAAACTCAGAACCAGGACGACCGATGATATCGCGAAGTAAGTCCGTCTGAGAGGCGGTGATAACGATATCGTCAACATATAGAAGAAGCATGGCGACATGATCAGCTCGATGAAGCACAAACAACGATGTGTCGGAGGTGGTGCTGCGAAAACCGAGAGCAGTGAGGAATGCTGCAATGCGTTGATACCACGCACGGGGCGCCTGCTTCAGACCATAGAGAGACCGTGAGAGCAGGCAAACATCATCAGGTCGAGAGGGATCGACAAAACCAGTTGGCTGCTGACAGAGAACACGCTCTGAAGATGACCATAGAGGAAAGCGTTGTTGATGTCGAGCTGATGAACAGGCCAGTGACGAGAGGCGGCAAGTTGAAGAAAAACACGAATCATGGCGGGTTTGACAACCGGGGAGAAGGTCTCCGAGAAGTCAACACCGGCACGTTGTGCAAAATCGCGAACAACCCAGCGGGCCTTGTACCTGTCCAGAGAGCCATCAGGAAGAAGCTTACGCCGAAAAACCCACTTGCCGGTGATAATGTTAGCACCAGGGGGCGAGGAACCAACGTCCAGGTCCGGTTGGCGACGAGAGCATCATACTCAGCATGCATAGCCGCGAGCCAATGCGGATCACTCAGTGCAGAACGCACCGAGCGCGGTACTGGAGAGATGACCGTGACACTGAGATTGTGGTAGCGAGGGTTTGGTTGATGGATCCCGGCTTTAGCACGCGTCACCATGGAATGATGAGGCGGTGGAGGCGGGGGCCGAGCCCGACGTCGAGGCGGAGGCACAACCACGGAAGAGGACGACGGTGTGGCCACGGGAGAAGCCGCTGGTGAGGCGGCCGTCGAGGCCTCAACGGAGACCGCAGACGGCAGCGTCAAGACCGCGGGCGAGGCTGCGGGTGGCGAAGAGGAAGCCGCAGGGACGATCGCGGGTGACGGCGACAGAACCGCGGGCGAGGCCACGGGTGGCGAAGATGACGCCGTGGCCGAGACGGACGAGGCGGCAGATGAGGCCGCAGGCGACGCGGGGGCGGGCAAGGCCGCCTCCAACGTGGGTGCGGGCGAAGTAGGAGAGGGCCCGGCCGAGACGCCTCCTGCGCCAAGCCAGCGAGGGCGGGCGCCGAAGCCCGGGGGGTGAGATCAGCTCCGCCTGAGCCAAGCACACTAGAGGCACCCGAAGCCTGGAGGGGCGAGGCCGGCTCCACCTGAGCCGGCAAAGGAGACCCCGCCGAAGGACCCGTCGGAGGTGCACGGGGTCGGGGCGGAGGAAGCGCAAGCTCTCCACGGGGCCGTCGAGGGAGATCATCCGAAGACGGACTTGTTGTCGGTGTAGCCTGCTTAAAGGGAAAAACAACCTCATCAAAGTATACATGCCGTGAGACAAATACGCGACGAGAGACCGGGTCATAGCAGCGAAATCCTTTGGTGTTTGGTTGATAGCCGAGAAAGACACAAGCAAGAGACCGAGGCGCAAGCTTATGGGGGGCGGTGGCGGTGATGTTGGGGTAACACAAGCAACCAAACACATGAAGATCGTCATAGGAAGGGGGAGACCCGAATAGAAGATGATGAGGTGTATAGCTCCATCGCGGTTTGCATGGCCAGATGTTAAGAAGGAGAGTGGCGGTGGCAAGAGTATCGGGCCAAAACCGGGCGGGCATGTGTGCATGGAAAAGCAGCACACGAACACTCTCATTGAGGGTGCGAAGAACACGTTCGCGACCGTTTTGTTGGGAGGTGTATGGACATGTAAGGCGGAAAATAGTGCCATGAGTGGAGAGAAGATGTCGAATGGCGAGGTTATCAAATTCTTTTCTGTTATTCGTTTGAAGATGAGCAATGGTGCGATGGAAGTGGGTGTGGACGTAAGCATAAAAAGCGTGGAGAGTGGAGGCGACGTCAGATTTACGGCGTAACGGAAAAGTCCAAGTGAAGTGAGAAAAATCATCTAAAATCACAAGATAATATGATAAGCCCGAATTACTAGGCACGGGAGATGTCCAAACATCACAATGAATAACATCAAAAGGAAAAGTGGCTATGGATGTAGACGAAGGAAACGGCAAGCGAACGTGTTTTCCTATGCGGCAAGCATGACAAGTGTGAGCCGCCGATTTATTACAAGAAAAAGAAAAAGTGCTCAAAACTTTGTGAAGAGCGTCGGCGCCGGGATGACCAAGTCGAGCGTGCCAAAGCGAGACATCGGCATGAAGAGCAACCGGGCCACCACTCGTCGTAGGACCACATGGGTAGAGATCGTCAGGGGAATCACATCGGTGCAGAACCCTCCGGGTGCGAGCATCCTTGACAGAGAAACCAAGAGCGTCAAACTCAACAGTGATAGGATTTTCACGAGTAAGAGTTTTAACAGAACATAGGTTTCTGATTAAGGACGGTGAAACTAGCACATTATTAAGAGTAAGAGATGAAGAGGGAAACAGAAGAGAGGATGAACCGTGATGAGTGATGGGAAGAGAGGAGCCATCACCCACCACGATGCGGGAGTTGAAGGGATAGGGAGAGGCACGAGAGAGGATACCGGGGTTGGAGGCCATGTGAGCTGCGGCGCCAGTGTCCATGTACCAATCACCGCCTCCGTTGTAGGTGCTTGGCGAGGGTGCAGCATGAAGGGCGGAGAGGAGCGCCGGGTTGTAGACCGGCGGGGCGCCGCCATATGCGCCGTAGCCTGGGTAGCCGCCGTAGGCCGAGGGGCCACTGTAGGCCGCGGCGGTGCCGTGTGCCGGGGGAGCCGGCGTGGTCAGCAGCACCTGATGAGAAGACGGCCGCGGCCCGAGGATGCTTGGAGCGGGAGGGCGGGGGATCGGCATGGAGTAAGCATGCACAACCCCCGTACAGGGATTATACCCCGAGAGCCATGGCGGAGGAGGGGCGGCCGTGGTTGCAGCGGGAGGACGCGGCGCCGAGTTGGTGTTGCGGTCGCGACCCCCGCGGCCCTTCTGCTTGCATCCACCGGCAGGCGCGGGCGCGGGTGGCGGGGTCGGAGTAGGCGCGTGTCGGTGTCAAAACCGGCGGATCTCGGGTAGGGGGTCCCGAACTGTGCGTCTAGGCCGGATGGTAACAGGAGACAAGGGACACGATGTTTTTACCCAGGTTCAGGCCCTCTCGATGGAGGTAAAACCCTACTCCTGCTTGATTAATATTGATGACATGGGTAGTACAAGAGTAGATCTACCATGAGATCAAGGAGGCTAAACCCTAGAAGCTAGCCTATGGTATGATTGTTGTATGATGGAGTTGTCCTACGGACTAGAACCCTCCGGTTTATATAGACACCGGATAGGGTTAGGGTTACACAGAGTCGGTTACAATGGTAGGAGATCTTGAATATCCGCATCGCCAAGCTTGCCTTCCACGCCAAGGAAAGTCCCATCCGGACACGGGACGAAGTCTTCAATCTTGTATCTTCATAGTCCTGGAGTCCGGCTGAAGGTATAGTCCGGCTACCCGAACACCCCCTAATCCAGGACTCCCTCAGTATCCCCTGAACCAGGCTTCAATGACAACGAGTCCGGCGCGCAGATTGTCTTCGGCATTGCAAGGCGGGTTCCTCCTCTAAGTTTTCGTAGAAGATTGTAAACACCAAGAGTAGTGTCCGGCTCTGCAAAAATAAGTTTCCACATATTGCCATAGAGAGAATAATATTAACACAAATCAAATCTGCTGACGTATTCCGCAGCGCGACATCACACTACAGCCAAGTCCTTTACTCGAATCGTTTTTACTTTTCCACCTCAGCACGTTTTGCGAGGCGGTTTCCTTGGCACGCCTTGTCAAAGCAGAGATCGTGTCCCCCTTTTACGGGATTCTCATCAATACGGACGTGGGTAACCCAATCGTGCCCGTTAGCACGTTTCCTCGATTAAAGGCGAGTCCCAAACGGTTATGGGGAGGGCTCTTGGTATTCAACCTCTTATAAAGAGACAAAGGCCTTACTCCTTTTTCCAATCTCAAACGAGTTCGCCCGTCGCCTCGAGTTCCAACACCCTAGGCTCCAGATTCCAGGCGCTTCGGACCTTCGACAATGTCCGGCTCTGACCTTCAAGGCCGATGGCCGCCCTCCTCCGTCACGGAGGAGGACATGCTAAAGTTAAGGGAGGATAAGTTCCTGACCGGCGAAATTCGCATAGGTTGCCTGCTCAAGGGCAGGCCGTTCCCAGTCCCCAGCCCGGTGAGAGCGTGGTGTTCATGTCTCACTTCCTTTGGGGGTTAGGCTTCCCAATGGATCCCTTTGTGAGGGGGCTGCTGTTTTATTACGGGCTGGAATTCCACGACTTAGCTCCGGAGTCCATCCTCCATATTTCCTCATGCATCATCGTGTGTGAAGCGTTCCTCCGTGTTAGCCCTCACTTCGGATTATGGCTCAAGACTTTTAAAGTGGAGCCGAGGATGATCGGGGGACGGCACGCAGAGTGCGGAGGCGCTGTTATAAGCAAGAATGCTAATGCTCCATGGCCCGAGGGCTCTTTTCAAGAGGAGCTTGGCTTGTGGCAACGAGAGTGGTTCTATATCACCGCTCTCAGGGGCACCAAGTGGGTGGCGCCTCCTGCCTTTCGCTCGGGTCCTCCACCACGACTAGCGTCATGGGCCAGCAAAGGGTTAGACTGAGGGTTACCCAAAGACGTGCCCTTGCTGCAGGGCCGCATTAGGGATCTCTTAGAAGGAGACCTCAGCCTGGTCAAGGTGACGCAGGTCATGCTGATTCGCCGAATTTTGCCCGGCAAACGTCGCTCCCTTCGCCTGTGGGAGTTTAATCCACACTACAAGAAATATGTCAACTTATGACCTTCTGTCAGTGACCCTCGAAGAATTGGTCATAAATTTATGACCATTTTAGACCAATTGGTCAAAAGCTGTTCAGGGGGCTCCAAACCCTAAACCATTGCGACCATTTTGGTCAGAAAGGTCGTAATTTCCTTACACGAAATGGTCACAAAGCAAACAGTGCTAGTCTGCTGCCTTATTTCTAGTTGTTAATGACCAATATAGATGGTCATAGCCTTGTAGATTGTGGTGGGTTGTGATGACTAGGCGCCATCTCATCAGTTTTGCCTATGTGTCATGTCCATGTGGCAGTTTTTGCCCTAGGTTGTGAAGCAACCAATATTTCTATCATTCCCAAAATTCCCAAAAAAATCTCATAAATTCTTTGGGGCATATCTTCATCAAATATGTAAAAATCCTTCCTTGCCTAGTTCAAAACTAATTCAACAATATTCATTTTCCTATTCTGTTCACAACAACACTTTATGAAGGAAGTGCTATTTATATATTCTTGATTGCCCTCGGAATTTTTGGGCACTCTTTCCTATCCAAATAATTACCGCATGACAAAATTCAGCTCCATTTGCCTAGCAAATCTTCCTCGGCAAATTTCCAAAGTTTTTGTCCACCTAGAAGCATTGTGATGGAAGTACCTTTTTTATATCTCTAAATGAGATGAAATTTATACAGTTCATTCATATGCCCAAATTATCACCCTCCTCCAAATTGCAGCTCAGTCAAATCATCTATGTGAGCCCAGGTTCAATTTATATTTTATGGCCAAATTGGCACGTTGCAAAGCAAGTGTTATATAGACCCCTCCTATTACCCTCAAACTTTTCGGGCACTCTTCCATACCCAAATCATTGCCACGTGATAATATTCAGCTCAATTTTCCTAGTAAATCTTTCTCGGGAAATTTCCAAAGTTTCTACCTCAAGAGAAGCTTTGTGAAGTAAGTACTAGCTAGGCTTACCCAAATGATCTGAAAATTTACCAGCGCATGACCATACCAAAGTAACTTACCCACACCAATTTTGAGCTCATTTCATTCATCCAATCTCTCTCACTAGTTTTCCCAAGTTTTTGTCCATAGAAGAGCATTGTGAAGGAACTACTACTTTGGCATGTCCAAATGGTATCAATTTTCTACAATGCTTTCCTATGCCCAAATAACCATCCTCCACAAAATTTCAGCTCACTCCATTCATTGTTTTGAGCCCAGCTTCAACATTCATATTTTTGTCCAGCGTGGTACTTTGCAAAGCAAGTAACACCTAGGGTCCTCCTTTTGAGCTAAAAATTTGTGAAGACATTCTCCTTAGTAGATTATTATCCTCAGCCAAAACTCACGCCCATTGGCCATGTGCATTTCCCGTACCGCTAATCAAACACTTGGCTGCTAATTCATGTTTGAGCATCGATCAGTCTCCTCGTGAGAATCTTATGTTGTAATTTTCTTCCTAGAACCAACTTGGGGAGTGCCCAACCCACTAGACATGCCTAGGCCGCCCAGAACACATGGCAACATTACGGTCACGCGGTGACCACGCGACGGGCATGCGAGTTTACGCGCTCTAGAGTTGGGGCCCTCGACCACCGCCCAAACCTCGACGTATCGCCACCAAACCATGTATTTATGATTAAATAGGTCCTTATGTAACTAGAAATGATTTTTAGAAAAAATAAATAGCAAACTATGAGGTAGCTGCAGTTCAAATTTGACCCGCTTCCAACTGAATCGGCGGAAATTTGTCTTTTTCACGAGAGGTGGATCAAAAAAATTTACACCCAACCATTTTGTCAATTGTGCATTAAATATGGCCTAATATTTTATAAAAATGATTTGGTCCAATTTTGCAACAATTATTTGGTAGTTCCTTCACAAAAAAACCTCCTTTTGGGCACTCGAAAAATGGAAAATGGTTTTTTCGTCCAACGAAAATGAAAACTTCCTTAGGCAACATTGTTTGACATTCCAATATGCACCCTTGTGCACAATATGACATCATTTGAACAAACTATGCCATTAATGTGGCCATAAGATTGATCATTTGGCTTGAAAGCCATTGATCTCCACACGTGATAGCTCGTTTCTGAGAACACTTTTTTAAAATAATTGCCATATTACAAGTTTGTTATTTTTCCTGGGAACTTGGCCGCAAATAATGACACAATGCGAAGGTTTCCCAATTTTTTGATTTTTTTGAATTTTTTATGCAAGTTTCAAAATGCGGTCAAAACGGCGAGAATGACCGTTCCTAGCTAGTGGTTGAATCTTGGGATTTTTTTGATGTTTCTCTGATTAAATAGGTACTTATGTAACTAGAAATGATTTTTGGAAAAATAAATAGCAAACTATGAGGCAGCTGCAGTTCAAATTTGACCCGCTTCCTGCTGAATCGACGGAAATTTGTCTTTTTCACGAGAGGAGGATCAAAACTTTTTACACACAACCATTTTGTCAATTGTGTATTAAATATGTCCTAGTATTTTAGAAAATCGATTTGGTCCAATTTTGCAACAAATATATGGTAGGTCCTTCACAAAAAAACTCATTTCGGGCACTCGGAAAATGGAAAATGTATTTTCCGTGCAAAGAAAATGAAAACTCCCTTAGGCAACATTGTTTAGAATTCCAAGATGCACGATTGTGCACAATATGAGATCATTTGAACAAACTATGCCATGAATGTGGCCATAAGATTGATCATTTGGCTTGAAAGCCATGAATCTTCACACTAGATAGCTTGTTTCCGAGAACACTTTTTAAAATAATTTCTGTATTACAAGTTTATTATTTTTCCTGGTAACTTGGTCACATATAATGACGCAATGCGAAGGTTTTCCAATTTTTTGATTTTTTTGATTTTTTTTATGCCCGTTTCAAAATGCGGTCAAAACGGCGGGCTTGACCGTTCCTAGCTAGTGGTTGAATCTTGAATTTTTTTTGGTGTTTCTATGATTAAATAGATACTTATGTACCTAGAAATGATTTTCGGAAAAAATAAAGAGCAAACTACGAGGCAGCTACAGTTCAAATTTGACCCGCTTCCAACTGAATCGGCGGAAATTTGTCTTTTTCACCGGAGGTGAATCAAGGCTTTTTACACCCAACCATTGTGTCAATTGTGCATTAAACATGTCCTAGTATTTTATAAAATCGATTTGGTCCATTTTCGCAACAATTATTTGGTAGGTTATTCACAAAAAAACCTCATTTTGGGCACTCGAAAAATGGAAAATGACTTTTTCGTCCAAAGAAAATGAAAATTTCCTTAGGCAACATTGTTTGCCATTCCAATATGCACCCTTTTTGCACAATATGAGATCATTTTAACAAACTATGCCATGAATGTGGCCATAAGATTGATCATTTGGCTTGAAAGCCATGAATCTTCACACTTATAGCTCATTTCTGAGAAAACTTTTTTAAACAAATTGTCGTATTACAAGTTTATTTTTTTTCTCGATAACTTGATCACATATGATGACACAATGCGAAGGTTTTCCAATTTTTTGATTTTTTTTTTGAATTTTTTATGCCCGTTTCAAAATGCAGTCGAAACGGCGGGCTTGACCGTTCCTAGCTAGTTGTTGAATCTTGGAAACCTTTTGATGTCTCTGATTAAATAGATATTTATGTACCTAGAAATGATTTTTGGAAAAAATAAAGAGCAAACTATGAGGCAGCTACAGTTTGAATTTGACCCGCTTCCTGCTGAATCGGCGGAAATTTGTCTTTTTCTTCAGAGCTGGATCAAGGCTTTTGACACCCAACCATTTGGTCAATTGTGCATTAAACATGGCCTAGTATTTTAGAAAACTGATTTGGTGCAATTTTACAACAAATATATGGTAGGTCATTCATAAAAAAACTTATTTTGGTCACTCGAAAAATGGAAAATGAATTTGGCATGTTGCATCCTTGGTAGTGAGCAATTTGCGGGGGAGGCTCTGGAAGTGGTGAAGTAATTTGCTGGAACCGACAATATGGATTGCTAGAACTGTTGATTCAGGATGCTTCATCCCGGCGGTGAGCAGCCTCAGGGAGGTGCTAGAACTGGTGAATGCTACAACTAGAGAATGTCGGGGTGATGCCGACTGTGAGGCGCCAGACTGCGCTTGTGCGCGACAGCGCAACAGCGGGAGGGTCAACGATGTGTTCTATCTAATAAGAGCAAGATAGGAAAGAAAATATAACTTCGGGGGTGAATCAAATGGTTACATACGAAAACATCGTAGGGGCGCCAGGTAAGCGACCCAAATTTAGACCGATTGACCGGCGCCTAACAGCCGCCTTTTGGGAAATGGTGTGGTTAAATTTTGCAACACCGATTTGTAGGCATTTAAAAAAAATCAGAGATTTGGGTCCAAATTTTGGATACTTGAGCGCGAGCCAGCCAACCAATGAGAAGCGAGGAACCACATCCACGCGGATCACCAAGTTGGACATGATCTGAGCCATCCATCACGCGCCCATCCAACGGTGGATATTGTCCTGAAAGACCAAAACCCTAACCCACCTACCCACCCACCCTTTCCTTCTCCAGATCCGATCGAGGCTATCACGCCTTCCTCTCCCTCGCCGCCATCCCCACCCACCACCGCCGCCCCCACCCACCGCCGACCTCGTCTTCGCCATCCCCCTCCCCTCGCCTTCATCCCCCATATCCACTAGTCTCGATCCGGCGTGCGTGCGTGCCAGCGCGGGCGTGCCTCAATTCGATCCAGCGCCTTCCTCCCTCCATCCCTTGGCGTGTGTGCCGGCGCGGGTGCCATGTGGGCAGCTCCAATACGACCATGACCACGAACGGCGGCGGCGGCGGAGGGAAGGACAAGGTGAAGGGCTCTGCAGTCTCCTTCACGGAGGGCGAGGAGGTGCTCGCCTACCATGGCCCGCTCCTCTACGAGGCCAAGGTTCCCCTCCCCTTCCCTTCCCCCTCTCTCCCCACCTCCCATTCCGTTCTAGGGTTCGCCCGCCGCCGCGTCGGCTCCCCGGAGCTTCTCCGTTACATTTTTTTCGGTCGCGGCTAGGGTTTCGAGCAGGGCCGTCGGAGCAGGCGAGGGTTCATGGAGTTGTAATCCGAGGGTGTATCACATCGGATGGCACAACACTCTTTTTTTCTTCAGAGAAGAAAGAAACACAGCGCCGTTCTTCCTCTGCACCTCCCAAATTTTTACATTTAGGGCATAATTTTTAAATTTAGAGCGCACATGAGGACACTAGTTTGTGCGTATCCCAGTATCAGACCAATTTTTAAATTTAGAGCGCACATGAGGACACTAGTTTGTGCGTATCCCAGTATCAGACCATGATTAGCACCAGGTGAATTGTTCTCTTGGACTATGGGTACTTCATCTAGTAAGTAACAAGGAGTGGGAGATGGGACTATGATTAGCACCTGAAGGCTTGATGACATTTACCAGTTGCACACCTGCAATTCTTCCTTTAGTAATACCAACTTTGTTCTGTCTGCAGCCTGTCGTCTTCCTCCACGGGGGTCCGGGGATGGCACTTCACCCGACAACTGTGGGTTCTTCGATCCGGAGTTCTACATGATCGTGCTGTTCGACCGGGTTGGTTTCGTTTTGATCCCCTCGTGTGTCTGTTCACCGGTGTTCCTAGGAGATCGTGGTGCTTAATCTGCTTGTGTTTGATTGCAGAAAGGCGCTGGAAGAGCACTCCCCATGCTTTATCTAGAGGAGAACACCACCTGGGACTTGGTGGCTGACATTGAGAAGGTCAGGCAGCACATCGACATTCCAGAGTGGCAGGCAACTGCAAATACATCTTATTTTGTCAACTGCAACATATACCCTGCTGTAAAGAAACCACTTGAAGAAAATATTTAAGAGAGCAGGGCAGTTCGTGTAGATTTTCTTGCATTTGTACATAGCTATTGATCATGAATGTTGCAATGCAAGTTATTAAAAGAATGATGATACCTCTTAATGCCTTGTCTTTTCAGAAACTAGCTAGCTAGTCAAGCATTTCTTTTCAAGTTTGATACTAGTGTTATTGTTGGAGATATATAGTGGAAAACAACATCCACAGTGGTATAGATTGTTCCAGTCCATGACATTCGGGTGCAAATTGGCACATAGCACAAATCTTCAGAGATTTGAGCATACTCCTACCAAATCTTGTACTATATGGCATATCATTAATGTAGGTTTAATATAGTTCTAGCAGATTTAGGCAAGTAGTAGTATATCTTATCTAACTGGACTGGGTGCTCTTTTTATATATGGAATGATATCAATGTAGGTTCAATTGGGTTATCTGTAGATTTTCCATCTTCTGCATTATTCAGATTATTTTACCTTACCTTGTTTGAACCAAGAATCTGAGCAAAATAGGTAACTTTCAACTCAAGGATTTGAATTTATTTTGGCAGGCACCAATTGGCCAATGAGATGAAGGAGCTGAAGGAGATCCACATGGAGGACACCGAAGAGGAGGAAATGCATGACATCGACAGCTGCGACTTCGGCAACTCCCTTGCGGTTGTTGAATATGTGGATGAAATTTACAGCTTCTACAGAAGGACCGAGGTAATTATCTACTTGGAACCCCGGTCAAGTTATCTAGTACAGAGTTGTGTGTCTGACCTGACCTGGCGAACTCACCCAATGCAGGTCCACTATAAGTTTGAGCTATTGGGTGAAATTTTATTCCTTACTGTCAACATCATTGATAGATACCTGGCCCAGGAAAATGTCGCTAGGAAGAAGCTGCTGCTGTTGCTGTTGCAGGTTTATGGCACTTGCAGGGACAACACAAATTCCATCTGTTTTTTGTTCTTTGTTTTGATTGATGTGCGTTCATTACCAATTCCTGAGGATGATTTGTGTTCCTCATGGAGATTAGTCTCGGAAGCTACAAGCTATTCTCTGTTGTGTGGTATATCCTGATTGGTGGCATTCTATGTGCCAACTTATCCTGGAAACGACACATACATTCATATGCAGTCCTCTCTTATTTTTCTTTTCTCTGTGTTAAATGATCTAAATGTGTGGACCAAATGATCTCATAGTTTAAATGCACCATAGTTTTGCATAACCTCAATACATTTACATGCACACGCATACACATTTGACTGCTGAGTATTTGAATTATTGGAATGTGGGGGTTGGTCTGTTTATTCCCATGTTCTTAAGTTTTGTGTATTTAGACTGTAACTCTTAAGATATCATTGTAGCTGTAAGTAGACTGCAAGTTACCAGCAGATTGTAATGGCAGTCTAATTATCACTTTAATTTTCTCCCAAATGACTGTAAGTGGACTGTACGTTGTGACACCACTGATGCCAGACCTACAAACAGTAGTTTGATGGATTTGTAGGGTTTTTTGGGCTGTGGTATTACGATAGTTGTAGCTCACATGTTTGAAACCAGGTCCAGTTCCAACCCGATTAGGATTGGCCTTTTAGCAGCATGGATTTACCAAGTTGGGATGTTGGGATAGTTGGATTCCTATTGTCTCTTGTAGCACCAAATGCTAGTATGTGTTTTACTAAAGTCATCAGATAGTTAACGCACTGTGAGATGTCCACACTTGTTTTGTTAACAAACATGAACTGTTGAGTCATCTATTCGTGGCTGTTGCTTTTGTTCAGTATATACGTGTGCTTTCTGTTCTTTTGTTCTATTCACTGTGTGAGTACAGTTTCTTGTTGGCACCAAGGTGTCTGAGATGGTCTTCCTGTTGGTGCATGAGGAAGAGGAAGTGAAGTCATTGATTTGTCCACCGAGGAAGAGGAAGCGTGAAGTCTTTGATTTGTCCAGAGGGTAAGTCCTCGGTCTGTCCCACTCTTCCTTTGCTATGTGATTGTGACCTCCATGTGTTATCTACTTATCTGGACACTATGGTTCATATACTATTCTTGTGATTTTCCAATGCTATGTCAAAAAATGAATCTGTAACCTTTAATGAATTCAATGTATGATCGTGATGAGAACGAATGAATGAATGATATCATACCAACTTGTTTTTGCCCTTGATCAGTATCATTTGTGGTAGCTCCTAAGCAACATGATCTTTTTCTTACTCCGAGATCCCAAGTGTGGTGCTGTACTTTTGTTGTGCTTGATTGATGTCCTACTAGCTGCTACTGTTAATTGTTACTGTCATGGTGTTAACACTGCTTAGAATATGTTATGCACCTTAATTCTAGTAGTATTTGTTGTCAAAAGCATGATTGTATTGTGAGCCATCAATTTCTTGGAGTCTTCTTAGAGCTTGTTGGTATTTACTTTTTTCCACCAATATAATATTTGCTAATATTTACTCATGGTTGCTACTGTTATCCGTGCCCTCATGCATTAGGATCGACCCCTAGCTGCTTGTGTATTTGTTTATTATTCTGTTCAATATTCTTTTCCTAGCTATTGTATGTTTGAGGATATGGCTTTCATTCTGAATTCACAGCCATGATAATGATCGTTTCCTGTCTTTTACAGGAGCTCCAGGCTCAAGAAGTTGGAAAAAAGGAATGCTTCATCTTTGTAGCTAATTATATGTTCCTGGATGATGTGAATGGCTGTTATAGTATTTCATAGCGGCACTTTTGTAGTTGTTCTAAATTCCTAGATGATGTGAACTATGGCATGAGTAATATATATAATATACTCATTTTGGTCGCCATTTATGAAAATTTGTGTGATCGGGGCTCTTTGGACCAAAATACTGGTTACTTTATTGTTGATACTTTATTGTTGATATGTCGGAAATGAAACATATACTATTTGGGCCCTAAAAAGGCCACAAATCAAACAATGAACAAAAGGCGATGGCCAAGTAAATAAAAAGGCTTAGGCCCAAAACGAAATAGATCACAAAAAGGCCATGATCCATGAAATAAAAAGGCCAAATTGTTGGGCCAGGCCCATGTAGCTAGAGAAAATTAATAGAGAAAATATATAGTAAAAAGGCTGAATTGTTGGGCTAGGTCCATGTAGAAAATCGAATTGGACCGGGCTGAATCTTGTGCCACGTCAGATTGCCACGTTGGATGCCTACGTGGCCTGGAGAGGTTGCTAGTGACCAAAACGCCACAGTAGATGTATTTTGGTCATAAACGTCTAGGACCATTCCAAAAGAAAGGTCGCTATAGTCAGTTTACGACGGCCAGCTTTTAACCTTATGTTTTTGGTCACAAATGGAAATTTGTGACCATTCAGTGACCAATAGTGGTGGTCACAAGTTGACATATTTCTTGTAGTGCCAGAGGGACCGCGGGCTCTCCAGCATTTCATGGGCGCAACGCCCGCGGAGATGTATAAGCTGTTCTTCGGATCACAAGCAATGTGTCCGGATTTGACCGAGGACGCAGGCCTAAGCTGCAATCGCCCGGATACTCAAGTAAGTAACCTTGTGCCCGGACCTACTATCCGTATAATTGTAATAAACTTGCCCCTAAAAGAGCTGTCCTTTTAAACAGGAGTGGATAGCGAAGGCAAAGTTGATCAGGTGTCCGGCTCCCCTTCCCGAAACCAGGCCGGATCCCGTGCTTGTCAGGATGTTGAAGCTAATGCCTTTGGAGGGAAGTGAGGGGGAGGACAAGGAAACTATGGCCTCCTCGAAGGAAGCTGCTCCGAAGGGAGGAACCGACAATTCCTCTCCTAAGGGGAAGAAGAGGGCCGCCTCTGACGACCCGGAGACCATGGCCTCGAAGCGGGGGGAAAATCCTCGTCAGAGGGTCCGACACCGGGGAGTTCCTCGGCCGAACTGCGCCCTCAAAGGGATCAACCCTCCAATGAGCCGTAAGTAGAGAAAGATTTTCCTTTTGAGGGATGAGAGAAATCCTTGATTTATATCTGAGAAGATTAACTGGAATTTTACCTTGTAGCTCGGACCTCAGCCTTTCTCAGCAGAGCTCGTCTTCGGGGGATCTTCTTCCGGAGATGATGGAGAGCGGAACGCCTCCTACTGCCGTACCGCCTATCGAGGCGGGCAACCCTGAAGTGTCGTCGCAGAGGGTTTCTTCGGATCCGGCAGGGGCGGAAGATGGCTATGTGGCCTCCCACGGTTCTCCATGTCCGGCCTTCGAAAGAGGCCATAGGACAAGTCCGACACCGTCTGGTGCTCGGCCGGAGGAGCTAAAGATTCTGCTGGGGCGAGCTTCTATCTCAGAGGAGCACCGTGCATTGATGGGCACGGTGATTGAAAGGATTTCATCTGCAGAAAGCGGATTGCATGAGGCCGTCAAAAGTTTACTGACGGGTTTTGAGGTACGTTAGATAATGTACACTTTTGTCAGTTGCGCATAAGTAAGATGCGCCCTGTGTAGATAGTAGCCCCTGAGACTCTGCGCGTTGTCAAGAAATGACGGCAAGCAGAGGATCATAATCCCAGGCCTAAGATGTCGCCTTTGAATGTAGGTGGTGAGGTGTCCGGAATTGAGCCGAACTGATGATTTTTCCGAACTAAAGCGGCAACTGGACGTGGCAGATGCCGACATCGCGCTTGTCAACAAGCGGCTTGATGAGGCTCAAGGTATGTAATTCCTCGGGCAGTGTTAGGTAAGAGGAGCTTCATGCCAGTGTCTTACAATGTGTGTGCTTGACGCAGATGGTGCGGCCGCCGTGCAAAGTCTTAGGGCAGAACTTGCCCGAGCTAAGGAACAAGCGAGAAGAAGCGATGCGGCTGCCGAGAAAGCCCTTGAAGAGCTAAGAGCCGAACAAGCTGCTCACTGCCGAAGCAAGGAGGAGATGGCCGAGATGGCCGTGAAGTTAAAGGGTGCTGCTGACCGTTGCAAGCTTCTTGAGGAAGAAGACCGAGTAAGGCAGACGGACTTAGAGAAGGGCGTTGCTGATGCCGGGGATGCTCGCTCTGCGATGAGAGCTGCGAAGGAGGAGCTGCGCCAAGCCGGACAGATTGCGGCTGGAAGGCCCTTTATGCTGCGGAGGAAGTTTTGCGATCCGAAGTTTGCTCCGTTGAACCGGATGTGGAGTGTGGAGGACACCTATCTGGATTTGGCAGCGAGTGCTGCTGATGCGACCGAACACTTTCGAGATCGAAAAGATCACGAAGTGGAAAAGCTTTTCTGGTCGCAGTTCCACAATCCAGAGCGTCCACTGGCAGTGGACGATCGCCTGGCTCAATGGGCCGAACTGAATAGGTTGTCCGGACTCGCCATGAAGTACGTCATGGGTCATCTGTGGCCGGGGAGATCGGAGCCGAAGAGTTACTTCAGCTTGGTGCAGCAATTTCTTGATGTGGTGCCACGTATCAATGCGATGAAGAGGTCAGCATGCATAGAGGGCGCACGGATGGCTCTTGCCCGTGTCAAGGCATATTAGGCAGAAATGGAGACCACCGTTGTTGTGTCTCGAGATTCGGACAAAAGCCGAGTACCCTCCGAGCACTATTTTCAGGAAGTCCTTGAAGGCGCTCGTGTAATAGAGACGCAGTGCTCGAAGGATGCTATTTTATGATAGCATATGTAATTATAAAGCAATATTTTGATAAATTGTAGTGGCCTTTTATACTTGTGCCTTCAAGTATTGGGAACACCTCCCGTGTGGCCGTTTTAAGATATATATATATATATATATATATATATATATATATATATATATATATATACAAAATCTGAAAGATGGCAGTCGTTGGCTTCAGCCCCCACGCACATAGTGCGGGGGTGCTCGCAGAAGACGCATTTTCACACTTAATCCAACGTCTTGGTCCTACAAAGGAGGTGATAGCGCAGCGGGCTAGGCAACCGGACTATAATGCTTTAACACTTTCACTTAGCCATAGGAGCTTGACAGTGGGACTATTTAGGTAGCCCCTTGGTGGCGACTGCGCTCACCCGAGTTCGGGGCGCGTGTGTGCCTGGCCGAGAAACGACCCTTAGTTAAAGCGGAGGAATCCTATAGATTCCGGTAGGTCATCGAGTGGCTGACCAGTCTCGCGCTACATCATGACAGTCAGTTTTCGGCTTTCTCTACTGAGGTGCTCGCCCGGCCGAACCGGGGCACAATCGCAGTAGTTCTCCTGGTGCTACCTTAGCCGATAGAGCGGAACGTAAGGTAGCCGAACTCAGGAGCCGGGCAACCCAACATTTGACCAAAGACATGATTCGGAGCTGATGCACATAATGCCAAAACTCGCGACGCCGAACACTCCCTAAGGTGTTCGGTCTTTATAAGTGCGGGCGAAACAACGCCCTTTATAAAAAAGCCCCTAGTGTCCAGGTACGCGCAAAAATTCTAATGTGGCCACATGCCAAGACGCCAGCCTCCTCCGTGGTTACATCAGAGAAAACCAGGGGATATGTAGCAACAAGAGACAGTAAAAAAGGTTTACGCGGGGTCTTAATCTAAAAAGAATCCTTAGGACGGGTCCCTACTGCACGTCTGCGCCTGTGTCTCCGTTGTGCCGTATCCTGGACGGGCGTCGCACGACGTTCATCTGTAAAAGAGAGGAACTGAGTTGAAAATGGGTCGTGTCGAACAAAAGTTTAAAATAAACAAGGTATAAAGTAAAATATATAAAATTGAGCTTTATTGTCTCTTATTGTACGGAGCCCCCAGTGCGGGGGTATATGGCCACTAAGCCTGCATCAATGATAGTTTTGTACCGAACTCGTCTATCCGCGTTCGTGGTCTTTAATGACCTTTTCCGAAGTTTTTGGCCGGTGAAGCCATTTTACTGTGGGGCTGTCCGCACAGTCCTCCGCTTGGGGGAGGCGCATTTCAATTCTTCCCCTTCAAAGAGATGATGCCTCGTGGACCGGGCATCTTAAGCGTTAGAGATGCATAATGCGGTATTGTGTTAAAGCGGGCGAAAGCTTCGCGTCCCAGTAGTGCTTGATAGCGACTTGAGAATGGGACGATGTGGAAAGTCAGCTTTTCGCGGCGGAAGTTATCGGTAGAGCCGAATATAACTTCGAGCCAGAGAAAACCCATGCAATGGGTGTCCGGGCCAGGCGTTACCCCTTGAAAGGTGGTTTTGCTATGGCGGATTCTTGCTGGGTCTATCCTCATGTGACGGATTGTGTCCTGATATATCAGGTTTAGTCCACTGCCGCCGTCCATAAGGACATTTGAAAACTGGAGTCCGCCAATTATTGGATCGAGTACCAAGGCAGTCCAGCCTACATTCCTGATATTTCTAGAATAATCCAGCTGATCGAAGATGATTGGTTTTGACAACCAGTGGCGGGACCCCTTTGGGATAGGCCGTGTGGTGCGTACCTTTATGGGCGCCGCACGTTTTGTTATATGAAGTAAGTTTACTGTTTTTACTTCTTGTGGGAAGTTCTTTTGTTTCCTGGTGCTCTGCTTTTGGGGTTCGTCCTCGTCTTCGCTTGGTGTGTCGAGCCCCTTGTGTTCGGCGTTGAGTCTGCTGGATTGTTTGAAAACCCAACAATCTCTGTGGGTATGGTTAGCAGGCTTCGCATGAGTGTTGTGTATTTGACATATCCTGTCCAGGATTTTGTTTAAGTTGGATGGATCATCCCTGTTATCCTGGAGGGGCGGCTTTGTCTGATTCTGTCGTGAGCTTTTGAATTCGGCGTTGACTGCCGTGCTCTTCGGACTTTTTTCCTTAGTCCGGCGATTGTCCTTGTTGCGTCGCGGTTTTTCGTTTCCATCCCTTGCTTCGGATGTACTTGGGTCGCTGGGGCTGCATCTTGCCAACCAGCTGTCCTCTCCTGCACAAAAGCGGGTCATGAGGCTTGTCAGTGCGGCCATTGTTCTTGGCTTTTCTTGGCCGAGGTGTCTGGCGAGCCATCCGTCTCGGATGTTATGCCTGAAAGCTGCTAAGGCTTCGGCGTCCAGACAGTTGACTATCTAATTCTTTTTAGTGAGGAATCTATTCCAGAATTGCCGAGCTGATTCTCCGGGCTGTTGAGTTATATGACTAAGATCGTCTGCATCCGGAGGGCGGACATAGGTCCCTTGAAAATTTGCTCGGAAAGCGTCCTCGAGCTCTTCCCAACTTCCGATTGTGTTTTCAGGAAGGCTTTTAAGCCAATGCCGGGCTGGCCCTTTAAGCTTAAGGGGTAAGTATTTTATGGCGTGGAGGTCATCTCCTCTAGCCATATGAATGTGGAGGATATAATCCTCGATCCAGACTCCAGGGTCTGTTGTTCCATCATATGCCTCTATGTTTACGGGTTTGAATCCCTCTGGAAATTCATAGTCCAGGACCTCGTCGGTGAAACATAGGGGGTGTGCGGCGCCCCTGTATTTGGGTGTGCCGGATTCTGATAATGGCTTTATTGCATTGCTTACGAGAGCTTGCTTTCTTGGCCCGTAAATGGACCTGACTGGGCCATGATGCGAATCCTTAAGTGGGTCACATGCCGACTTAAGTGCGGCGCCGCTTGCCGCTTTATGCTGGCCATCGGGTCGTCTATCCGACCATGTGGCTTTCTTATTTTTTGAATGCGAGGGCTCTAGGGCCTCTTTGTCGAATTCAGGCAGTAGCTTTCTCTTCAGATAGCTTTTAGTGCGGCGACTGTCGCCGTATTTATCTGCGGTATTGATTACTTTGCTCCATCTGATCTTGAGTGCATCTTCTGCCGTTTTTAGCTTCCGCTTCTGCATTTTCAGGCTACGTGCTGTTGCAACGAGCCTCTTGTGGAGATTCTTCTGCTTCGTGGGTTTATCCGGCATACGATCGTCCGGAGTGCCATTTGCGTTGGGGGAGGGATGTTCAGTTTCTCTGTCCGTGTTGCCCTGTTCGGACGGTTGCTCTAAGGCCTGCTCGTCGTCTACCGGCTCATCCTGCTCTATGGCTGGGTCTTTATCGAGGCGGGGCTTGGGTCGGCGTTTACGCCGACGCTTTGATTGTTTTTCGAGGGATCGATGCCCCGTTCCATCCCCTCTTTCCTCGTTGTCGCTTCCTTTAGGGGTATCCACCATGTACACATCGTGAGATGAGGTGGCTGTCCAATGCTCTATGGGCGTTGGTTCATCTATATCTCCTGCATCATCGTCCATGCTGTCGATGTCTGCGGAGTCGAAGTTGAGCACGTCGTTTAAATTGTCGACAGTGGCTACCAAATGGGTGGTGGGTGGGCTTTGAATTTCTTCATCGTCCGTATCCCATCCTCGCTGACCATAGTCCGGCCAGGGCTCTCCTGATAAAGAGAGAGACTTTAGAGAATTCAGGATGTCGCCGAAGGGCGAGTGCTGAAAGATGTCCGCTGTGGTGAACTCCATTATTATCGGCGCCCAATCGGATTCGATCGGCCGGGGCGCGGGGGGTCCGGAGTCCGGAGAGGGATCCGGATCCTCGGAGTCACGGGTCATGCGGAGCGCAGGGCTGGCGTTCGGCTCGATCGCCTTTGAGATCGCAGCCCCCGAGGTGATGTCCAACCGCTCATCCTCGATTGGCGCAATAGGCTCCGAATTAAGGGTCGGAACCGGTGCTTGTGCGGCCTCCAGGGCACTGTTCGGCGGCAGAGCTAGATCATGCCTCTCGAAACAGTGCGGCACGCTCGGTGGTGGCTCGAATCCGTCGAAGGTCAAGTCCCCACGGATGTCAGCCGTGTAGTTTAAGCTTCCAAACCTGACCTGATGGCCAGGGGCATAGCTTTCGATCTGCTCCAGATGGCCAAGCGAATTGGCCCGCAGTGCGAAGCCGCCGAAGACGAAGATCTGTCCGGGGCGAAAAGTCTCGCCCTGGACTTCATCGTTATAGATGATCGAAGGAGCCATCGAGCCCAAAAAGTGTCGACACAGAGGAACTCTCAATGAAAGCACCAATGTCGGTGTCAAAACCAGCGGATCTCGGGTAGGGGGTCCCGAACTGTGCGTCTAGGCCGGATGGTAACAGGAGACAAGGGACACGATGTTTTTACCCAGGTTCGGGCCCTCTCGATGGAGGTAAAACCCTACTCCTTCTTGATTAATATTGATGACATGGGTAGTACAAGAGTAGATCTACCACGAGATCAAGGAGGCTAAACCCTAGAAGCTAGCCTACGGTATGATTGTTATATGATGGAGTTGTCCTACGGACTAGAACCCTCCTGTTTATATAGACACCGGATAGGGTTAGGGTTACACAAAGTCGGTTACAATGGTAGGAGATCTTGAATATCCGCATCGCCAAGCTTGCCTTCCATGCCAAGGAAAGTCCCATCCGGACACGGGACGAAGTCTTCAATCTTGTATCTTCATAGTCCTGGAGTCCGGCTGAAGGTATAGTCCGGCTACCCGAACACCCCCTAATCCAGGACTCCCTCAGCGCGCGTGGTGCTGGCGGAGTTGGCGGAGCGCCGTGGCCAGCGGCGAGACCGACGTGGAGGGCAGCGTGGGTCGCCTGTCGAGCGGTGTGACGGAGACGCTTTTCCTCCATGCGAAGATAAGTGACCGCCTTCGCGTACGTCGGCGTGACGAGGGAGAGGTTGGCGGCGGACTGGCCAAGGTCGGGGTGGAGGCCGTGGAGGAGGTTGGTGAGGAGGACGGAGTCGTCGATGGTCATGCCGACGTCGCGTAGTTCATCGGCGAGGACCTTCAGCCGCGTGCAGTACTCATCGATCGAGAGATCGTTTTGCTGCATAGTGAAGAAGTTCCCTTGAAGAAAGACGCGGCGCTGGAGTTGATTGTCGAGGAAGAGATCACAAAGGCGCATCCACATAGCATACGCAGACGGATCGCGGGCGTTCACCATGTTGAAGAGGCCGCCGGAGATGGTGAGGAAGAGCCACTTGACGATGCAGGCGTCCACAGCAAGCCACTCGTCGTCGTCCTTCATGTCGCGGAAGTCGACGCTCCCATCAACATGCTCGATGAGACGGTAAGAGCGGAACAACAACGCGAAGTAGGTGCGCCATGCGTTGTAGGACGGCGAGTCGAGGTCGAGGATGACCGGTACGTGGTCTTTGATGTGAAGTTCATTGAGACGGGCGGAGGTGAACATGGCACCGGAGAAGGAACCGGCGTCGGATGCGTCAGCCTTGGCCATGGTGGCGTCGGGTGGTTTTGGGTGTTGGGGAAAGGAGCAGCGGCGGCTACAGAGGATAGATGGGAGCGGCGGCGGCTGTTAGGGTCTGGGGAGGAAGGTGGCGGCGGTAGGGAGAAGGAGGGAAGCGGCGGCGGCGGCTACGGGAGAGGTGGTAGCGGCGGCAGCAGCGGGAGGGGTTTGGGGAGGAGTGGGCGGCGGCGGTGGCTACGGGAGAAGTAGCGACGGCGGCGACGTTAGGGTTTGGAGTTGGCGCGGCGGAGGCGGCGACTAAAGGAAGGCGCGGCGGCGGCGGGTTGCGGAAGCGAGAAAAGATCGCGGTAAAACTGATACCATGTAAAGAGAATATTTGGTGCAACTCAATTGTATTCCAGGGAGTCGGTCACAATATATACACAGGATGTCTTGCGTGACAAGGAAACTAATCTATCATATCTTTAGGAGTCAACTATACAAGACTAGAGAAGATAGGATAAGCAATACAGATATGTCACGTTCAACATTAACAAAAGACAAAGCCTCCCGCCGTCCGGATTTCGCTCGCCTCATACTCATGGCCAAGTGGTAAGCCGATCGAACAGTGTATTCACCATCTCTCGTGTAGTTCCACGCCAAGAAGTCCTCCATACCCTGGTCCATCCACCGGGATTTGCTTAATATCCTTTGCATCATCAACAAAGAACATTGCATCGATCTTTGCCTCATTCATCTATCCCCCACCTCATTCCTCAATCACCACTTGACCTGTGAACTCAAGGAGACACAAATAAAGAAAAAACATTGCAAGATCAAGTAATAAACCAAAAAAAGAAGTGAGCAAGTTCACGAAAAAAGCTATACTTTTGCCAATACATACAATCGAAAAAGCCTCGTAGTCTTAAGAGATCATCAGTGTACTCTTTGGGCATGGTCGCTTGGATGCCCATGGTAATCGAGTGGATAGGGACTGTTAACGTAGTGCCATTATGTTATGTTAGGCTCATTGAGTCATGCAGTGACAAGGATAAATATAGCTTTTTTCATGAACTTGCTCACTTCTTTTTTCGTGAGTCATGCAATGCTTTTTCTTTATTTTTGTCTCCTTGAGTTCACAGGTCAAGTGGTGATTGAGGAATGCAACTTCTGTGTTTTATTTGCTGGAATATTGCTCGCGCCTCATCCTGTGCGATTTTTCTTTCAGTCGAATCATTGTGTGTGTACTGGTGGAATGCTTCTATGTGTAAAGACACTTGTATAAAAGTTAATGCCTATGGTTGGCCTCTCTGATTCGTATACAAATTATGTTTGCCCTGTATGTTAGTTATACCTCCTTGTAAAGTTGTTGTATTTGTTGAGAAAAACCTCAGTGTAAAGTTACAAAGGTAGTTTTGATGGTGCATTTTGCCCATCCTCACGTATGCAAAGATCACATAGAGATTTGCTAAAAAACACACGTAAAGACGTGCGTGCTAGCAGGGACGGACAGTGAGAAGCAGAGTAGTACGCAGAGAAAGGATTCTGTTTTGAGTCAAATCCATAGAGCAAAGAAATCCCTCTTTCCCATAATATAAGATCGTTTTGTGTACTAAGGGCATATACACCAGGATGCCCCAAATGCCCGAGTGGCCTGTTTGGCCGACCTTGAAACGTAGTTTGAGCACATGGGCTGACCGGCAATCCCCATATCGGGCTCGTGGTGGGAGACGATGTACCCTGCCTTGTCGGATGCGGTACGCTCTGGCGCCCAAACTCCGAGATAACCAGAGATTAAGCCATAAGGTCCCACCTAGAAACTGGAAGAGTGGGGGGCACCTATCGAAGGAGTCTTCCCTCCATCGATTCAATGACAAAATAGCTCTATTGAGAAGGCCTTTGAAAACCCTCTTGAATGTGGCTTGCTCCTAGTTTTTCTTCCCCCGCTTGTTCTATCTAGGCTGGTGGCTATACCAGATTTCGTGTCTGATCGAACTTGAAACTAGCCCATTGAGCTTCTTGCGGGGTTGGGCTTCGAGCCCGAGGTAAACGCCGGCATGGTGTACGGCCAGCACGCTGTGGAAGTGAGGCATGCCCGACATGCGCGGAGGGCTGCAGAGGTAGAATCGCATGCTGCCGGGCCCGACCGCACGGCCACTTCTCCCGTCGATCTCACATTGTCCAGCGACGTTGAGGCCACGGGCTTCGACGAGGAAGATCAGGACACGGGAGACGGCGATGCCTTGAGTCATGTGAGCTGGTCCGCGTCCCAGGTCCTACTCTACCTCACCGGCGACCACACCTTCACTTAGAGGGGCCCAGCCCGCTGGCAGACAAGGGCACGGAGGAAACAACAAGGACGGTCGGCGGCGAAAATTTGGACTAGTTTTACAGTGCTTGTAATTGCCTTGATTTGA
Source organism: Triticum aestivum (assembly GCF_018294505.1). Lineage (NCBI taxonomy): Eukaryota > Viridiplantae > Streptophyta > Magnoliopsida > Poales > Poaceae > Triticum > Triticum aestivum. The sequence continues at coordinate 730,666,736 of NC_057812.1, forward strand.
TGATTTGAAAATGAAGGGCCGAGTTGAGGAATCGAAGTTTTGCATGTTGATCGGTGACTGTCTGCGGACGCTTGATGGGCCAGATTTTGGTGGTTGTGGTTGTGACCTCTTGCTGCTGGTTGGGCTCAGTTCCCCATAGAAATTGAAACGGGCCACCACTTCATTGCCGGTTTCCCGCCAAAACACCAAGTTGATGGAGAATATATTTTTTATGAAAGAAAGACAAGGTCTTATAAAAATGAAAAAAGTTCAAGAGGTTGGTTGATATTTTGACCGTATTTTGAAAAGTGGAGGCGGTGCGTCCGAGTGTGAGAAGATGGGAGTAGATTGAGTAGCCTCTCGCTCGCGTCCTCTCTGATGGGTAAGGGAGACCGGCCGAAAGCGGGGGGTAAAGCTGCGCTGCCACTGCGTGCGTACGTACGTACGGGTGTATACACGGACACCCTTCTGAAATGCCCGTTGGGTCACTGCACCATGGTCCCATAGCGCCGCGCGGCCCACCGGCCAGTCTCTGCTACGGAGCGGCCTCCTCTCCTTCCCTTCCTTCTTTTAGTCTCGCCTGAACGCGGGGAGTGGGTCGAGACTCGAGACAGAGCATTCCGTCCGCGCTGCTGCGGGAGGGAGGAGAGGGGCGGAGGCCGCGGCGGCGCCGGAGGGAGGCGGCGGCCGAGCAAGGTGACGAGCGGAAGGTACGGCCTTCGAGAGGCGCCGGAGCAGGCGGCGGCGGGATCGAGGCGCCGGCGGGAGGAGCAAGGTGACGAGCGAGCGGAAGGTACGGCCTTTGAGAAGCGGCGGCGGGATCAAGGCGCCGGAGCGAGGCGGCTGCTGAGCAAGGTAACGAGCCAAAGGTGCGGCCTTTCTTTTTCCTCATCCCTCGCCCTTCACCGGCGGACCGGCCGGCCACCGAGTTCGTTTGACATCCGCTGCAAAACTTTGTTTCTTAGGCTGAATCGTTGAAGAAGATCGGGACCGGCCGGCCAACTCGCCATCCACCGAGCCGGATTTTGCCCCCAAAGCAAAACTTGAACAAGATTGGGACCGGCCGGCCAACTCGCCATCTACCGAGCCGGATTTTGCCCCCAAAAGCAAAAGCTTGAACAAGATCGGGACCGGCCTACAGGTATATTTTCCCGTACCTCACCCGCCGGCCGGACGGCATGCATTCTACAGGTCCTGCAGTAGAGGGATGGCATCGTTTGGAAGTACTATACAGTCATCCAGATACGAACTGAAGCTTACTGTTACTGTCGAGGGACTTTGGTACAGCCAGTCCTCACTGATTGCCCCAACAAAATCGACATGAACCTGTAGGGATCGATGAAACATGGCAAAACAGAAGATGGTAAATACAGTAGTACTGTATAAATTACCTGAACTCATCAGCGATTTAAACACACAGCTGGTACTACATGTCATGATAAGAGTCTTGATACTCATACGAAATAAGGTTGCTTGCATCTCCAGTTCATGCAGCCAGGAGAAGTTAAATTTCTCTCCTAAATTTCAGAAGACATATTATCTCTAAGCCATAGCCGTCGGCCGCTAGGGACACCTGTTGGTCCTGGTTCAACCGTGCGGTGGAGGTTTTTTTTTTTTTTGAAAAGGGGGGATCCCCGGCCTCTGCATCAGCACGATGCATACGGCCAACCGTGCGGTGGAGGTGCGCCTCCGGTTGCGACGAAGTGCGGATCTGTGGATCTAAGCTTGCGCTTGTATGACAATTTGTTGACGATGCACGTTGGCGGCGGCCCGTGTATAGCGGTGGTCGCCTAGATCTAGGTTGCCTCCACTGGCTCCGGCTCCTCCAACGGGCCTAGAATGCTGCAGCACCGTGTACTGTGTTGGCATTGGCCATGCCGGCTCCACACGCCATGGACACGGAGGCTCTTCGTAGATACACGACTCTCGGATCAGGTGGAGTTGGTGCTTGCTGTCGTAGGGAATGAAGGCGAGGGTGTGACCGTCCGGTCGTTGAAAACCTCCTGCAACATTACGGGGCACTGGTGTGCTTACCCGCCCCGACTAGGGGTGTAAACCGGGTCTCGTTTAAGCCACTTATGGTCTAACAATTAAATAAAGTTTTTTTGGGGAAAAATGAACTATCAAGCTAGCTAACACTAACTAAACGGGACTTATGAGCGCGTTTATTTGCCATTTACATCCCGAGCCCCAACGTTGTTGGCTCGTGAGTCGAAGATGGGAGGTCTAGCGCATCTGGTGGTTGTGCCGGCATGGAGTGCATGGGGTTGCTTGTTCCGTGGCACTGGAGCATATTCTCACTTCTCCGAGTCATTGGGGCAGATCTGTGCGTGTGTCGGCCTTCAGCCCGAGGCCGGCTTCAGGCAACACTTCTAGAGGTTGTGCCGACGATGAGTGCGTGCGGCGCGAAGGGTTTCTGCTAGGAGCCTCAAGTCTGCACTTGGGTTGGGACAAGCCTGCAACCCATGGGTGCAATAAGGTGACACAACGGCGATATTTACTGATGAAGCCGTGGGTTGTGGGGCTGATTAAGCCTCGGGTTGTGGGGGTACTGGAGCTCGTGCTCGGCAAACTATGTTGGTATTTGTTTTCTTCTAATAGATGCTTACTTTTTTGGCATCATGTAATTTCTTTTGATGTTAATTTTACTTTAAATATACTCCCATAGTTTGCAAAAACGTCTTACATTATGGGACGAAGGGAGTATCATTTATGAACCCTTAAATTCATTTGTTGTCATTTTTCTCTTCTAATCCGTGCTTATTTCTTAGTATCATTTCACTTCTGTAAATCTTAACTTCGTCATAAAGATATTGCTTATGAAGCTGACTTTCACTGATAAACCAAGCAGGGAAAGACGCACAATGCCCCGTTTTGTTCCCCCGGTGGACTCACTGTACCATCGGTACGCTCAAGCCCAGCGACGGTTCACGTGGGAGAGAGTCCGAACAAGGGCTGGCATAAAGGTTCTACCAGAGGAACGGGATCAGGAAGGGCTCCGTATGTAATCTTGTCTTTTTTCTGTCTGATACTACTTTAGAACTCAAGCTGTAGAGCATACATTATTTGACAAAATGCATGTAGCCATTGATTAATGCAAGTTACTGAACTTTCACCGCAGCCACTTGTATCTATGAGGCTATGATGGCATGGATGCAATCGCACCTGAGACTTCAAGGAATAACAGTCCGTTTGTCATCTCGTGATCTTCAAGTCAAAGAGCAAGCGTTGATGGGTGGGGAGCTTGACAGGACGGTACGCTGTATGACAGTGGTCACCAAAGTGGGTATTCTTAGTGCGGATGACTTTCAAAATCAGGTGATTGTCTAGTTTTTGATGTCTTGATTTTTGCAACTCAATCATCACAGCTCAAGAGGCTGGAGGCCCCATGTGAAACTGGCCAGCAAGTTGTGCTTCTTCTTTTTAACCGTTGCCATGCATCATTTCTGTTGTTAACCGAGCTAGTTAGAGTTGATTAACTTAGATTTTATACGAGCTTCGTTGTGTACGAGTCAGTCCTTTATTTTTAATCATCACGAGTGTTGTTCCAGTAGAAGAAGAATGCCATTAGTGGAGTGGAGTACATGAGCAGTGAATAAGAAACCAAAATATTACTAGTATGCATGATTGGGTGCAGCTACTGAAGGAGCTGGAGTAAAGGATATATACTTTTTTTATTGTTAAATTATTCATCACCCGCAGCTGATTAAGACTTCCCTGTGCACTTTGCTGCTGATTTTCCAAATCTCCTGAGTATTCTATTCTTCTTTTTCAGAACCTTGCTGGCGTCAAATATGTGGTGGAGGGGGTCGTGTCATTCTTCTCGCTGAACAAGCAGGCGATCGAGTGTGCAGTCGAAGCAATGCACAGGGGTCCACTGTTGCTTGTTTTCCACTGTGGCGAGAATTACCACGAGTACGTGGGCAAATACAAGGGCAAGCCAATCCTCAGCTACGAGAAGTATGTTCACGAGAAGATGCTTACACATGCTGTCAACTCCATCGGCTATGGTGTGGAGGGGTTCGTGCCAAACTGGGAATTCATGAACTCGTACGGCAGGAAGATTGGACCGAGAGGCAGGCTGCTGCCGCAGAATGCCATACGCCTGTATGGGATGGGCAGGGTTCGCCCCGTGGTGCATGCGGTTCCGGTGCAGGTTGCCGTCGTGGATTCAAGGAAGAGAAAGAGGGAGATCACAGAGGAAGTTGATGACGACGAGGATGATGATGATGATGCTCGCGAGCCTCCGTTGAAGAAGCCGATGCTGGAGAAGATTGATTGGATGGACATAGATTAGTTCATCCGGACTGTGGCGCGTGTCTTGGACTTGAGCAGAGACCTTCCAGCATAATTTCTTTTGAATGCGGAACTTTTGTCATACCGTAGGAAATATTCGACAAAACATGTGAGAGATTTCCTGTTCATCATTTCAGTATACCTTACTCGATTGCAGGACTTGGAAATTCGATCTCCTTACTGTTGTATGTCATTTTCTCTACATTTTCGCTTCATGTGTTCCTGTGATGGATGGAGAAAATACCGTTTAATATGTGCATGTTTCCTAATGCGGCAGCGCTTCTGCAAGGATGATCATACTGTAGCAGCACGTGTATGTGTTGTAACTGTGTATACCTGTTCTTTAGGATTGCGCGGGCCGAAATGTTTTCAATCTGTTTATCAGTTGTCAAAGTAGTACTAAAAGGGCACCAAAATTCCTTCTCGACCACCGTCTATAATCTAAAGGGCACCAATCTGTTTATCAATATGATGAATTTCATTACATTTACATCAAAGCGATGCTAGTTCGGCTCTAGAGGTATAATTAATACCTAATCTAAATGGCCGCCGGCGCCCGTTCCCCGTGTCCGGCCATGAGCCCTAAGAACTGAAACTTCATCGTCTCCAGTTCCGCCTCCGTAACCTCCTCCTCCGGATACCCGGGAAGTGAAGCTGTCCGCCTACACATCGCCACCAAGCGACTAATCGGCTGAAGATGTTGAGCCCACCAAGCTTGTCGTCGAAGGGAGGGGAGGAGCGGTGACCTTTCTGGGACACGAGCGGCGGCGACCTACTGTGCACTACTCTTACTCGTTGCCGGCGGTGTCCGCGACTTGCTGGCTTCGTGATCGTCCAGCGAGGCGCGGACTCGGCGATGTCCTCCTCCTCCTCGTCGGTCTCGCCGAACTCCGCCTCGCCCGCGTTGTCGGTCTCCTTGTAGGCGGCCGTGTAAGACAATAGGTTTGGGGGAACCGGCAGAACCCTCTAGAGGTGGCCTATCACATATATATAATGAAGGGGTACAGCGTTACATCATACGTACACATACGTACACATATACAGAAGCTATACAATCTAACACCCTCCTTGATCAATCTTAGCCACTTCCTAAAGAATCTAGAAGGGTAAGATTGCGCCGACAAGTCTCGAACTGTGGTAGAGGCAACGGCTTGGTGAAGATGTCTGCAAGTTGATCCTTGGAAGAGATGAACTTGATCTGTAGTTGCTTCTGAGATACCCGTCCCCGTACAAAATGATAGTCCACTTCAATGTGTTTCGTTCGGGCATGGAATACCGGATTAGCAGATAGGTATGTAGCACCGATGTTAACACACCAAAGAATAGGAGACTGTGATTGAGATATACCCAACTCCTGAAGCAAAGAATGTATCCAGATAGTTTCTGCAGTTGCATTAGCCACAGCCTTATACTCAGCTTCAGTACTGCTACGCGAAACAGTAGCTTGTTTCTGAGCACTCCAGGTGACCAAGGTAGAACCAAAGAACATAGCATAGCCCCCCGTGGATCGCCTGTCATCCGGACTGCCAGCCCAATCCGCATCAGAATACGCCGAGATGACCCCAGAGTGGTTCGGTCTAATGTGCAAACCATTGGACAACGTGAAGCGAATGTAGCGCAAAATGCGCTTAACCGCAGACCAATGAGTGTTACGAGGTGCCTGGAGATACTGACATACCCTGTTGACAGCAAAGGAAATATCTGAACGTGTGATTGTCAAGTACTGAAGCCCACCAACAATACTCCTATATTGTGTCGCATCAGTAGAAGTCAGGAGCTCACCATCTACAGCAGTGATCCTGTTAGTAGCAGACATATGTGTAGTAGTCGGTTTGCACTTAAGCATCCCGGCCCGCTGCAACAAATCCAAAGAGTACTTCTTCTGCATCATAACAAGACCATCAGAACCAGAAGCAACTTCCACACCAAGGAAGTAGTGAAGCTTCCCAAGGTCTTTGACCGCAAAATCAGCACCAAGAGACCGAACAAGAGCAGCAGTAGCCGACGGAGAGGAATTGACAAGTATAATATCATCCACATAGACCAGCAGATACATGTTAACTTCGGGCCTTTGTAGAAGAAATAACGAAGAGTCAACAGCCGATGAAGCAAAACCATGAGCACGAAGAGCTGTCGCAAGACGAGCATGCCAAGCACGGGGAGCCTGCTTCAGACCATAGAGTGCTTTAGTGAGACGACACAAATAATCAGGACGATCAGGATCAGAGAACCCAGGGGGCTGCCGCATGTAGACCTCCTCCTCCAAAACACCATGAAGGAAGGCATTCTGCACATCAAGCTGACGAAGAGACCAACCCCGAGTAACTGCAAGAGAGAGAAGAAGCCTGATAGTAGTAGGTTTAACCACTAGACTGAAGGTGTTTTCATAATCAAGACCATAACGCTGCCGAAAACCTCGGGCAACCAGCCGCGCCTTGTAGCGCTCAATAGACCCATCAGAATGCTTCTTCACTTTGAAAACCCATTTAGAATCGATGACATCAACACGAGGTGGTGGTGGAACAAGAGTCCATGTCTTGTTACGAAGAAGAGCATGATACTCCTGCTCCATGGCCTCTCTCCAATGAGGTATATTCAGAGCAGCTTGATACGTACGAGGCTCAGAGGCAGGATCCACACGAGTAGCAGCCAGACATGCAGCCAACCAAGCAACAGTATCATCATGGTGCTGTTTCGGCTGAAAAACACCACTGCGACTCAGCGTATGTGGTCGTTGAGGAGCCGTGGGAGCCACATGAGCCGAATAGGACTCAGTTGATACTGGACCTGATCAACGAGGGCGGACGGTGATGGCGACGCCCCGGCCAGCAATGGAGGTGCCTCAGTCAGCACAGGCGAGAGCGCACCTGAGCCACGTGAGCTCGACCCAGGCGAGCACGGCCCAGGCGAGACCAACGTAGCAGGCCGAGGGGCCGATGGGCCCGGCGTGGCAAGCCGAAGTGGCGAGGCCGGCCTAGGGGCCAGGGACGCCGAGACGGGCAACCGCGGCACCAGGGGCGCCGAGCCGGTCGGCCCAGGAGCCAAAGGCACCGACGCGGGCAGCCCAGAGACCAGAGGCGCCGGTCCAGAGGCCCGGGGCGCCGAAGCACACGGCGTGGCGGGGCGATCGGTCGAACGTGCATGGGCACGAGGACCAAGGCCATGCAGGGGCGCACCCTGATCGTCGTGAGCCACGGGTAAGACCAACGAGGGAGACGATGGCGCCTCCAAAATTTCCAAACGAGCCCCACGTCCAGTGCCTGCACCATGGTTAGGCAACAATATAGGAGAGTATGCAACATCATAATTGGTCAGAGGCAACAGAGGATGAATGCAAAGATGGTGGTTCAGCAGTGGACACAGGAAGTTTGGCAAAGGGAAAAACATGCTCATCAAACACGACGTCCCGAGATATATAGACACGATTGGTGGGAACCTGAAGACATTTGTAACCTTTATGAAAAGAGCTATAGCCAAGAAAGACACACTTCTTGGAGCGAAACTCAAGCTTGCGCTTGTTATACGAGCGGAGATGCGGCCAGCAAGCACACCCAAAAACCTTGAAGAAGGTATAATCAGGTTGTTCATTAAGGAGAACTTCAATGGGAGTCTTCATATTCAAAACACGAGTGGGAGTACGGTTTATGAAAAAACATGCAATGGTGAAAGCATCACTCCAGAACCGAAACAGAACCGATGCATGGGCCAAAAGAGTAAGATCAGTTTCAACAATGTGACGATGCTTACGTTCCACAGAACCATTCTGTTGATGTGTATGTGGACATGCTAAACGGTGAGCGATTCCAAGCGACTCAAAGAAGGAGTTGAGGTTGCGATACTCGCCCCCCCCCCCCCAGTCCGACTGAACATGAACAATTTTGTGCTTGATAAGGCATTCAACATGTTTTTGAAACTGAACAACAATGTCAAACACATCAGATTTGCGTTTAATAAGATAAAGCCAGGTAAAGTGACTATAAGCATCAACGAAACTGATATAATAATTGTGACCACTGACAGAAGTCTGAGCAGGACCCCATAGATATGAAAAAAGTTCTAAAGGATGTTTCACCTCATGACTAGACTCCGAAAAAGGAAGTTGATGACTCTTCCCTTACTGACAAGCATCACACACTGCTAGATCTTTATTACTAGACATGCTAGGAAGCTCATGAAGACGCAAAACATGACGAATGATAGGTGTGGCCGGGTGACCAAGAGGAGCATGCCATTGTGTCGGAGATACCCGAACTCCACTGAACACGCGAGCGACACCAGGATGCTCCAGACGATAGAGGCCCTGGCACAACCGCCCGCTAAGAAGAATGTCCCTCGCACCCCGATCCTTAATAAAAAGATCAAAAGGATGAAATTCACAAAGCACATTATTATCACGTGTGAGTTTAGGAACTGAAAGAAGATTACGTGTCACAGAGGGAACTCTAAGCACATTACGAAGCTGAAGACTACTATTTGCATGCCTAATGAGAAGAGATGCTTGACCAATATGAGATATATGCATACCTGCTCCATTGGCGGTGTGGATCTTGTCGGAGCCATGGTAAGGTTCGCGAGTATGGATCTTTCCCATCTCACTCGTCAGATGCTCCGTTGCCCCAGAGTCCATGTACAAGTGGGGATCAACAGAGTAGGACTGAGTGTGCCCTTGCTGCTTCGTGGACACCGGCCGATCTGCCATGGCCACCTGACGCGCAAAGTTGCGCGTGTCCTTGCCATCATTTCCGAGGCCTAGAAAGCTCTTCTGAAAGCGTTTGTGACACTTAGAGGACCAGTGCCCCTCAATGCCACAAAGTTGACACACACGCTTACCACTAGTCCCCGGTAATGTAGCAGCAGGGGGCCGAGGCGGGTGACGGTGGCAGCCCCGAGGGAGACCTGGATGACGAAGGATGGCGGCCACCCTTGGTGGCGGCGTTGGCCGAGAGGGAGCCACTGCTCTTGGAGCGGCGTGACTCGACCCGCTGCTCAGTGAGAAGGAGGCGGGAAAAGACCTTGTGCGCCATCATGGGGTTCGAGTTGCCCCGCTCGTTGATGATCTCGACCAAGGCATCATACTCCTCGTCAAGACCATTGACAATGAAAGAGTTGAACTCGGAATCGGTGAGCGGTTGTCCGACGGAGGCCAACGTGTCGGCAAGACCCTTGACCTTGTTGTAGAACTCAGTGGCCGTGGAGTCAAGCTTTTCACACTCCCCAAGTTGACGACGGAGCGCAGAGACACGAGCCTGCGACTGCGCCGCAAACAAGCGCTCGAGGATGGTCCATGCCTCATGAGACATCTTGGCAAAGACAACAAGTCTGGCAACAGCCGGAGTGAGCGACCCCTGGATGGAGGAGAGGTTCGCCTGGTCCTGCCCCGTCCAAACACGATGCGCCGGATTATAAACCGGGCCATGCACGCTATCGACCAGTGCAGGGGGACAGGGGAGAGAGCCGTCGACGTGGCCAAGCAGGTAGTGGCTCCCAAGAAGCGGGAGGACCTGCGCACGCCATAAGATGTAGTTGTCCGAAGGCAACTTGATGGTGATGAGATTGCCGAAGTGAAATGGCGGCAGCGGCAGGGAGCCCGTGGAGTAGGCTGCCGGAGGTGTATACGCCATAGGGGCAGGTGCCACGGGTGTAGCCGCGGGAACGGACGGCGCGGGGGCCGCGAGAACGGGCGGCGCGGTAGCCGGGCCCGATGCAGCAAGGCCGGCCATCAGGGCCGATGTGGAGGCCGATAGCGGGGCAACGGCAGCATCACCGATGGAGGCGAGCGAAGAGGTGCCCGTCGTGGCGCCGGAGGTGTGAACCACCAGCGCGTTGCCCCGGCGACGAGGACAAAAAGGAGCCGACGCTCCTCGTCCCGATCGGGAGTGTCGCAGCCACGGCGGAGTCGAGTGGCCGGGAGAGGAGAGCCGCGAGGGAGGCCGGCAGCTAGCTGGCCGTGGAGGAGCCGGATGCGGCAGAGCCCGACATGGTTGCGGCGGCGTGATCAACAAGGACGGCGGCAGCGTGGCGCGATCGACGAGGACGGCGGCGGCGGCGGTGTGTAGGGTTTAGGCGGAAGCGTTTTGACCTAGTCTGATACCATGTAAGACAATAGGTTTGGGGGAACCGGCACAACCCTCTAGAGATGGCCTATCACATATATATAATGAAGGGGTACAACGTTACATCATACATACACATACGTACACATATACAGAAGCTATACAGTCTAACAGGCCGCCGCCTCCACCACCCACTGGTGGTACCGCCAGCGGGCGAGGAGGATCTCGCATGCGGAGCGGTAGGACTCGAACAGCGCCTCCTGCTCCGCCAGGTCCGCGTCCGGCGGGACAGCCCTGCCAGTGGCGAGCGGCTCCTCTGCCTGCACGTGCTCCTGCAAGAGGTGGTTGTTGTAGGAGGCGTTGGCCTACGCCTCCCAAAACTACTCCTCCCGCACCATGTCCACATAATGGGCACGCGCCTCGCCGATGGTCAAGCTGCAATGCATCAGTGAGGGTGGTGCGGAGGAGGAGGATGGCGCCAGTTCATCGTCTGCAACATCCTCCATTGAGTCGTCGTGGTCCTCTGGCCGGCTGCCAGCCAGCCAGCAGCAATGGCGGCCATCTCCTTCTTCTGATTCGATGTCAGCCCGTCACAGAAAGCTTCGGCGGGGGAGGGATCCATGGTGGCAGTGGCGGATCTACCATTGGGGCGAGCTGGGGCAGCCGCCCCGAGTCCCCGCCAGCGGAGCAGCGACCCCCGCCTCAGTTTTCATGGCGGCGGCGAGCAGTTTTCATGGAGGCGGCTTGTTTTATGTTTCCACGAAGTCAGTATGTGTGAGGGCTGGGTGAGAAAGAGAAAAGCGTTTGAGCTGGGCTGCAGCGTTTGGGCTAGTCTGTAGCATTTGCACAATTGCATTTAAGGCCCAAGTGATCGGACGCATGCTGCCGGAAACGCTGAATCCTATTCGGCGCCTTAAGCGCCGAATACAGGCCAAACGGTACAGGGCGCACACACCCCTGTGCGATTCAGCGCCTTAAGCGCCGAATACAGGCCAAACGGTACAGGGCGCACACACCCCTGTGCTTATAGCGGGCCGGCCCATCTTGCTTTCCCTTTCTTATAAAATGACCAAAAAATGAGCTGGGCTGCAGCGTTTGGGCTAGTCTGTAGCATTTGCACAATTGCATTTAAGGCCCAAGTAATCGAACGCATGCTGCCGGAAACGCTGAATCCTATTCGGCGCCTTAGGCGCCGAATACAGGCCAAACGGTACAGGGCGCACACACCCCTGTGCTTATAGCGGGCCGGCCCATCCTGCTTTCCCTTTCTTATAAAAAGACCAAAAAATGAGCTTCCGACGTGACTCGAACTCAGCTCGTTAGTTCAAGAAGCGACCGCACAATCCAGTTGGACTAGATAACACCATGTAATATTAACGTTCTTTTTCAACTCTTTATACAATGCGAAAAAGGCAACTGTTTTTCCTGTTTCCTTTCCTTTTTCTTTTCCTTTTTTCTATCTTTTTTTCTCTTTCTTAAACTGCGTGAACTTTTTTCAAAGGCGACCAAGTGATCGGACACATGCTGCCGGAAACCAAACATCGATCCAGCTCAGCAGTACTGAATGGATTGGTCTTCCACTGTCAAAATCAGTGATAAGCAGACTATGGCACATTTTTATACTTTCCGGAAACGTAGAGGCCATCTACCTTGACAACCTCGTGTTCTTTGTACAACTCCATGTTAGAGGTATACTGCCATCTTATGAAATTATACAATACTTTTTTTGCGGGTAGAAAATATACGGTAGTTATCACACTTGAGCCAATACATTCATAATTTTGTAGGTCTCGCTTGAGATTGTGGAAATGTATTGTGACATCAAGTGAAGAATCCATATTAATTGTTTCAAAGACCTTTTTATGTTTTTGGTAGTTGAATGACATGAATTTTGATTAAGTAGACTTATATTTTCAACAATGTTCGCCCCGGCTAATTTCAATTCCTGGGTCCGCCACTGCATGGTGGGAGTGGTGCGGAGAGGGATCAGAGGTGGATGACCGCGGCTATGGCTAGGGCAGCAGTTTATATAGCAATGGTGGGCGGCCGAGGGACGGACGAGTGGCGCCGGAGGAGACACCTCTACAACCGTGTGCCATCAATGTGGGCGGTAGACGGACTGACGAGCAGTTGTTGTGTTGTTTGAATGTGCGGCAGTCGCCTGCAGCGCTCTCTCGGCCGGCACCAGCGAGCGGTTGCGTCCGCTCTGGCCGAGCATGAATGCGCGGCGCTGAGGCTCTGGAGTGGCGTTTACCGAAAACGCGCGGGAGGGGTGAGGGGTTTTTGGTGAGCCAAGGCGATAAGAAGTGCGCGTGGGATCCGGACTCCCTTAAAGTCCCTCAAGTTTGTCTCTGATTTGCGGGAGAGATTGCGTCCGGACCACCCCGCGGACCGATACAGACGAACCGCGTTGGATGATTTTCGCTGTTGGGATAGTCCGGTCCTGATGCATGTAGGAGGTTTGCGGGTCAACGTTGGAGATGCCCTAAGCTGTTGGACAAAATGACAAGCCACAAAACTTGCGGGCGTTCACGTCAAGACGATTCGCTGGTTGTTTCGTTGCTCCGGTGATGGGTACATGATCTGCGCTGTTGGAGCAAGTGGTCGACAGATGAAGGGCAGCCCGAGCTCCTGATGCTTTGGGCGCAAGGAAGGACATCGACAACGGATGCTGCATCGTTGCCGTCGACCTCATACCGGCCGGCGGTCTACACCATGATCACAACGCAAGACTAGGACGAGTTGGTCGCTTCCTTGAGCAGCAAGCACCACCCAAACGGCGATCCCGATGCCGAGTCCTCTTTCTCCTCTCCGGGGGGCATCTGTCGACGCGGCCCTCCTCCTCCGGATCGGGTCCTCCGCGCGCGTGTCACCACACCACCTGCAGACCTCCACGGGTTCCAACGCGCTGGAGCTCCACCCCGTGTCCGCGTGGAGGACGACGGTGCTGTGCGCGCGCGTCGCTGATCCCGTCGTACGTACATCCCGTCGGGCCGGAAGCAGGGGGGGGCCGTGCGCCTGGGCAACGAGGCATACATACATCGCGCAGTGTCTCCAGTCCACGGCGCGGTCCACCATCTGGAATCGCCTCGCCTTCATGACCTACAAGACAAGGAGGCTGGCCAAGCGATGCATCTGATCTGAGGCAGGAGTTCCGCTCCACCGTGCGCAGGGGCGTTTCCGACGACCTCGGTAGAAATTTCAAGTGCATGCCGAGATCCTTCTGTCCACTGTGTCATTTCCCACCTTATTAAGAGCATCTCCAATCTCCAACAGAAGTGCGGTAGCGCGGGACATGCTTTTTTTTCCAGAGCTGGCATAGCGTTTTAGCGCGCTGGGCTGGTGTTTCGCTTTACCAAAAGTGCTATAATATTGTGCGTCGCAAGTAGTGCTCCAGCAGGCGCGTTAAATTCCAGCACCCGTGTCCAGCACAAATAATATTTCCCAGTCAAACATAGAACCAAGAAGATCAAACACAAACAAAATAAATAACAATAAATAGTTCAATTATTATTACAACTCAAACAAATAGTTTATCTTCAATACAACAAATAATGTTGGCGCCACCTCCTCGTGGTGCCGCTCTTCTTCTACCTTGATGCTGCCTCTCACAGCTCCCTCTCTCTTTCTCTGGTTGTTTCTCTCTATCTTCTTCTCACAAGAACACAAGAACACACACACACATGAAACTCTACACACACACGCAACCAAGGAGAAGACCAGCCGGTGCTTTGCCGAGAGGCTCTCCTCCTTGGTGGAACAAGAGACTACATTGTGTATTTTCCCAACCCTCTCGGCCTCCCTTTTCATTAATCAAAGCAAGTACATATATACAAGGACTTAGGCAGCCCACCACGCACGTCCACCTCCTGGAATCGCTCCACACACTGGATAACTCGGCCGCCCAATGTCCACTAACTCAACAAATTATCTCCATGCACTAACTACCCACTGCATGCGTGTGCAACATTTTTTTTTTCGAATGGAGGCAAAAGATTTGCCTCGTCTATTAAAGTAGAGGAGAATAGAGTTTTGTAGAGTTACACAAGGCGGAAGTACGGCATGACAATTACTCGCGCGATACAATTTTCCCTAATTGTTTAGCCCATGCAGTAACCCATAGGTTGGCCTCATCTATAATAAGCTTGAGAAGGATTGGCGGTGGCGTCTCTTTGTGGCGGAAGACTCTAGCGTTCCTTTCGTTCCAAATTGTCCAGGATACAAGCATGGTAAGGGAGGCCATGGCTCGACGATCCGGAATGCTCGAATTGGTGCGCTTGTCCCACCAAGAGAGGAGGGAATCCTCAAGGTGCCAGTCAGAAGGGTCCAGATGCGCAAGCCCATACTTGTCAATGAGCATCCGCCAAAGCCTCAAGGTGAAGCGGCATTTGGCGAATAGGTGGACGCCCGACTCCTGCACCTGCTTACAGAGCGGGCAAAGACCGCAGTTGTCCCAGCCACGTCGCTCTAGCCTGTCGGCGGTCCAAATCCGATCTTGTAAAGCCAGCCAAGAGAAGAATTTGACCTTTGGGGGCGCCCACATTTTCCAGACCATGGAGTCCATGGGGGAAAGCGTCAAACCTAGAAATTGTGCCTTGTATGCAGTGGACGCCGAATATGAGCCATCCGAAGAGTGCTTCCAAATGATGTCATCCTCAGAGTGGATGTCGAGGTGTATGTCATGGATGAGCATCCAGAAGGTGAAAAATTCCCGCACATGCTGGCCAGTGATGGTAATGTCTCGTCTGATCGTAAGCATCCAAGCATTCTCTGTAATAGCCTCTCGCACCTTTCAGTTCTTTCTCCTCGAGGCCTCAAAGACGAGAGGTGCAATGTCCTTCAGCTTGCGGCCAAGCAGCCAGGGGGAGTCCCAAAAAGGCATTTTGGCCCCATTGCCCAGGATGATGGAAGTGGAGGCATAGAAAAAATCACGGCCCTCCTCGGTGCAAGGGTTGCCCAGGCCGACCCAGAGCTTGGACGGCTCTTTCCATTCAAACCAAAGCCATCTGAGCCTCAAAGCACGAGCAAATTTGTCGGTGTTAAGAACACCCAAACCCCCATAGCTGGTGGGGCGGCAGACCATGTCCCAGTTGACTTTACATTTGGCACCGGTGGTCTTGTCAGAGCCGGACCAAAGAAAAGCTCGCTCAATCTTGTTGAGGTTGTCAAGGGAACCCTGAGGGACAATGAGTGGTGTGATGGAGTACACAGCCTGAGAGGTGATGACAGAGCAAACAAGGGCCATGCGCCCAATGGTGGTGATGTTCTGCCCATCCCAGGTGACCAATTTTCCAGCTGCCTTGTCCTGGAGGTATTGGAAGTCAACTTTCTTCAGTCTCCAAACCGAGAGCGGGAGGCCCAAGTATTTGATAGGGAAAAACGCCCTGGTCGCCGGGATGCTGCTGAGAATGCTCACAAGATCAAGGTTGGCACATCGAATGGGAACGACAGAGCTTTTGTGGAAGTTGGTGCAAAGGCCCGTGACATCTCCAAAGCCTTTTAAGATGGTTGCAAGGTTGTCAATATCACTCTTAATTGGCGTCGTGAACACAGCAGCGTCATCCGCATAGAGGGAGGTTCTGACCATTGTACCTCGGCCACGAATCTTATGAATGATTCCCTTGCGCGTAGCCAAGTCGAGGATCTTGTGCAACAGGTCAATTGCGAGCGCGAAGAGCAGAGGCGAGATGGGGTCTCCTTGGCGAAAACCACGTCCATGCCTGATGGGGGGGGCCAGGCAGGCCGTTGAGGAGGAAGCGCGATGACGAGGACGAAAGCAATGCCGCAATCCAATTTCTGAATTTATCAGGAAACCCCATGCGTTGCATGAGATCTAAGACATACTCCCATCAAACTGAGTCAAAAGCCTTTTTGATGTCCAGCTTGAATAATAGAGCTGGAATCTTGCACTTGTGCAGCCGACGAGCGAAGTTGCGAACATACATGAAATTATCATGAATGCTTCTCCTCTTGATAAATGCACTCTGCGCATTGGAAACCAGAGCATCCATGCGTGTGCAACATTGACTCAGCAGCCACACGACCCATGCATGCAGACCAACGAACTAACTAGCACACCAAATCTCTTGGCTCCAATCCAGCTAACCCATTCAGCCGGTCTGGCTCCAACGCGCCTGGCCGCTTCACGCGACCGTGCCACATCGCACAGCACCACAGACATCTCGTCATACTCGCCGCATCGCACGGCGGCCTGACATCTCGACTTCTTCGCGCACTCAACCGAAGCTTCTGCGGCTAGCTACTCGCCTACTCCTAGACCATGCTACATGCATAACGAAAGCAAACTATACGGATACATGAACATGACAAGATTAAACCTAACAAATAGTTCATAAACAATACAATAAATATTTTTTTTTTCAAGAGTACGCCAAAGGCGTATCATATCTTTATAGAAGGAGAAGAAAAGTTTGTACAAGATAGGCGCGGGCCAGAAAACCTCTAGGCCCGGCCTACACCCATTACACCTAAACCCACTCACTAGGCTACTCTCTCACAAATTGGGTTAAACCACCAACTCCAACGCCGGCTCGTCTCCACTGTTGCACTTCGCGAAAGATGCTGTCTGCTAGCTCCGTCGGGGTCCTCTGCTGCTGCATTCTGTTAAACACTCTCGCGTTCCGTTGCTTCCACAACTTCCATCCAACAAAGATCATGAAGGTGTCATATCCTCGCTTGAGGCCCTTAGGCATACCCGACCTAGTCTCAATCCACCAATCCAGGAAAGAATCTTCAACCTACGGAGCTCTGGTGGCCAACTTAAGCATGTCGAAGCAAATATGCCACACTTGCCGTGCATACCCACATCTGACAAATATGTGTTCGGCGTTGTCTTCATCCTGCAGACATGTATAACAGGCCGATGGGTTGTCTTGCAGACCATGATTTGCCCTCCTGTCAGAAGTCCAAAATGCGGTGTTGCACGGCCAGCCAGATGAAGATCTTGCACTTTAAAAGTGCCCAACTTTTTCAGATGCATGTAGCGTAAGGATATACAACAAATAGTCAAC
The DNA here is from genome assembly GCF_018294505.1 of Triticum aestivum. NCBI lineage: Eukaryota > Viridiplantae > Streptophyta > Magnoliopsida > Poales > Poaceae > Triticum > Triticum aestivum. The sequence continues at coordinate 730,684,095 of NC_057812.1, forward strand.
AATACAACATCGAACTAATTTTGCTGCCCATCCCATGACCACCACTCCTTGACTATATCCTTTTAAAGTTCATCATGCATTTCGGTACGCTGGACGGTATGATAGGAGGCAACAAAGCGGGCCACCCTCGCAGCCCCCCTCCACACTCGCACGGGATGTCCCATCAACTCATACTAAGAATAGTCTAAATCTTGCCCACACTCATTCTCGACGATCATGTTATGCATGATCACACAAGCACGCATGATGTACCAAAGCATCTTTTGATCCCATAATCTAGTCGGTCCTCTCACAATAGTAAATTGGGCCTGTAAAATCCCAAAAGCTCTCTCCACATCTTTCCTATCCGCGGCATGAGCATTATGGAAACAAGATTTTTCTTACCTTGTGGTGCCTTCGACGGCTTCACAAATGTTTGCCACCTTGGGTATATGCCATCTGCAAGATAGTAGCCATAGTTGTATGTATGACCATTTGCTACAAACTCCATCGATGGAGTTTCATCATTTGCAATCCTTTTCATGAGTGGTGACCATTGAAGAATATTGATGTCATTGCAAGATCCAGGCATTTCAAAAAAAGCATGCCAGGTCCAAGTCTCATGATTGGCCACCGCTTCAAGGATTATAGTGGAGCCCTTTTTATGGCCGTAGAATTGTCCATGCCATGCCCTAGGACAGTTCTTCCAACTCCACTGCATGCAATCTATTGAGCCAAGCATACCTGGGAACCCGCGAGCTTTGTTGAACTCCAAAAGCCTTGCGGTGTCTTCAGCATTAGAAGCTCTCAAATATTCCGGACCAAACATTTGCACAATTCCAACTGCGAAGCGCTTGACACACATGATGGCTTGACTCTCACCCATGGCCAAGTGGTCATCAACTAGATCCGCCGGAATACCGTATGCCAGCATACGCAAAGCGGCGATCACCTTTTGGAAGGTGCTATGCCTGAGTTCTCCGGCGGCATTCCTCCTTTACTGAAAAACTGATCATGGCTCACCAGTTTCTCTGCAATGTGTTTGAACAACTCGATGCTTATCCTAAAACGACGCTGAAAGTAGGACTCGGGGCTTGTGGGATTCTCCACAAAATAGTTCCTCATCAATCTGTTGTGGGCATCGATCCTTTCCCTCGACAATTTCTGACGACCAAAAACCGAACCACCGTGCTTCGGCTTTTTATTAACGTGCATAGGTAGGATCATTGCCACGTCCTCCTCTTGAAGATCAAATTCTTCATCGGAAGAATCGTAGGACGAACTCATCTACCAACTTGAATTTAAACTAATTTAAAACTACAAACAACATGCATCAAATTCGTCTACAAATATAAAGTTGAAGCAATATATACCTTGCAAGTATTTTGTCAAACACCTTGTGGGCACCGAGCTGCAAACGGCCGCTGGCGCTATTCGTCGGAGGAACGATGCGCTCGAGGGGGGGCGGCGAGAGAGAAGGTGGAGGAAGCAGCGGGGGCCACCGGGAGAAGCAGGGGAAGCGGCGGCCCGCTGGGAATAGGCGGGGGAAGCGCCGACGGGTCGTCGGAGCGAATGGAGGAAGGTGCGGGCGGAGGCGCCAGCAGCGCCTGGAGATTTCAGATCCGACGGTTGGTGAGATTCGCGCGCACGATTTGCTTGTTCAGCGCGCGCGAGCGGGGCACCGAATAACCAACGTGCAATGCAGCTTTTCCCAGCGCACTGGCGCTTTTTGCCGCGCGCGGGATTATAGCAGCGCTACTTTTGACAATTTGCGTGCTATATAATCGTTTTCTTCTTTTGGAGATGCTCTAATGAGTCAATTACACTACTGGTGCTAAAACTTGGCGTGGAAAATCACTTCAGTGCCAAAACTTGCGGCATACATTGAACTGGTGTTATAACTTGGCTTTGACGTGCATGTACGGGGCAAATCGCACTTGTTTACAGACATAGTGCTGACTAGGCGCGCCATATGGTGTGGGACCCACTGTCAGCCATTGAATGGTAGAGATAGGGCTTGTGGCCTGTTATTTTGTGAATCCCATCGAAATTATTTTTTCTCGCAAAAAGGCCACTGCTATGTGTCGATCCATCTGTCAGCGAGCAAATTATGTGCAAAAATGGTGGCTGATGTATTTTGAACCCGTGATCTGCAGCATGAATGCGCGTCTGCCTAACCAATGGACTGAGAACCATTTTTCATACTAAATGGATACGCACTCTATATATTCGGTTGACCTTAAGTGGGCTCGACACCCTACTGACCATTTTGCACTGTTATTCGCTACAAAAATTACAAATTATATGCAAATTATAATTGTGCATTATAAAAAAATAAACTGCAGAATAAAAATGAACACTTTTATAATACATAACTATTTTATTAAAGGCATGAAAATTTTAAATATATATTGTCATTTATTTAAATATATAGGAAAAAATACTTACATATTTTTATTGAATATGAAAAATTATTACGTGCATAATTTTCTAATTTACAATTTAACCATATGGATATTTTTTAAATAATACGTGAATAATTTTATAATGTAATATTATTATGTATATATATAATATTATAATTTACATATATTTTATAAATTTCTGAAGAAAAGAATAACGCTATCGGGTGAGGTGGTGGCTACGCGCACCTGATGACTACATGTCACTGGTTTGAATCCTAGCCAACGATTTCTACATTATATGAATATATTATTCTTAAAACATGGACACCTTTATAGACTACATGGGTCTTTCATTAAAACTGTGAAGATTTATAAACTTATATAAGCATGGGGAGCGCTACGCGTCGGCTGGTGGACGCGTTATAATGATCCGCCGGTTGGACAATCGTGGGATCAGAGCGTTAACAGCCGTTCGATGTAACCAGCTCGCGCCGGCTGACCCTGAAGGAAATATGTCCTAGAGGCAATAATAAAGTTATTATTTATTTCCTTATAATCATGATAAATGTTTATTATTCATGCTAGAATTGTATTAACCGGAAACATAATACATGTGTGAATACATAGACAAACAAAGTGTCACTAGTATGCCTTTATTTGACTAGCTCGTTAATCAAAGATGGTTATGTTTCCTAACCATGAACAATGAGTTGTTATTTGATTAACGAGGTCACATCATTAGTTGAATGATCTGATTGACATGACTCATTCCATTAGCTTAGCACCCGATCGTTTAGTGTGTTGCTATTGCTTTCTTCATGACTTATACATGTTCCTATAACTATGAGATTATGCAACTCCCGTTTACCGGAGGAACACTTTGGGTACTACCAAACGTCACAACGTAACTGGGTGATTATAAAGGAGTACTACAGGTGTCTCCAATGATACATGTTGGGTTGGCGTATTTCGAGATTAGGTTTTGTCACTTCGATTGTCGGAGAGGTATCTCTGGGCCCTCTCGGTAATGCACATCACATAACCCTTGCAAGCATTACAACTAATATGTTAGTTGTGAGATGATGTATTACAGAACGAGTAAAGAGACTTGCCGGAGATTGAACTAGGTATTGGATACCGACGATCGAATCTCGGGCAAGTAACATACCGATGACAAAGGGAACAACGTATGTTGTTATGCGGTCTGACCGATAAAGATCTTCGTAGAATATGTAGGAGCCAATATGGACATCCAGGTCCCGCTATTGGTTATTGACCGGAGACGTGTCTCAGTCATGTCTACATTGTTCTCGAACCCGTAGGGTCCGCACGCTTAAGGTTACGATGACAGTTATATTATGAGTTTATGCATTTTGATGTACCGAAGGTTGTTCGGAGTCCCGTATGTGATCACGGACATGACGAGGAGTCTCGAAATGGACGAGACGTAAAGATTGATATATTGGAAGCCTATGTTTGGATATCGGAAGTGTTTCGGGTGAAATCGGGATTTTACCGGAGTACCGGGAAGGTTACCGGAACCCCCCGGGAGCTAAATGGGCCATGATGGGCCTTGGTGGAAAAGAGAAGAGGCAGCCCTACATGGGCTGTGCGCCTCCCCCTTCCCCTAGTCCTATTAGGACTAGGAGACACTACTAGAAAAACCGCTACTAATGGCGCATCTAATTTGGCCATTAATGGCGCATCACCGGTGCGCCATTACACCACTGGTGCGCCATTAGTATAGGCCACGGTGCGCCATTAGTATGCCTCCCAGGGGCCATGTATACCTAGGTGCTTTGGATACTAATGGCGCACCACAACTGGATGCGCCATTAGTAACCGCGTCATACTAATGGCGCACTGTCCTGTGATGAGCCATTAGTGATGCGCCATTTTGAATCTAGATCTGGATCGTGATTTTTTGCCCATTTTTTGCTTGTTTTTTGGCACGACAATATTCTCAAATTTTGCTCCTGTTTTTGGATCTTGTTGCGATGGTCTTTTGCCGGAGAGGAGTTCGCCGGAGAGGAGGAGGAGGAGGTCGCTGGAGAGGAGGAAGGAGAAACCATGAGGGGATGGGAGGAGCTCACCGGAGAGGAGGGAGGAGGAGCTCACCGGAGAGGAGGGAGGAGGAGCTCACCGGAGAGGAGAGGATTTTTTGCCTCACCGGAGAGGAGGGAGGAGGGAGAGGAGGGAGGAGGAGCTCACCGGAGAGGAGGGAGGAGGAGCTCACCGGAGAGGAGGGAGGAGGAGCTCACCGGAGAGGAGGGAGGAGAAACCATGAGGGGAGGGGAGGGGAGGGGAGGAGGGAGGAGGGAGGAGGAGGTCGCTGGAGAGGAGGGAGAAGAAACCATGAGGGGAGGGGAGGGGAGGGGAGGGGAGGAGGGAGGAGGGAGGAGGAGGTCGCCGGAGAGGAGGAGGAGGTCACCGGAGAGGAGAAGTATGGTGGAGGAGAGAAGGGAAGATGAAATGAAGAGAGGAGGAGAGGGCCAGCCATATATACGGCATACTAATGGCGCACCGCGGGCAGGTGCGCCATTAGTAATTTTTTTATTTTTTTGATTTATTTTGAATTTTGAAGGCGGGAAGATACTAATGGCGCACCACGGGCAGGTGCGCCATTAGTAATTGTTTTTTTATTTTTTTGACTTATTTTGAATTTTGAAGGAGGGAAGATACTAATGGCGCACCATGGTCAGGTGCGCCATTCGTAACTTTTTTTTTATTTTTTTGACTTATTTTGAGTTTTGAAGGCGGGAAGATAGTAATGGCGCACCATGGGTAGGTGCGCCATTAGTAAGTTTGAATTTTTTTGATTTTTTTGCCTCTCTAGATCTTAAAAGCCCCATATTTTTTTTCTGTTAGGTTTTTGAGGATTTTGAAAATGTTTAACATCTACGACCTCTTCTCCGTATTCCTGCAACAAGACCTTTGTTGCAAAAAATCAGCCTGAAGCACTTGTAGTATCATGTAGTGAATTACATCCAAACCTCGATGGTGAGTAACACACGCATGTAGCATCTGGGGCCTAGCCTACAATGCCGGAGCCTTGAAGTAGGCATGCAATGGATCTGACCAACAAGGCGTGTCCCATGCATTATGCTTGTCCCCGATGCAGCAGCATAGTAAGGAGAAGTGGGAAGATGAGAGAGATGGATGAGCAGCGCCGGCTCAAGGAGAGAGAGTGGGGGAGATGGAAGCAGACGGGGTGGACGAAAGGAGAAGAAAATGATTCCACCGAGAAGCTTCAGGAATGGGAGGCGTGGACGTTGGCGTGGGGATAAGAACAAGCTGGTCCCACGAGGACACGCGTCGCAAGCATGAGGAGGCGGATGGGCGGTGAAAGATCTGTCGGGTGACCACAAGCTTTTCCCTATAAGCATTTATCAAAATATATAGAAAAACTATTAAAGCAAGAACAGTTTAATATACTACATTAATATTTTGGTAAAACTGTGAAGATTTGTTTCTAAAAAAAACTGCGAACATTTTAAACTTCTGTAAGCATTTATTAAAATATATAGAAAATTTTAAAAAAATCCTAAGGCATGACACACAAGTATGATTTACATATTCGTAAAAAGATTATAATTTACATATAGTTTAGTTTTTGTTAAAAATATAACACTACAAACTGGTTTAGGGTCTCCAGCTACCTCGATATATAAAGTACATCTGAAAATATAACAGAAAATTGTTTTGGGTTCATTGGTTAGGTATGACCCTCCACGCTGCAGATCAGGGGGTCAAATCCGGTTGGCCATAATTCTATACCTATTATTAAAAGGAATAGGTATTCTTGGTTTGGTCTTCTTGGTTCGGTCAGAATAGGTATTCTTGGTTTGATCTTCTTGGTTCGGTCCGTGGTAAAAATCTACCTACATCTCCCTCGCACGTACGCATCATACCTGCATCTGGCCTCCAACGGCAGGAGCCGCACCACCGCCGCCCATCCCCACGCACCACACAGCCACGCTCGGCTCCATCATCGCTCGTGCCTGCCCTCACTTGTACAACGCTGCAGCATTGATGGCTTCAGAGACCACGCCACCCCGGCTGAGAGGCGGGCATGCTTGGAGCTGGCTGGAAGGGGACCGGCAAGGACGTCTTGCTCCTCCCGGCTGAGCTCCTTCACGGCACCCGCGGTACGACCGATGCTTACTTGGCCGTAAGCTGGAAGGGGACGCAAGGACGTCCTAATCCTCTAGGCCAATCTCCTCCACGACGCCTGTGCAGCTGTGCTGCGACCCAGACCTGCTTGGCCGCCGGCTGTATGGGGGGACTCTGATGGCTGAGGAACTGACAACAAGGGGAGCTCGATAGGCAATGAATGATGGATCTGTGAGAAGAAGGGAGTTCCATTATAAAGAAAACGAAACTGGGGGATAAAAGGATTATGGGTTATTCTGATGACTGTTGGTACTTGTAGTAGCAGGGATGGTGAAAATAAATCTGCGCCATCTCCTTTTGAGGGCTGCATCAAGGAGCTGAAAACCCAGTTCAAAAACGGAAGGAACTGAAAACTCCAGCCTGGTCCATCTGTATGCGAGAGAGCAAAACCAAGTTTGGCAGACGGTGAGTAGGTGAGTGTAAGATGTTGCAACACCAGATTGAAATCTGGTATTCAATCAGTCTTGTATCATGATTGCTTCAGTGGGCGGTTTAAATTACAGTCTACTTTTATTCGGATTTTTTACTGAAGTTGCCCACTATTTGTTACGTGAGGATCAACAAAGTTAGATCTTTGTGGGCATAGTGAATTTCCTTTTTGTTTGCATGAGTTACACTTACACTTAATTAGTGTGGTCAGATTAGGTAAACTGCACATAGTGATTTTATATGCTCTGACAGAGAACTTCTAGTTCTAGGTGGGTCAAATTATCTGTACAGTTAATCTATTTTAGGGATGAACATAATAGCACATGTACCTCTAATTTAAACATGTTATGTCCGTTTATTTCCATCTACCGTGAAAGAGACTAAGATACAAGAAGAGGATACGTCGACATATGGACTTCCAAATCTTCGGTTCAAACATCAAGAGTGGACAGGATTCATTATCTCGTCAGCTCAGGGACATTATACTCACCCGCACCAAGGTCGTCAAGAATGCAGTGAATAAGATGATGAAGATACCGGTCATGAGCCCCGTCGTACATGACCGGGATTCACGACGGGGCCGAGGTGGATCCATGGCAGGATTTTAAGCAATTGTGCATGTCTGATGTCATGTCATGTCGATGTACACGATGCAGGGCGGGAAGGGTATCAACAGTGACACGGTGAGGAGGTAAAAACATACATAATCCTTTCTTGTTTTCTTCCTCGTCAGTTTTCATGGCGGTTATGTTTTAGTAGTGTATCCCCGTTGCAACACAAGGGCAATTTTTCTAGTTATGTTTGAAAAATATTCCAAGGGGTTTTTCATAAAATAACAGGACACGCCCTATATAATAACAGGACACGCCCTATATGTACCCTTCAGTGACGGGCAGCGGGCCTGATGCCATATGGCGCGCCTAGTCAGGTCCATATCCGTCTACAAATGCAATTTACACCGTATATGCACGCCAAAGTTAAGTTGTAGCAACAGTTCAATGTATGCCGCAAGTTTTGATACTAAAGTGATTTTTCACGCTAAGTTTTAGCACTTGTTGTGTAATTGACTCTGCTCTAATTCATGCAAGTTGGCTCTCGATTCCTTTTTGCCAAGCTCTCCATCAACAAGAAGGCTCCCAGGCTCTGACCGTCCTCAACTCCTTGGTCTCTTCCGAGCGCGCAGGCGCGGACCGTACGTGGTGGAGCTCAGGGCAACAACACCGGTCATGGTCATGGAGAGTTGGGACTTGGAGGGGAGCAGCCCAATGGATCGCGCGATGGTGGCCACGGCGGTGGTCATGGGCTTGGGCGCGCGCGTTGACAAGACAACTCCGGCGGTCGCAGGAGTGGCTAGCATCCGTGGCTGGGGTACTTTGGACAGTAACTAGTTAACGAGCGCTTCTTCGGAAGCTTCACAACGATCAACGTTACTTGATGCGCTCTCAGCCACCTGTCACGTGTCGCGCTCTGGACGCTCTCTTCGGGTTTTTTTTCGCACGCGTTATCGGCTTTTTAAACAGTTTTTCCGGTTTTTCGACGTTTCGGTTTTTCACCGGTCTTACTTAACTTTTGGACCAAAAAAACCTTTACGCGAAAAAGCGCGTTTTTTTCCTTTTGCGAGAGTCACGGTTTTGCTTTCGAGAGATGCATGGTTGTGCTTTCGCGAGAGGTACGGCCGTGCCTCTCGGAAACGGAAAAAAAATGTGTTTTCTGTTTTTTTCCTTTCGAGAGAGACACGGTTTTGGTTCCGCAAGAGGCACGGTTGTGCTTTCACGAGACGCACCGACGTGCCTCTCGAAAACGAAAAAAACGTGTTTTTTGTTTTTTTCTTTTACGAGAGGCACGGTTTTGCTTCCGTGAGAGGCATGGTTGTGCTTTGGCGAGAGGCACGGCCATGCCTCCTCGGAAACGAAAAGAAACGTGTTTTCTTTTTTTTCCTTCCGCGAGAGGCACGGTTTTGCTTCCGCTAGAGGCACGGTTGTGATTTCACGAGAAGCAAGGGCGTGCCTCTTTCGGAAAGGGAAAAACCTGTACTCCCGGTACGGTTTTTTCGTCCGATTTTTTTCGTGAAAAAAGTTTGTCGAAACCTATCAACATGGGATCTAGTTTTGAAGATCTCGACACGAGGAATCCAGCGGTGAAAACGGTTCGAGATTTGGACGCGTGGTTTAAGAGATAAAATGTTTTGAACAAACGAATCTACGAAAAAGGGAAAGCTCCTAGGTTGCAACAAGTGGCACACATGCAGCACACCACTTGTCGCGACCTGGGAAGGTGGGAGTAATCTTTGGAATGAGTACTCCTCAACTAGTGATTTCGGGTACTTTGGCCAGTTGGGTGCACCCTTCCATCCTCCACGTGTGCCCTGGATCCCACCTTGCAACCTAGGAAGGTGGAGTGATCTTTGCAATGAATACTCCTCAACTAGTGATTACGGGTACTTTGGCCAGTTGGGTGCACCCTTCCGTCCTCCACGTGTGCCGTGGATCCACTCCCCCCCCCCCCCCCCCCCCCCCCCATCGTCGTGCACCATGGCACTGGTGCTCCTGTTGAACTATGGGAGCAGGTATACATCAGGTACCTGAAATTCTTTTCTGTTTCAGTCACATTGATTCTGAGCTGCTGGATGAAATCAACGATCAAAAAAGAAAACATAAAGAAAAAGGGACTAAAAAATAGATTTAGCTTCAGTCAAATCCGGATAGACAACAGAAAATCTGGTGGGCACACCGAACCGGGCGCAAACAAACCACGTCAAAGAATTCGTATGTGGAGTTGCTGTTGATAGAATTAGCATCAGAAGCTGCAAAGAATGCACAACGATATGATGTTCTTGATGTTGAGATTCACAGAGTAGAAAAACTGGTACTGTCAATTCCTTATGAGGAAGCTCCTGAAAAATCAATCACCACTATCTCAAGGCAATCTGATGGTCAACCTGACAAAACAATTATTCTTGATCCATATTACGTAAAGAGTAAAGGCAGTTCAAAGAAACCAGGAAGACAGAAAGGATTAGTAGAAGAAATAATAGCAACATCTAGAGTAACTTGCTCAGGGTGTGCCCTCAAAGGACACAACATTCAAACTTGAACAAATATAAAAAGACGACATTGAAAAAGGTATGGCTATCAACGATAAAATTATTAAACTGCTGCTTACAATAATGTGTTATGTACAGCGTAAAATATTTACCTTCTAACTTTTAAAGGTGAGCAAAGCAAGGTCATAAAAGAAACAAACCAGATTAGCTAGCAAGCAAAGCCAAGGCAGAAGAAGAAAAAAGACCTTCAACTAACACTAGATTTGTGAAGACAATAGCACAAGTGAAGGCATCAGTGACAAATGTTACACAAGATGAATGAAGGGCACCGAGGACAAATGAAACAAAAAAAGAATGAAGGGCAGTGATGACAAATTGTATAGAAGTAGATTGTCTTTAAATTTTTAAAAGGATAATGTTGTTCTGAACATAATATTGTAATAAATTGAATTTTTATGACTTTGCTTTATTCTTGATCCAATGGCTACTTTATTCTGTTTCAAGTATGGAACAATAAAAAAATAAAAATCATTGGTACATAAACTATTGAAACAAACTAAAATGATAACTGTTGGGGAACGTAGTAATTTCAAAAAAAATCCTACGCACACGCAGGATCATGGTGATGCATAGCAATGAGAGGGGAGAGTGTGTCCACGTACCCTCGTAGACCGAAAGCGGAAGCGTTAGCACAACGCGGTTGATGTAGTCGTACGTCTTCACGATCCGACAGATCCAAGTACCGAACACGCGGCACCTCCGAGTTCAGCACACGTTCAACTTGATGACGTCCCGCGAGCTCCGATCCAGCGGAGCTTCGCCGGAGAGTTTCGTCAGCACGACGGCGTGATGACGATGATGATGTTGCTACCGACGCAAGGCTTCGCCTAAGCACCGCTACGATATGATCGAGGTGGATTATGGTGGAGGGGGCACCGCACACGGTTGGGAGAGATCAACTGATCAACTTGTGTCTAGAGGTGCCCCCTGCCCCCGTATATAAAGGAGCAAGGGGGGAGGCTGGCCGGCTGATACGTCTCCAACGTATCTATAGTTTATGAAGTATTCATGCTATTATATTATCTGTTTTGGATGTTTATGGGCTTTACTAAACACTTTTATATTATTTTTGGGACTAACCTATTAACCGGAGGCCTAGCCCAAATTGTTGTTTTCTTGCCTATTTCAGTGTTTCGAAGAAAAGGAATATCAAACGGAGTCCAAACGGAATGAAACCTTCGGGAGAGTTATTTTTGGAACGGAAGCAATCCAGGAGACTTGGAGTAGACGTCAGGGAAGCTTCGAGGAAATTCTTAAAATGTCATTTTATTTTGTTTTGCTTGCTGTTTGAGTAATATCCCAAGATCTGAAATTCTTAAATGAGAGAGAGTCTTCACATAGCTGCATAATTATTTAACTACTCATTGATCTTCACCTATATCTTTTTGGATTAGTTTGTCATTTACTCGTGTGCTTAACTTATATCCTATGAGTAAATAGTTGAATGATTTGAATATCATAAATCTGAAATTATATATGTTTCATATGCTTATCCCATGGGGAGTAATGACTTCACATATAAGAAGTAGAGGTGGTAAATTTATTGAAGGTTAGCAAACATTGTATTGGTCACTTGAACAATTCATGAAAGAATATTGAGGAAAGAGAGAATTTACATATAAATATACTATCTTGGACATCTTTTGTAATTGTGAGCAATCATTAAAATATGAAATGCTAAAAGGTTGATGTTGGACAAGGAAGACAACGTAATGGGTTATGTCTTCTTATATCCGAAATAAAGTATATTGTCATGGATCATCCAATAGGTTGAGCTTGCCTTTCCCCCTCATGCTAGCCAAATTCTTTGCACTAAGTAGAGATAGTACTTGTGCTTCCAAACATCCCTTAAACCAGTATTGCCATGAGAGGCCACCATACCTACCTATGGATTGAGTAAGACCCTTCAATTAAGTTGTCATCGGTGCATGCAATAAAAATTGCTCTCCAAATATGTATGATCTATTAGTGTGGACAAAATAAGATTTATACGATCTTGTGATATGGAAGCAATAAAAGCGAAGGACTACATAACAAAGGTCCCTATCACAAGTGGCAATATAAAGTGGCGTTCTTTCGCATTAAGATTTTGTGCATCCAACTATAAAAGCGCATGACAACCTCTGCTTCCCTCTGCGAAGGGCCTATCTTTTATTCTTGTCTTATACCTTTTGCAAGAGTCATGGTGATCTGCACCATTCCTTTTTACATTTTATCCTTTGGCAAGCACATTGTCTTGGAAAGATCCTGATATATATATATATATCCAATTGGATGTAAGTTATCATGAACTATTATTGTTGACATTACCCTTAAGGTAAAAGGTTTGGAGGCAAAACTATAAGCCCCTATCTTTCTCTGTGTCCGATTAAAGCTTTGAACCCATAAATATCACATGAGTGTTAGCAATTGTGAAAGATTAAATGATAGTTGAGTATGTGGAGTTTGCTAAATCAAAGCTCTAACATAGACCCTTCCTAAAAATAAGATGAATTGCAATTGTTTGATGACTAAGAGCACTGTTTGTTAGTATTCAAGAAAGTTTATGATCTATACTTTAACATGTGAATAGTTTGTTACTTGATCATGAAAAGTTTTATGAGATGAGCTACTGCTATGACATATGATGATGCTAGAAAAGGTGATTGAAATTATCATTGATCAAACTTGTGCACCTGCTAGCATTCACACTTCATAAATTATTTCTTTTATCATTTACCTACTCGAGGACGAGCAGGAATTAAGCTTGGGGATGCTGATACGTCTCCAACGTATCTATAGTTTATGAAGTATTCACGCTATTATATTATCTGTTTTGGATGTTTATGGGCTTTACTAAACACTTCTATATTAATTTTGGGACTAACCTATTAACTGGAGGCCCAGCCCAAATTGTTGTTTTCTTGCGTAGTTCAGTGTTTCGAAGAAAAGGAATATCAAACGGAGTCCAAAAGGAATGAAACCTTCGGGAGAGTTACTTTTGGAACGGAAGCAATCCAGGAGACTTGGAGTGGACGTCGGGGAAGCTTCGAGGAAGCCATGAGGCAGGGAGGCGCGCCCTACCCCCTGGGCGCGCCCCCCACCCTCGTGGCCCCTCGTGGCTCCCCTGACCGACTTCTTTCGCCTATATATGTCCATATACCCTAAAAACAACGAGGAGCAGAATAGATCGGGAGTTCCACCGCCGCAAGCCTCTGTAGCCACCAAAAACCAATCGGGACCCTGTTCCGGCACCCTGCTAGAGGGGGGAACCCTCACTGGTGGCCATCTTCATCATCCCGGCGCTCTCCATGATGAGGAGGGAGTAGTTCACCCTCGGGGCTGAGGGTATGTACCAGTAGCTATGTGTTTGATCTCTCTCTCTCTCTCGTGTTCTTGAAGTGGTACAATCTGATGTATCGCGAGCTTTGCTATTATAGTTGGATCTTATGATGTTTCTCCCCCTCTACTCTCTTGTAATGGATTGAGTTTTCTCTTTGAAGTGATCTTATCGGATTGAGTCTTTAAGGATTTGAGAACACTTTATGTATGTCTTGCATGTGCTTATCTGTGGTGACAATGGGATATCACGTGATCCACTTGATGTATGTTTTGGTGATCAACTTGCGGTTTCCGTTTGTGAACTTATGCATAGGGGTTGGCACACGTTTTCGTCTTGACTCTCCGGTAGAAACTTTGGGGCACTCTTTGAAGTTCTATGTGTTGGTTGAATAGATGAATCTGAGATTGTGTGATGCATATCGTATAATCATACCCACGGATACTCGAGGTGACATTGGAGTATCTAGGTGACATTAGGGTTTTGGTTGATTTGTATCTTAAGGTGTTATTCTAGTACAAACTCTATGATAGATCAAACGAAAAGAATAGCTTTGTGTTATTTTACTACGGACTCTTGAATAGATCGATCCGAAAGAATAACTTTGAGGTGGTTTCGTACCCTACAATAATCTCTTCGTTGGTTCTCCGCTATTAGTGACTTTGGAGTGATTCTTTGTTGCATGTTGAGGGATAGTTATATGATCCAATTATGTTATTATTGTTGAGAGAACATGCACTAGTGAAAGTATGAACCCTAGGCCTTGTTTCCTAGCATTGCAATACCGTTTACGCTCACTTTTATTACTTGTTACCTTACTGTTTTTATATTTTTAGATTACAAAAACCTATATCTACCATCCATATTGCACTTGTATCACCATCTCTTCGCCGAACTAGTGCACCTATACAATTTGCCATTGTATTGGGTATGTTGGGGACACAAGAGACTCTTTGTTATTTGGTTGCAGGGTTGTTTGAGAGAGACCATCTTCATCCTACACCTCCCACGGATTGATAAACCTTAGGTAATCCACTTAAGGGAAATTTGCTACTGTCCTACAAACCTCTGCACTTGGAGGCCCAACAACGTCTACAAGAAGAAGGTTGCGTAGTAGACATCAAGCTCTTTTCTGGCGCCGTTGCCGGGGAGGTGAGTGCTTGAAGGTATATCTTTAGATCTTGCAATTGAATCTTTTAGTTTCTTGTTTTATCACTAGTTTAGTTTATAAAAGAAAACTACAAAAAAATAGAGTTGAGGATGCCTCATATGCTTCATCTCTTTAATGTCTTTCGTTAAAATGATGGGAAGGAAAATTGTGCTCAAGTACTAGAAGAAGAATTACATAGAATGGTTGGCATAAAATCTGTGAATGATGAGCATGATTGCAATGTTGTTAGTATGAATTCTTTGAATACCCATGACGCTAATGATATGCAAAGCCACAAGCTTGGGGATGCTATGTTTGATGAAGATGATATGTTTAGTCCCCCAAGTTTTGATGAGCAAATTTATTATGATGAAAGCATGCCTCCTATTTATGATGATTATTGTGATGACACTTATGCTATAAAGAATAAAGATAACCATGAAACTTGTCATCATGATTTTAATTTTCAATTGGATTATGCTTCACATGATAGTTATTTTGTTGAGTTTGCTCCCACTACTATTCATGAGAACAAATTTGCTTTTGTGGAGAGTAATAAAAATTCTATGCTTGTAGATCATGAAAAGAATACTTTATGTGATGGTTATATTGTTGAATTCATTCATGATGCTACTAAAAATTATTATGATGGAGGAACATATGCTTGTAGGAGTTGCAATAATATCAAGTTTCCTCTCTATATGCTTAAAGTTTTAAAGTTATGCTTGTTTTGCCTTCCTATGCTAGTTGATTATTGTTCCCATAAGTTGTTTGCTCACAAAATCCCTATGCATAGGAAGTGGGTTAGACTTAAATGTGTTAGTAATATTCTTCATGATGCTCTCTTTATGTTTCAATTCTTATCTTTTATGTGAGCATCATTGAAATCATCATGCCTAGCTAGGGGCGTTAAACGTTAGCGCTTGTTGGGACGCAACCCAATTTTTTTTTGTTCTTTGATTTTTGCTCCTGTTTAGTAATAAATAATCTATCTAGCCTCTGGTTAGATGTGTTTTTATGTTTTAATTAGTGTTTTTGCCAAGTAGAACCTTTGGGAAGACTTGGGTGAAGTCTTTATGATCATGCTGTAAAAAATAGAAACTTTAGCGCTCACGAGATTAGCTGCCATTTTTTTATTGGAGAGTGCTTTTAGGTTGATTCTTTTTGAAGATGATTAATAGATAAATTCCTCACGTCCACCAATTTATTTCAGAATTTTTGGACTTCCAGAAGTATACGTTTGATACAGATTACTACAGACTGTTCTGTTTTTGACAGATTCTGTTTTCTATGTGTTGTTTGCTTATTTTGATGAATCTATGAGTAGTATCGGAGGGTATGAACCATAGAGAAGTTGGAATACATTATATATTACACCAATATGAATTTAGAATGAGTTCAGAACAGTACCTAAGTAGTGATTTATTTTCTTATACTAACGGAGCTCACGAGTTCTCTGTTAAGTTTTGTCTTGTGAAGTTTTCAAGTTTTGGGTAAAGATTCGATGGACTATGGAATAAGGAGTGGCAAGAGCCTAAGATTGGGGATGCCCAAGGCACCCCAAGGTAATATTCAAGGACAACCAAGAGCCTAAGCTTGGGGATGCCCTAGATGGCATCCCCTCTTTCGTCTTCGTTCATCGATAACTTCACTTGGAGCTATATTTTTATTCACCACATGATATGTGTTTTGCTTGGAGCGTCAATTTATTTTGTCAGGATTTGCTTTCTGTTATTTAGGAAATGTTTCGCATCTTTTATTTCAATAGAAGTGGCATTGATAGCCTTTACTATGCCTATTTTACAAGTCTTCATGTTGCTGTTTGAAAACAGAAAGTTTACCGCTGTTGCAAAAATTCCCTAGAAAATTCAGAATGTGATAAAATGTTGAAACCTTTTGCATAATAAGCTCTGATAAATTTACTACAGTGGGAATTTTCTTTCATAATTTTTAGAGCTAGGGAAGTATGTATCTTGCTGCATTTTTTACAGACTGTCCTGTTTAGGCAGATTGCTGTTATGTCTGCAATGTTTGCATATGTTTGCTTCTTTAATGATTCTATTAGAGGATAGGACTATTAAATATGCAGAGGCATTTAGTATGCAATGTTGAATAATAATTTTAGTGATTTGCTACAGTAGAGTATGATAAGGTTTTTGCATTGATTTATACTAACTTATCTCACGAGTCCTTGTTGAGTTTTGTGTGGATGAAACTTTTGAGATTTAGGGAGACCGTGATATGAGAGGAATTAAGGAGACACAAAAGCTCAAGCTTGGGGATGCCCAAGGCATCCCAAGATAATATTTTAAGAAGTCTCAAGCGTCTAAGCTTGGGGATGCCCCGGTTGGCATCCCACCTTTCTTCTTCAACAACTATTTCTTCTTCAACAACTATCGGTTAGTTTCGGTTGATCCTAAGTTTTTGCTTCTTCACGTGATGTTTGCTTGTTGTTTGAATAATATCCCAAGATATGAAATTCTTAAATGAGAGAGAGTCTTCACATAGCTACATAATTATTTAACTACTCAGTGATCTTCACTTATATATTTTTGGAGTAGTTTGTCATTTACTCGTGTGCTTCACTTATATCCTATGAGTAAATAGTTGAATGATTTGAATATCATAAATCTGAAATTATATATGTTTCATATGTTTATCCCATGGGGAGTAATGACTTCACATATAAGAAGTAGAGGTGGTAAATTTATTGAAGGTTAGCAAAAATTGTATTGGTCACTTGAACAATTCATGAAAGAATATTGAGGGAAGAGAGATTTCACATATAAATATACTATCTTGGACATCTTTTGTAATTGTGAGCACTCATTTAAATATGACATGCTAAAAGGTTGATGTTGGACAAGGAAGACAATGTAATGGGTTATGTCTTCTTATATCCGAAATAAACTATATTGTCATGGATCATCCAACATGTTGAGCTTGCCTTTCCCCCTCATGCTAGCCAAATTCTTTTTACTAAGTAAAGATACTACTTGTGCTTCCAAACATCCCTTAAACCAGTATTGCCATGAGAGTCCACCATACCTATCTATGGATTGAGTAAGATCCTTCAAGTAAATTGTCATCGGTGCATGCAATAAAAATTGCTCTCTAAATATGTATGATCTATTAGTGTGGAGAAAATAAGATTTATATGATCTTGTGATGTGGAAGCAATAAAAGCGACGGACTGCATAATAAAGGTCCCTATCACAAGTGGCAATATAAAGTGACGTTCTTTTGCATTAAGATTTTGTGCATCCAACTATAAATGTGCATGACAACATCTGCTTCCCTCTGCGAAGGGCCTATCTTTTATTCTTGTCTTATACCTTTTGCAAGAGTCATGGTGATCTTCACCTTTCCTTTTTACATTTTATCCTTTGGCAAGCACATTGTGTTGGAAAGATCCTGATATATATATATATATATATATATATATATATATATATATATATATATATATATATATATATATCCAATTGGATGTAAGTTATCATGAACTATTATTGTTGACATTACCCTTGAGGTAAAAGGTTGGGAGGCAAAACTATAAGCCCCTATCTTTCTCTGTGTCCGATAAAGCTTTGAACCCATAAATATCACGCGAGTGTTAGCAATTGTGAAAGATTAAATGGTAGTTGAGTATGTGGAGTTTGCTAAATCAAAGCTCTAATATAGACCCTTCCTGAAAATAAGATGAATTGCAATTGTTTGATGACTAAGAGCACTGTTTGTTAGTATTCAAGAAAGTTTATGATCTATACTTTAACATGTGAATAGTTTGTTACTTGATCATGAAAAGTTTATGAGGTGAGCTACTGCTATGACATATGATGATGCTAGAAAAGGTGATTGAAATTATCATTGATCAAACTTGTGCACCTGCTAGCATTCACACTTCATAAATTATTTCTTTTATCACTTACCTACTCGAGGATGAGCAGGAATTAAGCTTGGGGATGCTGATACGTCTTCAATGTATCTATAGTTTATGAAGTATTCATGCTATTATATTATCTGTTTTGGATGTTTATGGGCTATACTAAACACTTTAATATTATTTTTGGGACTAACCTATTAACCGGAGGCCCAGCCCTAATTGCTGTTTTCTTGCCTATTTCAGTGTTTCGAAGAAAAGGAATATCAAACGGAGTCCAAACGGAATGAAACCTTCGGGAGAGTTATTTTCGGAACGGAAGCAATCCAGGAGACTTGGAGTAGATGTCAGGGAAGCTTCGAGGAAGCCACGAGGCAGGGAGGCGCGCCCTTCCCCCTGGGCGCGCCCCCCACCCTCGTGGGCCCCTCTATGATAGATCGAAGGGAAAGAATAGCTTTGTGTTATTTTACTATGGACTCTTGAATAGATCGATCCGAAAGAATAAATTTGAGGTGGTTTCATACCCAACAATAATCTCTTCGTTTGTTCTCCGCTATTAGTAACTTTGGAGTGACTCTTTGTTGCATGTTGAGGGATAGTTATATGATCCAATTATGTTATTATTGTTGAGAGAACTTGCACTAGTGAAAGTATGAACCCTAGGCCTTGTTTCCTAGCATTGCAATACCGTTTACGCTCACTTTTATTACTTGTTACCTTGCTGTTTTTATATTTTCAGATTACAAAAACCTATATCTACCATCCATATTACACTTGTATCACCATCTCTTCGCCGAACTAGTGCACCTATACAATTTACCATTGTGTTGCGTGTGTTGGGGACACAAGAGACTCTTTGTTATTTGGTTGCAGGGTTGTTTGAGAGAGACCATCTTCATCTTACACCTCCACGGATTGATAAATCTTAGGTCATCCACTTGAGGGAAATTTGCTACTGTCCTACAAACCTCTGCACTTGGAGGCCCAACAACGTCTACAAGAAGAAGGTTGCGTAGTAGACATCACCGGCCCTCTATGGTGCGCCAGGAGGAGGAGTCCTCCTCCTAGTAGGAGTAGGACTCCCCTCTTTCCTACTCCTACTAGGAGGGGGAAAGGAAGGGGGAGAGGGAGAAGGAAAGCCCCCCCCCCCTCTCCTAGTCCAATTCGGACCAGAGGGGGAGGGGCGCGCGGCCTGCCCTAGGCCAGCCCTCTCTCTCCACTAAGGCCCATAAGGCCCATTATTTCTCCGGGGGGGTTCCGATAACCCTCCGGCACTCCGGTTTTCTCCAAAACCACCCGGAACACTTCCAGTGTCCAAATATAGTCGTCCAATATATCGATCTTTACGTATCGACCATTTCGAGACTCCCCGTCATGTCCGTGATCATATCAGGGACTCTGAACTACCTTCGGTACATCAAAACACAAAAACTCATAATACCGATCGTCACCGAACTTTAAGCGTGCGGACCCTACGGGTTCGAGAACTATGTAGACATGACTGAGACACGTCTCTGTTCAATAACCAATAGCGGAACCTGGATGCTCATATTGGCTCCCACGTATTATACGAAGATCTTTATTGGTCAAACCCCATAACAACATACGTTGTTCCCTTTGTCCATCGGTATGTTACTTGCCCGAGATTCGATCGTCGGTATCTCTATACCTAGTTCAATCTCGTTACCGGCAAGTCTCTTTGCTCGTTCCATAATACATCATTCCGCAACTAACTCATTAGTTGCAATGCTTATAGTGATGTGTATTACCGAGTGGGCCCAGAGATACCTCTCCGACAATCGGAGTGACAAATCCTAATTTCGATATACGCCAACTCAACAAATACCTTCGGAGACACCTATAGAGCACCTTTATAATCACCCATTTATGTTGTGACATTTGGTAGCACACAAAGTGTTCCTCTGGTAAACGGGAGTTGCATAATCTCATAGTCATAGGAACATATATAAGTCATGAAGAAAGCAATAGCAACATACTAAACGATCAAGTGCTAAGCTAACAGAATGGGTCAAGTCAATCACATCATTCTCCTAATGATGTGATCCCGTTAATCAAATGACAACTCATGTCTATGGTTAGGAAACATAACCATCTTTAATTAACGAGCTAGTCAAGTAGAGGCATACTAGTAACACTTTGTTTGTCTATGTATTCACACATGTACTAAGTTTCCAGTTAATACAATTCTAGCACGAATAATAAACATTCATCGTGATATGAGGAAATAAATAATAACTTTATTATTGCCTCTAGGGCATATTTCCTTCAGTCTCCCACTTGCACTAGAGTCAATAATCTAGATTACACAGTAATGATTCTAACACCCATGGAGCCTTGGTGTTGATCATGTTTTGCTCGTGGAAGAGGCTTAATCAACGGGTCTATAACATTCAGATCCGTATGTATCTTACAAATCTCTATGTCTCCCACCTGGACTTGATCCCGGATGGAGTTGAAGCGTCTCTTGATGTGCTTGGTTCTCTTGTGAAATCTGGATTCCTTTGCCAAGGGAATTGCACCAGTATTGTCACAAAAGATTTTCATTGGACCCGATGCACTAGTTATGACACCTAGATCGGATATGAACGCCTTCATCCAGAATCCTTCATTTGCTGCTTCCGAAGCAGCAATGTACTCCGCTTCACACATAGATCTCGCCACGACGCTTTGTTTAGAACTACTCCAACTGACAGCTCCACCGTTCAATATAAACACGTATCCGGTTTGCGATTTAGAATCGTCCGGATCAGTGTCAAAGCTTGAATCAACGTAACCATTTACGATGAGCTCTTTGTCACCTCCATAAACAAGAAACATATCCTTAGTCCTTTCAAGGTATTTCAGGATGTTCTTGACCGATGTCCAGTGATCCACTCCTGGATTATTTTGGTACCTCCCCGCTAAATTAATAGAAAGGCACACATCAGGTCTGGTACACAACATTGCATACATGATAGAGCCTAGGGCCGAAGCATAGGGAACATCTTTCATTTTCTCTCTATCTTCTACAGTGGTCGGGCATTGAGTCTTACTCAACTTCACACCTTGTAACACAGGTAAGAACCCTTTCTTTGCCCGATCCATTTTGAACTTCTTCAAAACTTTGTCATATGTGCTTTGTGAAAGTCCAATTAAGCGTCTTGATCTATCTCTATAGATCTTGATGCCCAATATGTAAGCAGCTTCACCGAGGTCCTTCATTGAAAAACTCTTTTTCAGGTATCCTTTTATGCCATCCAGAAATTCTATATCATTTCCAATCAACAATATGGCATCCAGATATAAGATTTGAAATGCTACAGAGCTCCCACTCACTTTCTTGTAAATACAGACTTCTCCAAAAGTCTGTATAAAACCATATGCTTTGATCACACTATCAAAACATTTATTCCAGCTCCGAGAGGCTTGCACTAGTCCATAAATGGATCACTGGAGCTTGAACACTTTCTTAGGACCTTTTGGATCGATAAAACCATTAGGTTGCATCATATACAACTCTTCTTCTAGAAATCCATTCAGAAATGCAGTCTTTACATCCATTTGCCAAATTTCATAATCATAAAATGCCGCAATTGCTAACAAGATTCGGACGGACTTAAGCATCACTACGGGTGAGAAGGTCTCATCGTAGTCAACTCCTTGAACTTGTCAAAAACCTTTCGCAACAAGTCGAGCTTTGTAGACAGTAACATTACCGTCAGCGTCTGTCTTCTTCTTGAAGATCCATTTATTTTCGGTGGCTTGTCGATCATCCAGAAAGTCAACCAAAGTCCATACTTTGTTCTCATACATGGATCCCATCTCAGATTTCATGGCCTCAAGCCATTTTGCGGAATCTGGGCTCATCATCGCTTCCTCATAGTTCGTAGGTTCGTCATGGTCTAGTAACATGACCTCCAGAACTGGATTACCATACCACTCTGGTGCGGATCTTACTCTGGTTGACCTACGAGGTTCGGTAGTAACTTGATCTGAAGTTTCATGATCATCATCATTAGCTTCCTCACTAATTGGTGTAGGTGTCACATGAGCCGGTTTCTATGATGAACTACTTTCCAATAAGGGAGCAGGTACATTTACCTCATCAAGTTCTACTTTCCTCCCACTCACTTCTTTCGAGAGAAACTCCTTCTCTAGAAAGGATCCATTTTTAGCAACGAATGTCTTGCGTTCGGATCTGGGATAAAAGGTGTACCCAATAGTTTCTTTTGGGTATCCTATGAAGACACATTTCTCCGATATGGGTTCGAGCTTACCAGGTTAAAGCTTTTTCACATAAGCATCGCAGCCCCAAACTTTAAGAAATGACAACTTTGGTTTCTTGCCAAACCAAAGTTCATAAGGCCTCGTCTCAACGGAATTCGATAGTGCCCTATTTAACGTGAATGTAGCCGTCTCTAAAGCATAGCCCCAAAACGATAGCGGTAAATCTGTAAGAGACATCATAGGTCGCACCATATCTAGTAAAGTACGATTACGACGTTCGGACACACCATTACTGTAACTCCCTCGATGCTGCTATATCTCCCACGTGTCGAAGCACGACTTAGAGGCATAACCACATTAAAAGCAATGTCGCAAGTGAGGTAATCTTCACACAACCCATGTAATACACTAGGGGAAAAAGATACATAGTTGGCTTACAATCGCCACTTCACACAATTACATGAATAAAGCATTACATCATCCAAACACAATCAAGGTCCGACTCCGGAACCAAAATAAAAGAAGAACCCCAATTGCGACAAAGGTCCCCGATCGACCCCAACTGGGCTCCACTACAGATCAACTAGAACGAAACAACACAAAGGACAAGATCTTCATCGAGATCCTCCTTGAGCTTGGTTGCGTCATCTGCACAGACTCATCGGCACCTGCAAGCTGGTTTTGGAAGTATCTGTGAGCCACAGGGACTCAGCAATCTCGCACCCTCGCGATCAAGACTATTTAAGCTTATGGGTAAGGTAAAGGTATGAGGCGAAGCTGCAGCAAGCGACTAGCATATATGGTGGCTAACATACGCAAATGAGAGCGAGAAGAGAAGGCAAAGCACGGTCGATAAAAGTATGATCAAGAAGTGATCCTATAGCAACCTACGTCAAGCGTAACTCCAACAACCGTGTTCACTTCCCGGACCCTGCCGGAAAGAGACCATCACGGTTACACACGCGGTAGATTCATTTTAATTAAGGTCGACTTCAGGTTTTCTACAACCGGACGTTAACAAATTCCCATCTGCCCATAACCGCGGGCACGGCTTTCGAAAGTTCAAATCCCTGCAGGGGTGTCCCAACTTAGCCCATCACAAGCTCCCACGGTCAACGAAGGAATAGACCTCCTCCCGAGACATTCCGATCAGACTCGGTATCCCGGAACAACAAGACAATTCGACAGGGTAAAACTAAACCAGCAACACCGCCCGAATGTGCCGACAAATCCCGATAGGAGCTGCACATATCTCTTTCTCAGGGCACACTCAGATGAGCCATACGTCGGGTAAGCCAGCCCAGAGTTGCCCCTGGTAGCCTCGGACATCCCTCAGTTGGACCAACACTCAGAGGAGCACTGGCCCGGGGGGGTAAAATAATGATGACCCTTGGGCTGGCCGACCCAAGGGAAAGAAAAAGGCTAGGTGGCGAATGGTAAAACCAATGTTCGGCATTGCTGGAAGAGCTTTACTTAAGGCGAACTGTCAAGGGGTTCCCATAATAGCCCAACCGCATGAGGAACGCAAAATCCGGGAACATAACACCGATATGACGGAAACTAGGGCGGCAAGAGTGGAACAAAACACCAGGCATAAGGCCGAGCCTTCCACCCTTTTACCAAGTATATAGATGCATTAATTAAATAAGATATAATGTGATATCCCAACAAGTAAACATGTCCCAACAAGGAGCGACATCTCCATGTTCCAACGAGGAACAAACTTCAATCTTCACCTGCAACTAACAACGCTATAAGAGGGGCTGAGCAAAGCGGTAACATAGCCAATCAACGATTTGCTAGGACATGGTGGGTTAGAGGTTTGACATGGCAATTTGGGAGGATTGAAAGCAAATGGTAGGCATCGTAGCATTGGCATAGCAAAAGAGCGAGCATCTAGCAAAGCAAAGATAGTAGTGATTTCGAGGGTATGATCATCTTGCCTGAAATCCCGCAAGGAAGAAGAACGAGTCCATGAAGAAGACAAACGGACGTAGTCGAACGGGTCCTCACAAACGCGACGTAACCGGAACCAACCCGAAGAAGCAAACACCGGAAAAAAGCACACAACATAGTAAACAACCAACACATCAACATGGCATGATGCACAATCGAGTATGATGCATGTCCGGTTTAATGAGGCATGGCATGGCAAAGTGCGCAAGCAATCCTACAAATTAAGTGGAGCTCAATATGCAACGGGTTGCATATTGACGAAACACCACATCAATTATTTAGTTCTCTCTCATTTAGGAACACAACAATATTAAATGTTGTTAAACATGGCAAGAGGTGAAGCAAATGAAAACTACCTATCTAGGCAAGTTTAAATGACGCCGGAACAACAAACAACATTTCCGGTAAAACCCCATATGCATATTTTAGATTTGGAACTGATCTGCCCTAAACACAATTTTAGAGTTGTTAAACATGCAAATTAATGCCACCATGTTAAGCTAGGCAAAATTCTACCCCATTTACATATGAAGTTTGTTAGGTTTGGAGCTACGGTTATTTAGTTATGAAATAAATCATTTTAGCATGGCATTTAAGCAAATTTAAACAAACAACATTTTAAACATTTTAATTGTTGTTATCATGATGCGGATGACATAAGCAAGTTTTAAGCAATTTTATGAAAATGTTGCCAAGAGCATTATGAAGCATTTATCGTCGTGGCAGAAACGAAAAAGGGTGCCACGGCAACGACAACGGAAATGGTGCCACGGAAACATTCCAGTTCCGATAACTCGATTGAGATGTCGGTGCAAAAGAAAGTGTGGAGAGCGTGCCATGCAAGATGGTGGGGTGATCCCGGTTACTGGGTTCCCACGTGTCGACGGCAAGGCAATGAGGAACGCGCAAGGAACAACTCGGACATGGTGCAAACACGGGCATCTCACACAACCCACATTCGTTCTCGGAAGGTCATCTCGGGGTTATACCTTCTAAGCGTGAATTTTCGAAGTGAATCGGTTCGGAGGGGAAGTAGTCGTTCTCGCGCGACGGTAGTGGTTCACGTTTCGAAGAGGAAGTAATTGTTCATGTTCCGTAGATGTTCGGGGTCACGACAAGGAACTTGACGTCCACGGGGTCTTCGCGGGTGGACGGTAGTGGTACACGTTTCGTAGACGTTCGAGCCATCTGTAGCGGTACTTGATGAATCCCAAAACGGACTTGGCGTCTTTGTGCATAGGGGTACTTGGTGTTTCCGGAGACGACGGTAGAGGTACTTGACGCGTCGTTGTGGTACTTGGCAAAAATCACAGAGAAGATGCTTGGCAGTCCTGGTATGGTCTTGGCGTCCATGTAGTCGATCTTGCAGATCTTGACAGTCCAACACAAAACATCACAAGGGGCCTCGGGGCGGCGGCAGCAAGGAGACGATGGTGGTGGTGAGCGGCAGAGGCTCGCCGGAGAAGCTGGTGGCGACTGGGCGCGACGCGATGGGGCCCCTGGTCGCCGTAGAGGAAGCAGAGGATGGCGCAGGTCCGGCGACGATGGAGAACGGCAGGATGCGGCGAGGAGGAGGCCGCAGGTGACCGGATGCTGCTTGTCTTGCGCTCGGGAGGACACGAGCAGGGGCGTGCTCGTTCTGAGGAAGAGCTCGGGGTCGGCTTGGGGTTCGAGCTCCTCTTGACTGGATCATGGAGGGAGCAGGAGGCAGGGAGCTGTGGGGTGGCAGCCGACAACAACTCCGGTGGCCGGCCGGCGCGACGAGGTGGCGTAGGATCGGGCGCGGTGCCCTGGCGGCAGCGCTAGGAGGGGGTGAGGGGATCAGATCAAGGGAGATGAGAAGGGTTGGCGGCGCTGTGTGAGGGAGAGAGCGAGAAGAGGAGGAGCGGCGCGCGTGGGAACGAGAGGGAGATGAGGAATCGGGCCAGGGGTAGCGATGCGGGAGCGCTAGGGTTAGGGTTAGGTGAGCCTGCGGGGAAGGATGGGTCTAGGGAGGCCGGCCTGGGCTGGGCTTCTCTCTTCCTCTCTTTTTTAAGAGAAAAGTAATAGAGATAAAAAAGAAAAGGAGGGTTAAGGAAAGGATTTGTGCAAGGGGCCTATTTTCCCGGTCTCACAAAAATGAGTTTGAACTAGGAAAAATAGAAGTGGTCAAGACCGGAAGTTTAAATTCAAACTCATTTGATTTAAATTCAAATGACTTGAATAGGAAGTGAGGTTTGGGAAGGTCCAAAAATGTTGAGACTTTTGGAGGAGCCTCAAAAATAAGAAGAAAGAATTTTCGGCAAGGTTTGGAGATCACTCAAAGCAGGAAGGCATGGGATTATCTGCACGTGTGTTATGGGTGATTCCAAATTATTGGAATATAATTTATATAGCTCCCTAAAATATTGGGAGAATATGTTATAAAGAGAAGTCATCCTTCCCTCGATTTAAATGGATCGAAGATCCATACAATTTATTTAAAAGAGTTTTGAAACGGTTGCAATATTAATGGCATGATGACATGACAAGATGCAACACGCAAGCAAATGACATGGCAACGACGGCGAATAACTGGGAGACACCTGGCACATCGGTCACGGGGCGCTACAACACTCCACCACTACGAGAGGATCTCGTCCCGAGATCTAGAATGGCACCGGAGGGAAAACAGAAGAGAAAGAGAAGAGGTAAAACTAAGTTGCTTCTTCGACAAATGAGTGAAGCCAAAGAACCTTGAAAGGTTAAACCATTCAAGAAAAAAAATACAACAGAGATGAGCGAATTTGAAAACACTCCGTTGGAAAAGAGGAACAAGGAAGAACAACTTCGGGCAGCACTCCGATTGAAAAGAAAAGGAATTGAATAAGAACTTGATAAGATGAGAAGATACTTGATGAAATCACAATACACTGCCTTCGAAACAAGAATAAGAATTACATTATGCTTATCCTTCACCAATTAAATTGATGACAATCAACGGATTTGACATATTACTTATTCTCGTAGAAAGGATTCAGATAGATATGGCACAAACTTGAGAATGCCTTCAACGGAACACAGGTGGAATCGAAACAACGAGTGAATTGATATGAAAACGAATGACGAGAGGTCTTGAACGAACCACCGTAAGAATAGAAAACGATAAAGAAAACACCGGGAAGAATTATGAAATGAATGAGGAAACTTGAGAGAAATTAGATGCAAGTGAATGAAAATATCACGAGCTGACTAGGGGATATTTGAATAATGCACCCGTAAGATTGGAGAACAATAGCTGAACGCTGAGAATGAGTAAATCTGAGATGATGGACTCCGGATGAACAAACTGAACAGAATCTTGAATTGCTCCGGATAGGTGAAAAGAATTCTCGCAATCGAAAACAATTATGAGAGGATGGTATCAAGCTTGAACCACGAATCTTGAGGAGAGTGGAGCAAGATTGAGAGAAAAAATCTTCTTTGGTCTTCAAATCCGAGAATGACGATGAGAAACATCACCAAGAATTATTTAGACACTCCGGAAGAATCAAAACGAAGAGGTTGAGCCAACGATGAAAAAAAAATTCACCAGATCTTGGAGAAAAACATTTGACTGATGATAATTCATACTTACGTCACACTTACGAAGATTTGAGAAAAACTCCGGGAGAATAAGAAGAGTCAGGTAAGATCTTGGGGAAAAAAACCTGTGGGTTAGGGCCCACTCAAAATAAACACCGTTGGAATGATTAAAAAGAGAGAAAGCACCGGTTGAATTAAATGACTTGAAAGAGATAACATCCTCGAAAGAGTTTGAATGAAAGCAGAGTGGAAACACGAATCTTCTGAGATATCTTTAGCACTCCGGAACAAATGAATAGCGAGAAGTGAAAGATTATGAGGTGCACCGGCATGAGAAGGTATTTGAAACGAGGAAAAAGGGATATGAGATCAACACCGAAAGCTTGATTTGAATCCACCGGAGAAGAAAACGAGTGAAGAGTGACGAACTTGAAGCTCCGTTAGAATCTTCATGAGAATCATCGGGTAAGAACATGAAGAAAAAGAATGGAGAGGCTTCACATCAATAAGATGGATACTCGATTAAGAAATTTGAGTCCTTAAAGAAAAACAAGGGAGGGAGGGCGGGAAAAACAAAGGCAACTTGAAGATGGATGAAACAAACGACATTGAGAAGAACTGATAATAGATCTTAATGATATTGGAATGATCGGATCCACTTGAAGAGAAACACGCCGGTGAAAAGGATTGACAAAACCATCTCGATGATCAAGAAGGATTGGTATTCACATAGAAATATGAGAACACCGCTTAGGAAAAGGCATGGAATCAACATTTGACTTCGAAGCAACTCGAATACCACAACTCAAAACAAAGACAAAGGGTTGGCTTGCAGAATAAGCCGGAACAAACATATGATAGAGATTTCGTCCGAAGTTTTCGTGGTGGGGCCTACACGGGCTCGATCGTACAGCACCATCATGTACAAGGCAGTGCACATGACATACGAAGCGTCCCCGAGTCGGCATAGCCAAGGACTCTTTAAGACACAATGAGACCACTGTAAAACCAACCGTGAATAGGCGGACCACTAGACGTCGAACCCCAATTTCATATCATACATCTGTCGGAAAGATATCCTAAGAGCTACTTGAATTCCCACTTATAAACTCCCGAAATTTTCCGGTTATGCAATCAGGTGTTGGGGATACAGGGGAAGCATAATATCTCACCCAAAACTAGCAAATCCTACATCCAGCTGTATCCATCCTTCAACACATAACCAAGAAACCTTCGGAAATCGTCTACCTCAACCTTCGAAAAGCATCCGTTATACAAGTTATGGAAATACTCCCGAACTCCCGCCCCAGTACTGGGTGGCGTCGAGGTTATCTCACCAACGAACTGCATAAAAGAGATTTTCGATGTCGGCGTACTAAACTCAGGTATTCCAGAACTGCAACGATAAAATTATGACGACAACACCTCAGAGCTCAACTCCCCGGGACACTTCCACAAAACCCCTGACAGGAGGCACCAAGACAATGTTCTCGTCACAAAACCATCGGAACGATTCCAAGATACCCGCGTGATCCTAAATTTTTTTTAGTGAAATTTGAGAAGAGAAGAGTCAAAACTCTATGTCAGGATGCCTTACCAGAGCGATGATGAGACTGGGGAGTAAAAAGAATTCCTAAACTCTCCGATATATAATTCCTAAATGACTCAAAACATTTTTCTAGACACAACTCGGCCGCTAAAAACGATCAAGCAATGGGGCTCCTAAGGTCGGGGAAGGCTCTGATTACGAACTTGTAACACCCTCGATGCTGCTATATCTCCCACGTGTCGAAGCACGACTTAGAGGCATAACCGCATTGAAAGCAATGTCGCAAGTGAGGTAATCTTCACACAACCCATGTAATACACTAGGGGAAAAAGATACATAGTTGGCTTACAATCGCCACTTCACACAATTACATGAATAAAGCATTACATCATCCAAATACAATCAAGGTCCGACTCCGGAACCAAAATAAAAGAAGAACCCCAATTGCGACAAAGGTCCCCGATCGACCCCAACTGGGCTCCACTACTGATCAACTAGAACGAAACAACACAAAGGACAAAATCTTCATCGAGATCCTCCTTGAGCTTGGTTGCGTCATCTGCACAGACTCATTGGCACCTGCAAGCTGGTTTTGGAAGTATCTGTGAGCCACAGGGACTCAGCAATCTTGCACCCTCGCGATCAAGACTATTTAAGCTTATGGGTAAGGTAAAGGCATGAGGCGAAGCTGCAGCAAGCGACTAGCATATATGGTGGCTAACATACGCAAATGAGAGCGAGAAGAGAAGGCAAAGCACGGTCGATAAAAGTATGATCAAGAAGTGATCCTATAGCAACCTACGTCAAGCGTAACTCCAACAACCGTGTTCACTTCCCGGACCCCGCCGGAAAGAGACCATCATGGTTACACACGCGGTAGATTCATTTTAATTAAGGTCAACTTCAGGTTTTCTACAACCGAACGTTAACAAATTCCCATCTGCTCATAACCGCGGGCACGGCTTTCGAAAGTTCAAATCCCTGCAGGGGTGTCCCAACTTAGCCCATCACAAGCTCTCACGGTCAACGAAGGAATAGACCTCCTCCCGAGACATTCCGATTAGACTCGGTATCCCGGTACAACAAGACAATTCGACAGGGTAAAACTTGTTGGGTTTCGTAGTAATTTCAAAAAAATTCCTACGCACACGCAAGATCATGGTGATGCATAGCAACGAGGGGGGGAGTATGATCTACGTACCTCGTAGATCGACAACGGAAGCGTCTGTTTGATGTAGTCGTACGTCTCCACGGCCCGACCGATCAAGCACCGAAACTACGGCACCTCCAAGTTCTAGCACACGTTCAACTCGATGACGATCCCCGGACTCCGATCCAGCAAAGTGTCGAGGAAGAGTTCCGTCAGCACGACGGCGTGGTGACGATCTTGATGTACTACTGCAGCAGGGCTTCACCTAAACTCCGCTACAATATTATCGAGGACTATGGTGGCAGGGGGCGCCGCACACGGCTAAGAATAAGATCACGTGGATCAACTTGTGTGTCTCTAGGGTGCCTCTGCCTCAGTATATAAAGGACCAAAAGGGAGGGAGGCCGGCCGACCACATAGGGTGCGCCAGGAGAGTCCTACTCCCTCTGGGAGTAGGATTCCCCTCCAATCCTAGTTGGAATAGGACTCGCGGAGGGGGGAAGAGAGA
This sequence comes from Triticum aestivum, assembly GCF_018294505.1. NCBI lineage: Eukaryota > Viridiplantae > Streptophyta > Magnoliopsida > Poales > Poaceae > Triticum > Triticum aestivum. The sequence continues at coordinate 730,715,469 of NC_057812.1, forward strand.
GAGAGGGGCCGGCGCCCTCTCCTTGTCCAATTCGGACGAAGGGAGGGGAGGGGCGCGCGGCCCACTATGGGTTGCCTCTTCTCTTTTCCACCAAGGCCCATTAAGGCCCATCTAGCTCCCCGGGGGGGTTCCGGTAACCTCCCGGTACTCCGGTAAAATCCTGATTTCACCCGGAACACTTCCGATATCCAAACATAGGCTTCCAATATATCAATCTTTATGTCTCGACCATTTCAAGACTCCTCGTCATGTCCGTGATCTCATCCGGGACTCTGAACAACCTTCGGTACATCAAAATGCATAAACTCATAATATAACTGTCATCGTAACCTTAAGCGTGCAGACCCTACGGGTTCGAGAACAATGTAGACATGATCGAGACATGTCTCCGGTCAATAACCAACAGCGGGACCTGGATGCCCATATTGGCTCCTACATATTCTACGAAGATCTTTATCGGTCAGACCGCATAACAACATACGTTGTTCCCTTTGTCATCGGTCTGTTACTTGCCCGAGATTCGATCGTCGGTATTCCAAATACCTAGTTCAATCTCGTTACTGACAAGTCTCTTTACTCATTCTGTAATACATCATCCCGCAACTAACTCATTAGTTGCAATGCTTGCAAGGCTTAAGTGATGTGCATTACCGAGAGGGCCCAGAGATACCTCTCCGACAATCGGAGTGACAAATCCTAATCTCGAAATACGCCAACCCAACATGTACCTTCGGAGACACCTGTAGAGCTCCTTTATAATCACCCAGTTACGTTGTGACGTTTGGTAGCACACAAAGTGTTCCTCCGGCAAACGGGAGTTGCATAAGCTCATAGTCATAGGAACATGTATGAGTCATGAAGAAAGCAATAGCAACATACTAAAAGATCGGGTACTAAGCTAATGGAATGGGTCATGTCAATCACATCATTCTCCTAATGATGTGATCCCGTTAATCAAATAACAACTCTTTTGTTTATGGTTAGGAAACATAACCATCTTCGATTAACGAGCTAGTCAAGTAGAGGCATACTAGTGACACTTTGTTTGTCTATGTATTCACACAAGTATTATGTTTCCGGTTAATACAATTCTAGCATGAATAATAAACATTCATCATGATATAAGGAAATAAATAATAACTTTATTATTGCCTCTAGGGCATATTTCCTTCAGTCTCCCACTTGCACTAGAGTCAATAATCTAGTTCACATTGCCATGTGATTTAACAGCAATAGTTCACATCACCATGTGATTAACACCCATAGTTCACATCGATATGTGATCAACACCCAAAGGGTTTACTAGAGTCAGTAATCTAGTTCACATCGCTATGTGATTAACACCCAAAGAGTACTAAGGTGTGATCATGTTTTGCTTGTGAGATAATTTTAGTCAACGGGTCTGTTACATTCAGATCCGTAAGTATTTTGCGAATTTCTATGTCAACAATGCTCTGCACGGAGCTACTCTAGCTTATTGCTCCCACTTTCAATATGTATCTAGATCGAGACTTAGAGTCATCCAGATCTGTGTCAAAACTTGCATCGACGTAACTTTTTACGACGAACCTTTTTGTCACCTCCATAATTGAGAAATATTTCCTTATTCCACTAAGGATAATTTTGACCACTGTCCAGTGATCTACTCTTAGATCACTATTGTACTCCCTTGCTTAACACAGTGTAGGGTATACAATAGATCTGGTACACAGCATGGCATACTTTATAGAACCTATGGCTGAGGCATAGGGAATGACTTTCATTCTATTTCTATCTTCTGCCGTGGTCGGGCTTTGAGTCTTACTCAATTTCACACCTTGTAACACAGGCAAGAACTCTTTCTTTGACTGTTCCATTTTGAACTACTTCAAAATCTTGTCAAGGTATGTACTCATTGAAAAAACTTATCAAGTGTCTTGATCTATCTCTATAGATCTTGATACTCAATATGTAAGCAGCTTTCACCGAGGTCTTTCTTTGAAAAACTCCTTTCAAACACTCCTTTATGCTTTGCAGAATAATTCTACATTATTTCCGATCAACAATATGTCATTCACATATACTTATCAGAAATGTTGTAGTGCTCCCACTCACTTTCTTGTAAATACAGGCTTCACCGCAAGTCTGTATAAAACTATATGCTTTGATCAACTTATCAAAGCGTATATTCCAACTCCGAGATTCTTGCACCAGTCCATAGATGGATCGCTGGAGCTTGCATATTTAGTTAACACCTTTAGGATCGACAAAACCTTCTAGTTGCATCGTATACAACTCTTCTTTAGTAAATCCATTAAGGAATGCAGTTTTGTTTATCCATTTGCCAGATTTCATAAAATGCGGCAATTGCTAACATGATTCGGACAGACTTAAGCATAGATACGAGTGAGAAAATCTCATCGTAGTCAACACCTTGAACTTGTCGAAAACCTTTTGCGACAATTCTAGCTTTGTAGATAGTAACACTACTATCAGCGTCCGTCTTCCTCTTGAAGATCCATTTATTTTCTATGGCTTGCCGATCATCGGGCAAGTCAACCAAAGTCCATACTTTGTTCTCATACATGGATCATATCTCAGATTTCATGGCCTCAAACCATTTCGCGGAATCTGGGCTCATCATCGCTTCCTCATAGTTCGCAAGTTCGTCATGGTCTAGTAACATGACTTCCAGAACAGGATTACTGTACCACTCTGGTGCGGATCTCACTCTGGTTTACCTACGAGATTTGGTAGTAACTTGATCTGAAGTTACATGATCATCATCATTAGCTTCCTCACTAATTGGTGTAGTAGTCACAGGAACAGATTTCTGTGATGAACTACTTTCCAATAAGGGAGCAGGTACAGTTACCTCATCAAGTTCTACTTTCCTCCCACTCACTTCTTTCGAGAGAAACTCCTTCTCTAGAAAAACTCCGAATTTAGCAACAAAAGTCTTGCCTTCAGATTTGTGATAGAAGGTGTACCCAACAGTCTCCTTTGGGTATCCTATGAAGACATATTTCTCCGATTTGGGTTTGAGCTTATTAGGATGAAACTTTTTCATATAAGCATCACAACCCCAAACTTTAAGAAACGACAACTTTGGTTTCTTGCCAAACCACAGTTCAGATTGTGTCATCTCAACGGACTTAGATGGTGCCCTATTTAACGTGAATGCAGCTGTCTCTAATGCATAACCCCAAAACGATAGTGGTAGATCGGTAAGAGACATCATAGATCGCACTATATCTAATAAAGTATGGTTATGACGTTCGGACACACCATTACACTATGGTGTTCCAGGTGGCGTGAGTAGTGAAACTATTTAACATTGTTTTAATTGAAGACCAAACTCATAACTCAAATATTTTACCTCTGCGATCATATCGTAGAAACTTTTATTTTCTTGTCACGATGATTTTCCACTTCACTCTGAAATTCTTTGAACTTTTCAAATGTTTCAGACTTATGTTTCATCAAGCAGATATACCCATATCTGCTCAAATCATATGTGAAGGTCAGAAAATAACGATACCCGCCGCGAGCTTCAACACTCATCGGATCGCATACATCAGTATGTATTATTTCCAATAAGTCAGTTGCTCGCTCCATTGTTCCGGAGAACGGAGTCTTTACTCATCTTGCCCATAAGGCATGGTTCGCAAGCACCAAGTGATTCATAATCAAGTGATTCCAAAATCCCATCAGCATGAAGTTTCTTCATGCGCTTTACACCAATATGACCTAAATGGCAGTGCTACAAATAAGTTGCACTATCATTATTAACTTTGCATCTTTTGGTTTCAATATTATGATTATGTGTATCACTACGATCGAGATCCAACGAACTATTTTCATTGGGTGTGTAACCATATAAGGTTTTATTCATGTAAACAGAATAACAATTTATTCTCTTACTTAAATGAATAACCGTATTACAATAAACATGATCAAATCATATTCATGCTCAATGTAAACACCAAATAACACTTATTTAGGTTCAACACTAATCCCGAAATTATAGGGAGTGTGCGATGATGATCATATCAATCTTGGAACCACTTCCAACACACATCGTCACTTCACCCTTAACTAGTCTCTGTTTATTCTGCAACTCCCGTTTCGAGTTACTAATCTTAGCAACTGAACTAGTATCAAATACTGAGGGGTTGCTATAAACACTAGTAAAGTACACATCAATAACATGTATATCAAATATACTTATGTTCACTTTGCCATCCTTCTTATCTGCCAATCACTTGGGGTAGTTCCGCTTCCAGTGACCAGTCCCTTTGCAGTAGAAACACTTAGTCTCAGGCTTAGGACCAGACTTGGGCTTCTTCACTTGAGCAGCAACTTGCTTGCTGTTCTTCTTGAAGTTCCCCTTCTTCCCTCTGCCCTTTTCTTGAAACTAGTGGTCTTGTCTACCATCAACACTTGATGTTTTTCTCGATTTCTACCTTCGTCAATTTCCGCATTACGAAGAGCTTGGGAATCGTTTCCGTTATCCCTTGCATATCATAGTTCATCACGAAGTTCTACTAACTTGGTGATGGTGACTAGAGAATTCTGTCAATCACTATCTTATCTGGAAGATTAACTCCCACTTGATTCAAGCGATTGTAGTACTCAGACAATCTGGGCACATGCTCACTAGTTGAGCGATTCTCCTCCATCTTTTAGCTATAGAACTTGTTGGAGACTTCATATTTCTCAACTCGGGTATTTGCTTGAAATATTAACTTCAACTCCTGGAACATCTCATATGGTCCATGACGTTCAAAACGTCTTTGAAGTCCCGATTCTAAGCCATTAAGCATGGTGCACTAAACTATCAAGTAGTCATCATATTGAGCTAGCCAAACGTTCATAACGTCTGCATCTGCTCCTGCAATAGGTCCGTCACCTAGCGGTGCATCAAGGACATAATTCTTCTGTGCAGCAATGAGGATAAACCTCAGATCACGGATCCAATCCGCATCATTGCTACTAACATCTTTCAACACAATTTTCTCTAGGAACATATCAAAATAAACACAGGGAAGCAACAACGCGAGCTATTGATCTACAACATAATTTGCAAAATACTACCAGGACTAAGTTCATGATAAATTTAAGTTCAATTTAATCATATTACTTAAGAACTCCCACTTAGATAGACATCCCTCTAATCCTCTAAGTGATTACGTGATCCAAATCAACTAAACCATGTCCGATCATCACGTGAGATGGAGTAGTTTCATTGGTGAACATCGCTATGTTGATCATATCTACTATATGATTCACGCTCGACCTTTCGGTCTCCGTGTTCCGAGGCCATATCTGTATATGCTTGGCTCGTCAAGTATAACCTGAGTATTCCGCGTGTGCAACTGTTTTGCACCCGTTGTATTTGAACGTAGAGCCTAACACACCCGATCATCACGTGGTGTCTCAGCACGAAGAACTTTCGCAACGGTGCATACTCAGTGAGAACACTTCTTGATAATTTAGTGAGAGATCATCTTATAATGCTACCGTCAATCAAAGCAAGATAAGATGCATAAAAGATAAACATCACATGCAATCAATATAAGTGATATGATATGGCCATCATCATCTTGTGCTTGTATCCATCTCCGAAGCACCGTCATGATCACCATCGTCACCGGCGCGACACCTTGATCTCCATCGTAGCATCGTTGTCGTCTCGCCAATCTTATGCTTCCACGACTATCGCTACCGCTTAGTGATAAAGTAAAGCATTACAGCGCGATTGCATTGCATACAATAAAGCGACAACCATATGGCTCCTGCCAATTGCCGATAACTCGGTTACAAAACATGATCATCTCATACAATAAAACTTAGCATCATGTCTTGACCATATCACATCACAACATGCCCTGCAAAAACAAGTTAGACGTCCTCTACTTTGTTGTTGCAAGTTTTACGTGGCTGCTACGGGCTTAAGCAAGAACCAATCTTACCTACGCATCAAAACCACAACGATAGTTTGTCAAGTTGGTGCTGTTTTAACGTTCGCAAGGACCGGGCGTAGCCACACTCGATTCAACTAAAGTTGGAGAAACTGTCACCCGCAAGCCACCTATGTGCAAAGCACGTCGGGAGAACCGCTCTCGCGTAAGCGTACGCGTAATGTCGGTCCGGGCCGCTTCGTCCAACAATACCGCCGAACCAAAGTATGACATGCTGGTAAGCAGTATGACTTATATCGCCCACAACTCACTTGTGTTCTACTCGTGCATATAACATCAACATATAAAACCTAGGCTCGGATGCCACTGTTGGGTTTCCTAGTAATTTCAAAAAAATTCCTACGCACACGCAAGATCATGGTGATGCATAGCAACAAGGGGGGGGGAGTATGATCTACGTACCTCGTAGATCGACAACGGAAGCGTTTGGTTGATGTAGTCGTACGTCTCCACGGCCCGACCGATCAAGCACCGAAACTACGGCACCTCCGAGTTCTAGCACACGTTCAGCTCGATGACGGTCCCCGGACTCCGATCCAGCAAAGTGTCGGGGAAGAGTTCCGTCAGCACGACGGCGTGGTGACGATCTTGATGTACTACTGCAGCAGGGCTTCGCCTAAACTCCGCTACAATATTATCGAGGATTATGGTGGCAGGGGGCGCCGCACACGGCTAAGAATAAGATCACGTGGATCAACTTGTGTGTCTCTAGGGTGCCTCTGCCTCAGTATATAAAGGACCAAAAGGGGGGAGGCCGGCCGGCCACATAGGGCGCGCCAGGAGAGTCCTACTCCCTCTGGGAGTAGGATTCCCCCCCCCCCCCAATCCTAGTTGGAATAGGACTCGCGGAGGGGGGAAAAGAGAGAGAGGGGCCGGCCCCCTCTCCTTGTCCAATTCGGACCAAGGGAGGGGAGGGGCGCGCGGCCCACTATGGGCTGCCTCTTCTCTTTTCCAGCAAGGCCCATTAAGGCCCATCTAGCTCCCCGGGGGGGTTCCGGTAACCTCTCGGTACTCCGGTAAAATCCTGATTTCACCTGGAACACTTCTGATATCCAAACATAGGCTTCCAATATATCAATCTTTATGTCTCGACCATTTCGAGACTCCTCGTCATGTCTGTGATCTCATCCGGGACTCCGAACAACCTTCGGTACATCAAAATGCATAAACTCATAATATAATTGTCATCGTAACCTTAAGCGTGCGGACCCTACGGGTTCGAGAACAATGTAGACATGACCGAGACATGTCTCCGGTCAATAACCAACAGCGGGACCTGGATGCCCATGTTGGCTCCTACATATTCTACGAAGATCTTTATCGGTCAGACCACATAACAACATACGTTGTTCCCTTTGTCATCGGTATGTTACTTGCCCGAGATTCGATCGTCGGTATTCCAAATACCTAGTTCAATCTCGTTACTGACAAGTCTCTTTACTCGTTCTGTAATACATCATCCCGCAACTAACTCATTAGTTGCAATGCTTGCAAGGCTTAAGTGATGTGCATTACCGAGAGGGCCCAGAGATACCTCTCCGACAATCGGAGTGACAAATCCTAATCTCGAAATACGCCAACCCAACATGTACCTTTGGAGACACCTGTAGAGCTCCTTTATAATCACCCAGTTACGTTGTGACGTTTGGTAGCACACAAAGTGTTCCTCCGGCAAACGGGAGTTGCATAATCTCATAGTCATAGGAACATGTATAAGTCATGAAGAAAGCAATAGCAACATACTAAACGATCGGGTGCTAAGCTAATGGAATGGGTCATGTCAATCACATCATTCTCCTAATGATGTGATCCCGTTAATCAAATAACAACTCTTTTGTTTATGGTTAGGAAACATAACCATCTTCGATTAATGAGCTAGTCAAGTAGAGGCATACTAGTGACACTTTGTTTGTCTATGTATTCACACAAGTATTATGTTTCCGGTTAATACAATTCTAGCATGAATAATAAACATTCATCATGATATAAGGAAATAAATAATAACTTTATTATTGCCTCTAGGGCATATTTCCTTCAAAACTAAACCAGCAACACCGCCCGAATGTGCCGATAAATCCCGATAGGAGCTGCACATATCTCTTTCTCAGGGCACACTCAGATGAGCCAGACGTCGGGTAAGCCAGCCCAGAGTTGCCCCTGGTAGCCTCGGACATCGCTCAGTTGGACCAACACTCAGAGGAGCACTGGCCCAGGAGGGTAAAATAATGATGACCCTTGGGCTGGCCGACCCAAGGGAAAGAAAAAGGCTAGGTGGCGAATGGTATAACCAATGTTGGGCATTGCTGGAAGAGCTTTACTTAAGGCGAACTGTCAAGGGGTTCCCATAATAGCCCAACCGCGTGAGGAACACAAAATCCGGGAACATAACACCGATATGACGGAAACTAGGGCGGCAAGAGTGGAACAAAACACCAGGTATAAGGCCGAGCCTTCCACCCTTTTACCAAGTATATAGATGCATTAATTAAATAAGATATATTGTGATATCCCAACAAGTAAACATGTCCCAACAAGGAGCGACATCTCCATGTTCCAACAAGGAACAAACTTCAATCTTCACCTGCAACTAACAACGCTATAAGAGGGGCTGAGCAAAGCGGTAACATAGCCAATCAACGGTTTGCTAGGACATGGTGGGTTAGAGGTTTGACATGGCAATTTGGGAGGCTTGAAAGCAAATGGTAGGCATCGTAGCATTGGCATAGCAAAAGAGGGAGCATCTAGCAAAGCAAAGATAGTAGTGATTTCGAGGGTATGATCATCTTGCCTGAAATCCCGCAAGGAAGAAGAATGAGTCCATGAAGAAGACAAACGGACGTAGTCGAACGGGTCCTCACAAACGCGACGTAACTGGAACCAACCCGAAGAAGCAAACACCGGAAAAAAAGCACACAACATAGTAAACAACCAACACATCAACATGGCATGATGCACAATCGAGTATGATGCATGTCCGGTTTAATGAGGCATGGCATGGCAAAGTGCACAAGCAATCCTACGAATTAAGTGGAGCTCAATATGCAACGGGTTGCATATTGATGAAACACCACATCAATTATTTAGTTCTCTCTTGTTTAGGAACACAACAATATTAAATGTTGTTAAACATGGCAAGAGGTGAAGCAAATGAAAACTACCTATCTAGGCAAGTTTAAATGAGGCCGGAACAACAAACAACATTTCCGGTAAAACCCCATATGCATATTTTAGATTTGGAACTGATCTGCCCTAAACACAATTTTAGAGTTGTTAAACATGCAAATTAATGCCACCATGTTAAGCTAGGAAAAATTCTATCCCATTTACATATAAAGTTTGTTAGGTTTGGAGCTACGGTTATTTAGTTATGAAATAAATCATTTTAGCATGGCATTTAAGCAAATTTAAACAAACAACATTTTAAACATTTTAATTGTTGTTATCATGATGCGGATGACATAAGCAAGTTTTAAGCAATTTTATGAAAATGTTGCCAAGAGCATTATGAAGCATTTGTCGTCGTGGCGGAAACTAAAAAGGGTGCCACGGCAACGACAACGGAAATGGTGCTACGGCAACATTCCAGTTCCGATAACTCGATTGAGATGTCGGTGCAAAAGAAAGTGTGGAGAGCATGCCATGCAAGATGGTGGGGTGATCCCGGTTACCGGGTTCCCATGTGTCGACGGCAAGGCAATGGGGAACGCGCAAGGAACAACTCAGACATGGTGCAAACACGGGCATCTCATACAACCCACATTCGTTCTCGGAAGGTCATCTCGGGGTTATACCTTCGAAGCGTGCATTTTCGAAGTGAATCGGTTCGGAGGGGAAGTAGTCGTTCTCGCGACGGTAGTGGTTCAAGTTTCGAAGAGGAAGTAATTGTTCATGTTCCATAGATGTTCGGGGTCACGACAAGGAACTTGACGTCCACGGGATCTTCGCGGGTGGATGGTAGTGGTACACGTTTCGTAGACGTTCGAGCCATCTGTAGCGGTACTTGATAATCCCGAAACGGACTTGGCGTCTTCGTGCGTAGGGGTACTTGGTGTTTCCGGAGACGACGGTAGAGGTACTTGACGCGTCGTTGTGGTACTTGGCAAAAATCACAGAGAAGATGCTTGGCGGTCCTGGTATGGTCTTGGCATCCATGTAGTCGATTTTGCAGATCTTGATGGTCCAACACAAAACATCACAAGGGGCCTTGGGGCGGCGGCAGCAAGGAGACGATGGTGGTGGTGAGCGGCAGAGGCTCGCCAGAGAAGCTGGTGGCAACTGGGCGCGACGCGATGGGGCCCCTGGTCGCCGTAGATGAAGCAGAGGATGGCGCAGGTCCGGCGACGACGGAGAACGGCAGGATGCGGCGAGGAGGAGGCTGCAGGTGACCGGATGCTGCTTGTCTTGCGCTCGGGAGGACACGAGCAGGGGCGTGCTCGTTCTGAGGAAGCGCTCGGGGTCGGCTTGGGGTTCGAGCTCCTCTTGACTGGATCACGGAGGGACCAGGAGGCATGGAGCTGTGGGGTGGCAGCCGACAACAACTCCGGTGGCCGGCCGGCGCGACGAGGTGGCGTAGGGTCGGGCGCGGTGCCCTGGCGGCAGCGCTAGGTGGGGGGTGAGGGGATCAGATCAAGGGAGATGAGAAGGGTTGGCGGCGCTGTGTGAGGGAGAGAGCGAGAAGAGGAGGAGCGGCGCGCGTGGGAACGAGACGGAGATGAGGAATCGGGCCAGGGGTAGCGATGCGGGAGCTCTAGGGTTAGGGTTAGGTGAGCCTGCGGGGAAGGATGGGTCTAGGGAGGCCAGCCTGGGCTGGGCTTCTCTCTTCCTCTCTTTTTAAGAGAAAAGTAATAGAGATAAAAAAGAAAAGGGGGGTTAAGGAAAGGATTTGCGCAAGGGGGCTATTTTCCCGGTCTCACAAAAATGAGTTTGAACTAGGAAAAATAGAAGTGGTCAAGACCGGAAGTTTAAATTCAAACTCATTTGATTTAAATTCAAATGACTTGAATAGGAAGTGAGGTTTGGGAAGGTCCAAAAATGTTGAGACTTTTGGAGGAGCCTCAAAAATAAGAAGAAAGAATTTTCGGCAAGGTTTGGAGATCACTCAAAGCAGAAAGGCATGGGATTATCTGCACGTGTGTTATGGGTGATTCCAAATTATTGGAATATAATTTATATAGCTCCCTAAAATATTGGGAGAATATGTTATAAAGAGAAGTCATCCTTCCCTCGATTTAAATGGATCGAAGATCCATACAATTTATTTAAAAGAGTTTTGAAATGGTTGCAATATTAATGGCATGATGACATGACAAGATGCAACACGCAAGCAAATGACATGGCAACGACGGCGAATAACTGGGAGACACCTGACACATCGGTCACGGGGCGCTACAATTACGCTGTGGTGTTCCGGATGGCATGAGTTGCGAAACTATTCCGCATTGTTTCAAATGTAGACCCAACTCATAACTCAAATATTCTCCTCCACGATCAGATCGTAGAAACTTTATTTTCTTGTTACGATGATTTTCCACTTCACTCTGAAATTCTTTGAACCTTTCAAATGTTTCAGACTTATGTTTCATTAAGTAGATATACCCTCAAATCATCTGTGAAGGTGAGAAAATAACGATACCCGCCGCGAGCCTCAATATTCATCAGAACACATACATCAATATGTATGATTTCCAATAAATCTGTTGCTCGCTCCATAGTTCCGGAGAATGGTGTTTTAGTCATCTTGCCCATGAGGCATGGTTCGCAAGTACCAAGTGATTCATAATCAAGTGATTTCAAAAGTCCATCAGTATGGAGTTTCTTCATGCGCTTTACACCAATATGACCCAAACGGTAGTGCCACAAATAAGTTGCACTATCATTATCAACTCTGCATCTTTTGGCTTCAACATTATGAATATGTGTGTCACTACTATCGAGATTTAAGACAAATAGACCACTCTTCAAGGGTGCATGACCATAAAAGATATTACTCATATAAATAGAACAACCATTATTCTCAGATTTAAATGAATAACCGTCTCGCATCAAACAAGATCCAGATATAATGTTCATGCTCAACGCTGGCACCAAATAACAATTATTTAGGTCTAAAACTAATCACGAAGGTAGATGTAGAGGTAGCGTGCCGACGGCGATCACATCGACTTTGGAACCATTTCCCACACGCATCGTCACCTCGTCCTTAGCCAGTCTTCGCTTAATTCGTAGTCCCTGTTTCGAGTTGCAAATATTAGCAACAGAACCAGTATCAAATACACATGCGCTATTGCGAGCTCTAGTAAGGTACACACCAATAACATGTATATCACATATACCTTTATTCATCCTTCTTATCCGCCAAATACTTGGGGCAGTTCCGCTTCCAGTGACCAGTCTGCTTGCAGTAGAAGCACTCAGTCTCAGGCTTAGGTCCAGACTTGGGTTTCTTCTCTTGAGCAGCAACTTGTTTGCTGTTCTTCTTGAAGTTCCCCTTCTTCTTCCCTTTGCCCTTTTTCTTGAAACTGGTGGTCTTGTTGACCATCAACACTTGATGCTCCTTCTTGATTTCTACCTCCGCAACCTTTAGCATTGCAAAGAGCTCGGGAATTGTCTTATCCATCCCTTGCATATTATAGTTCATCACGAAGCTCTTGTAGCTTGGTGGCAGTGATTGAAGAATTCTGTCAATGACACTATCATCCGGAAGATTAACTCCCACTTGAATCAAGTGATTGTTATACCCAGACATTCTGAGTATATGCTCATTGACAGAACTATTCTCCTCCATCTTGCAGCTGTAGAACTATTGGAGACTTCATATCTCTCAATCCGGCCATTTGCTTGAAATATTAACTTCAACTCCTGAAACATCTCATATGCTCCATGATGTTCAAAACGTCGTTGAAGTCCTGGTTCTAAGCCGTAAAGCATGGCACACTGAACTATCGAGTAGTCATCAGCTTTGCTCTGCCAGACGTCCATAACACCTGGTGTTGCTCCTGCAGCAGGTTTGGCACCTAGCGGTGCTTCCAGGACGTAATTCTTCTGTGCAACAATGAGTATAATCCTCAAGTTACGGACCTAGTCCGTGTAATTTCTACCATCATCTTTCAACTTAGCTTTCTCAAGGAACGCATTAAAAATCAACAGAACAACAACACGGGCCATCTATCTACAACAACATAGACAAGCCAAATACTATCAGGTACTAAGTTTATGATAAATTTAAGTTCAATTAATCATATTACTTAAGAACTCCCACTTAGATAGACATCCCTCTAATCATCTAAGTGATCACGTGATCCAAATCAACTAAACCATAACCAATCATCACGTGAAATGGAGTAGTTTTCAATGGTGAACATCACTATGTTGATCATATCTACTATATGATTCACGCTCGACCTTTCGGTCTCAGTGTTCCGAGGCCATATCTGCATATGCTAGGCTCGTCAAGTTTTACCCGAGTATTCTGCGTGTGCAAAACTGACTTGCACCCGTTGTAGATGAACGTTGAGCTTATCACACCCGATCATCACATGGTGTCTCGGCACGACGAACTTTGGCAACGGTGCATACTCAGGGAGAACACTTTTACCTTGAAATTTAGTGAGAGATCATCTTATAATGCTACCGTCAATCAAAGCAAAATAAGATGCATAAAGGATAAACATCACATGCATTCAATATAAGTGATATGATATGGCCATCATCATCTTGTGATTGTGATCTCCATCTCCGAAGCAGCATCATGATCACCATTGTCATCGGCGCGACACCTTGATCTCCATCGTAGCTTCATTGTCGTCTCACCAACTATTGCTTCTACGACTATCGCTACCTCTTAGTGATAAAGTAAAGCAATTACAGGACGATTGCATTGCATACAATAAAGCGACAACCATATGGCTCCTGCCAGTTGCCGATAACTCCGTTACAAAACATGATCATCTCATACAATAAAATATAGCATCATGTGTTGACCATATCACATCACAACATGCCCCGCAAAAACAAGTTAGACGTCCTCTACTTTGTTGTTGCAAGTTTTACGTGGCTGCTACGGGCTGAGCAAGAACCGTTCTTACCTACGCATCAAAACCACAATTATAGTTCATCAAGTTAGTATTGTTTTAACCTTCACAAGGACCGGGCGTAGCCACACTCGGTTCAACTAAAATTGGAGAAACTGACACCCGCTAGCCACCTGTGTGCAAAGCACGTCGGTAGAACCAGTCTCGCGTAAGCGAACGCGTAATGTCGGTCCGGGCCGCTTCATCCAAGAATACCGCCGAACCAAAGTATGACATGCTGGTAAGCAGTATGACTTGTATCGCCCACAACTCACTCGTGTTCTACTCATGCATATAACATCTACGCATAAACCTGGCTTGATACCACTGTTGGGGAACGTAGTAATTTCAAAAAAATTCCTACGCACACGCAGGATCATGGTGATGCATAGCAATGAGAGGGGAGAGTGTGTCCACGTACCCTTGTAGACCGAAAGCGGAAGCGTTAGCACAACGCGGTTGATGTAGTTGTACGTCTTCACGATCTGACCGATCCAAGTACTGAACGCATGGCACCTCCGAGTTCAGCACACATTCAACTCGATGACGTCCCGCGAGCTCCGATCCAGCAGAGCTTCGCCGGAGAGTTTCGTCAGCATGACGACGTGATGACGATGATGATGTTGCTACCGACGCAGGGCTTCGCCTAAGCACCGCTACGATATGATCGAGCTGGATTATGATGGAGGGGGGCACCGCACACGGTTGGGAGATATCAACTGATCAACTTGTGTCTAGAGGTGCCCCCCTGCCCCCGTATATAAAGGAGCAAGGGGGGAGGCCGGCCGGCCCTCTATGGCGCGCCAGGAGGAGTCCTCCTCCTAGTAGGAGTAGGACTCCCCTCTTTCCTACTCCTACTAGGAGGGGGAAAGGAAGGGGGAGAGGGAGAAGGAAAGGGGGGCATAGCCCCCCCTCTCCTAGTCCAATTCGGGCCAGAGGGAGAGGGGCACGCGGCCTGCCCTAGGCCAGCCCTCACTCTCTCCACTAAGGCCCATAAGGCCCATTATTTCTCCGGGGGGGGTTCCGATAACCCTCCGGCACTCCGGTTTTCTCCAAAACCACCCGGAACACTTCCGGTGTCCGAATATAGTCGTCAAATATATCGATCTTTACATCTCGACCATTTCGAGACTCCTCGTCATGTCCGTGGTCATATCCGGGACTCCGAACTACCTTTGGTACATCAAAACACAAAAACTCATAATACCGGTCGTCACCGAACTTTAAGCGTGCAGACCCTACGGGTCCGAGAACTATGTAGACATGACCGAGACACGTCTCTAGTCAATAACCAATAGCGGAACCTGGATGCTCATATTGGCTCCCACATATTCTACGAAGATCTTTATCGGTCAAACCGCATAACAACATACGTTGTTCCCTTTGTCATCGGTATGTTACTTGCCCGAGATTCGATCGTCGGTATCTCAATACCTAGTTCAATCTCGTTATCGGCAAGTCTCTTTACTCGTTTCGTAAAACATCATTCCACAACTAACTCATTAGTTGCAATGCTTGCAAGGCTTATACTGATGTGTATTACTGAGTGGGCCCAGAGATACCTCTCCGACAATCGGACTGACAAATCCTAATCTCGATATACGCCAACTCAACAAATACCTTCGGAGACACCTGTAGAGCACCTTTATAATCACCCATTTACGTTGTGACGTTTGGTAGCACACAAAGTGTTCCTTCGGTAAACGGGAGTTGCATAATCTC
Organism: Triticum aestivum; assembly: GCF_018294505.1. Taxonomy (NCBI): domain Eukaryota; kingdom Viridiplantae; phylum Streptophyta; class Magnoliopsida; order Poales; family Poaceae; genus Triticum; species Triticum aestivum. The sequence goes on from NC_057812.1 coordinate 730,731,223, forward strand.
ATAGTCATAGGAACATATATAAGTCATGAAGAAAGCGATAGCAACATATTGAACAATCAAGTGCTAAGCTAACGGAATGGGTCAAGTCAATCACATCATTCTCCTAATGATGTGATCCCGTTAATCAAATGACAACTCATGCCTATGGTTAGGAAACATAACCATCTTTAATTAACGAGCTAGTCAAGTAGAGGCATACTAGTGACACTCTGTTTGTCTATGTATTCACACATGTACTAAGTTTCCGGTTAATACAATTGTAGCATGAATAACAAACATTTATCATGATATGAGGAAATAAATAATAACTTTATTATTGCCTCTAGGGCATATTTCCTTCAATAACTCCATTCCTAAACCTAAAAATTCAAGGAGCACTACAAGCACCACCAACGACTGATCCACGATCGCCATAATCTACATCATCAAACATCAACGCCACCAGCAAAAATGGTTTTTGACTGATTATAATAAGCCCAATCAGGAAAACAACGAATAAGCACGCACACCTACAAAAAAATAATTGAAAAAAATAAGCATGCACCTAAAAATAAAAAACAGAGATGAGAAAATAATAAACAACCTTTTCAACTGACATAACACCAAGTCATGTATTATATATGTGACCACTTACTAACATTGCATCAAATGGATCATCAAAGGCAACAAAGACAGTGTCCTTAATGAAATGATCTGCGATTTTGAAATTTCTGTTGCTCACAAAATCAAACAAAGTATGAGCAATAGCGAACCCTGCATTTAATGTATTTTCACTAATTGATACGATCACAACATTGTCTACTTCTCCAAAAGGTGCATCAAGGAGAGCTCTGGATACAATAGAAATGCTCACAACTACCCCAACCTGGGGGAAAATGAAAATAACTAAATTACATAGTAAACAAACAAAAATTGCACACTAAGCATAACTTCAAGAACAATATATTCAGTATGCAAGAAATCAAAAAAATGGCTATTAGAACAAATTCAGAACATTAATTTGAGGTGCCAACAAAGTTCTTCAAACTTTGAACAAGTCCTAAATGACCAAGCATTCATCAAGTCCGAAATGAACTAGCGGTATATGCAAAACATTGAACATGGCATATGTGAAGTTGTTGATCGGGCAGGAGCAAGAAGAACATACCGAGTTCTGTTATGTCATTCCGTCGAACAGGTCATGGGTAGCTCGGGTGCCACCGGTGCCCGTGCTTGTCCGCTCCCAAGTGTCGCGAGTGACAAACGCCCATCGCCAGCATCTGCGTGGGTGGAAAGCTCTCTGGAATGCCCCAACCGGCCGTTGAATCCTCCCCTGTCCCAACCCGGTCCGACGGCGCGATCCTTGTCGGCAGCTAGATGGATGGGGTGCGGGGTCCTGAACGTGGCGACTGGGGGGAGGGGGCAGCGGCTTGTCCCTGTCGGCATCCGCTCCCTGCGACGCCAATGCTTACCTCTCTTGCTGCCTCCGTTGCTGGCCCCTCCGGGCGACGTTCTCCGGCTTGCAGGATGAAGCCGAGGATGGGATGCTGATGGACGAGGCGGATGCAGCCTCTTTCGCAATGGTCCAGGACAGGCTGGTGACATCTAGGGCAGCGGACCAGGACTGGCAGCGAGGATTGGAAGCAAGGGTGGCGGACGGGAAGGGCTCGGACACGGGAAAGGTTGGAGGGAGTGGGAGGAGGGGGGAGGATTTGGTGGATTTGGTGCAATTTGTGGCTAATTTTTTTTAAATAATACACTTCTTTTATTAAATTTCTTAAATATTATGTCGTAATTATATTTTTTTTAAATATTATCCAGTCGGCCTGCTGCTGGCCGATTGGATCAGTCGGCCTACTGCTGGCCGATTGGCCCCCAGTCGGCCCACTGCTGGCTGATTGGATCCAGTCGGCCCACTGCTGACCGATTGGCCCCAGTCGGCCCACTGCTGGCCGATTGGCACCCAGTCTGCTTCCTGTAGCCCAACAGGTGCATGCACCCATTTATCTGTTGAATAGGTATTTAAAAAATGTTGAAGAAGTATTTGAAAAAATGTTAACCATGAATTTAAAAATGTTAATCAAGCATTTAAAAAAATATTGAACAAGTATTTGAAAAATGTTGAACAAATATTTGAAAACTATTGAATAGGTATTTGAAAAATGTTGAAGAAGTATTTTAAAAAATGTGATCATGTATATAAAAATGTTAATCAAGCATTTGAAAAAAATGTGGAACAAGTATTTGAAAAAATGTTCAACAAGTATTTGAAAAAATATTAATCACGTATATAAAAATGTAGAACAAGTATTTGTAAAAATGTTGATCATGTATATAAAAATGTTTAACAAGTATTTGAAAATATGTTCAACAAGTATTTAAAAAATGTTAAACAAGTATTTAAAAAAATTTGAACAAGTATTTGAAAATACGATCAACATTTTTACAAATACTTGTTCAATATTTTCATATACATGATCAATATTTTTTTTAAATACTTGTTCAACATTTTTTTCAAATACTTGTTCAATTTGTTTTGCAAATGCTTGATTAACATTTTTATATACATGATCAATATTTTTTTAAATACTTCTTCAACATTTTTTAAATACCAATTCAACAATTTTCAAATATTTGTTCAACATTTTTGAAATACTTGTGCAACATTTTTTTCCAAATGCTTGAATAACATTTTTATATACATGATCAATATTTTTCTAAAATACTTCTTCAACATTTTTCAAATACCTATTCAACAGTTTTCAAATATTTGTTCAACATTATTCAAATAATTGTTCAACATTTTTATATACATGATCAATTTTTTTAAATACTTCTTCAACATTTTTCAAATACCTATTCAACAGTTTTCAAATATTTATTCAACATTTTTCATATACTTGTTCAACTTTTTTTCCAAATGCTTGATTAACATTTTTATACGCATGACCAACATTTTTTCAAATACTTCTTCAACATTTTCAAATACCTATTCAACAGATAAATTGGTGCATGCACCTGTCGGCCTACAGGAAGTAAACTGGGTGACAATCGGCCGACAGTGGGCCGACTGGATCCAATCGGCCGGCAGTGGGCCGACTGGGTCCAATCGGTCAGCAGTAGGCCGACTGGATCCAGTTGGTCAGCAATAGGCCGACTGGGTAATATTTTAAAAAAATATAATTACGGCGTAATATTTCTGAAATTTAATAAAAGAATCGTATTATTTAAAAAAATTAGCCAATTTGTGGTGGGGTAGGCCCGTCGGGTCCGACATTTCGGGCGCGCCCGGGTCTCCCCATATTCGCCCCATATTTTGGCTGGATATGAGGGGTGCCGGTCAGCCCAGCGTCTGAGGTGCCCGTCTGGGTCGCTTTTTTTTACCGGTTGGTGATCGGGCCATCCGCCCGGGCGTTTGAGGCGGGTTTGGGGCGCCCGGCTATAGATGCTCTAAATTTTGTGCAAAAGGATAGAGCAAAGACCATTTTTTCTCAATCTTCGGGTACACATTTCCATATTATTTACATCAATTTCCAACACGTCATCAATTTCCAACACGTCAGTATGCATCATTCAAAGCGACGTCATCAATTTCCAACACGTTCTGACATCATTTGATGTTTTTCAGTCATTTACCGATTTGTTTAGAGAGCTAAATGACGGTGAAATTGAAAATCACTACAAAATGAACTCTAAAAATGTTGGAACTTGGCATGGTATCATCATTTCACCCGCATAGCATGTGCAAAAGAGTAGAGAGGGTCACGGCGAAAACTGAACGCACCTCGTGTACAAACTGGACAATCTCTTTTAGAGTATTAGGGTTTCGGACGAGAACTCATCTGTTACACGAGCACTTCAATGTTTTTTAAACTTTTTTGAACTGTAGCCTATTTTTGCGTTCAATATGCATCATTCAAAGTGACGTTATCAATTGCCAACACGTTCTGACATCATTTGTTGTTTTTTAGTCATTTACCGATTTGTTTAGAGAGCTAAATAACAGTGAAATTGAAAATCACTACAAAATGAACTCTGAAAATGTTGGAACTTGGCATGGTATCATCATTTCACCCACATAGCATGTGCAAAAGAGTAGAGAGGGTCACGGTGAAAACTACTCAGAAATAAATAGAAGAAAATATATAAAACAGAAAAGACAAAAACTATATAAAAAAATTACTCAAAAATAAATAGCAGAAAATAAATAATGCAGAAAAGAAAAAAACTATATAAAAAATTGTTATATTCACAAAGAAACTAAATACAGCAAAAAAAACTACTCAGAAATAAATAGAAGAAAATAAATAAAACAGAAAAGACAAAAACTATATAAAAAATTTACTCAAAAATAAATAATGCAGAAAAGAAAAAAAACTATATAAAAAATTGTTGAGGCGCTATCCAGTGGGCCTGCCAGACCTAGGGTTTGCAAATAGAGGCCCAGAAGGGCCAGCAGGCTCATAGGGCAGCGCGCCGAAGTTAGGCCCAGAAGCCTGCTACATAGAGAAGTTCGAAGGAGCAACCGCGGCAGGGTTTATAAACCAGTGCGGCTGCCCAATTCGCTTGGCGAGGTGGGACTAAACATCGTGCACCGCTGATGACAGCGCACAACCATTAGTACCGGTTGGTGGCTCCAACCGGTACTAATGAGTGGGCCTTTAGTACCGGTTCAAGCCACGAACCGATACTAAAGGGTGCCGTTTCCCGCCACTTGACCTGTTGAAAATTGGCCTTTAGTACCGGTTAGTGCATCCAACCGGTACTAAAGGCCCCTCCTATATATATGGCACTTACGAAAAAAATCAGTTTCATCGACCCACTTCTTCTCCAACTTCTTCGCGCGACATCGCCGCCGCCGCTGCGCCGCCGCCCATCGCGCGCCACCCTCACCGGCCCCGCCACCCTCGCCACCCCCGCCGCCCGTCGCGCCGTCACCGCCATTGCCCCCGCCGCCCGTCGTACGCCGTCGCCCCCGCCGCCCGTCGCCGCCGCCCCATACTACGTCGCCATCTCGATCGCGCCGTCGCCCCGGCCCGCCGCCCGTCGGCGCGCCGTCCCCGTCGCATCGCCGTCTCGTGCCGCCGCTTGTACACATACACACACACATACACACACACATACACATACACATACACATACACACACACATACACACACACACTTTTTTTTTACTTATTTTCTATTTTCTGTTGTTTAGATTAATGTTAAATGAATTACGTAGGTAAGAATGTTATAATGTTAATGTTAGATGAATTATATGGAAAAGATGTTAAATATTAATGTCAATTTTAGATGAATTAGCTAGATATTAATTAGGTATATATATGATATTTGAACTAGTTGAATTAATATAACTAGTTTATTTTTAGTATGAAAATTAATAGAACAAGTTTATTTTTAGTAAGAAAATTTAGGTATATGAGATTATTTGAACTAGTTGAATTAATATAACTAGTTTATTTTTAGTAAATGCTTAGTTGAACTAGTTGAATTAGTAGAACTAGTTTATTTTTAGTAAGAAAATTTAGGTATATGAGATTTGATGATCTAATTAAAATATTACTATATATAGCTACTTTATATATTTTAGTAAGAAAATTAATAGAACTAGTTTATTTTTAGTAAATTCTTAGTTGAATTAGTTGAATTAATAGAGCTAGTTTATTTTTAGTAAGAAAATTTAGATATCTGAGATTTGATGATCTAATTAAAATATTACTATATAGAACTAGCTACTTTATTTTAGTAAGAAAATTAATAGAACAAGTTTATTTTTATTAAATGCTTAGTTGAATTAGTTGAATTAATAGAACTAGTTGAACTAACAAAAGTAGTTGAATTAGTTGAATTAATAGAACTAGTTGAACTAATAGAAGTAGTTGAATTAGTTGAATTAATAGAACTAGTTGAACTAATAGAAGTAGTTGATTTAGTTGAATTAATAGAACTAGTAAGTGTTTAATGTTTCACCTATATGAACATAGGAAATGTCGTCTGACGATGAAAAAGATTTCATTAAGTGCGAATACTGTGAAGACCAGCGCGGCCTGTGCGACAGAAATTCCCTTGTTGATGATAGGTGAGACCTTCGAAGTGGATACAGTAAGTCACAACGACAAGTCTTTTTTTGTAATTAAGCATGACTTATATATGTTTCATTTGCTTTAACTTATAATTTTAAATTTTCACTATTCTATTAGCGCATCCCCTGCCATGTAAGAATTTTTGTCTTGTATAAGATAGGTTTCAGTGCTATAGAAACTATGGAGGTAAAGAGAGTTTACCTGAAGACCGAGCATGGTTATACTTACAACATCAAATTATACAATGCAGACACGTACACCTATTTTGAATGCAAAATTTGGCAAACACTATGCAAGGCTTATGCATTTGAGCCTGATATGGTTATCACCTTTGATATTCGTCCGGAAGATGATATTGAAGGTAATAGAGACATCTGGGTCGATGTGCAGACGCCTCCAGTTCTACCATTATGTGATTTTCTCAACCATATTTATGTCTTTGATATTGTTTATTCAAAAATAGTTGACAATAATTTCTATTGACAGCTTATTTCCATTCAAGCAAACATGTCCGGCGCTTGGTAGACAGGACCTACTACTGTTCCGGAGTTGAACTAAACTGCGAGGAGACAAGTCATTATGTTTCATGGCTGAAGGATCTTCATACTGTTAAGACAAATTTTCTTCCTGCACTTAGAAATGTTAGTACTCAAAACGTGCGACTAATAGTGATCGTATTGAACTACGGTCACATCTATTTACGAAAGATAGTAAGAGTTTTACTATTTGTCCTCAGTGCATCTTTTGCATACATTATTTTTTTGCTAAACTTTCATTGCTAAGTATATTAATTACTATACGATATTCTTCAACAGGGACTCCCGATGAAAGTTGTGCCGCAGTGGATCGAGACTAAAGGTCACATGTCAATGGTTAGCTTACGGCCAAGATATCATACATTGCACATGAGTGCATTCAGGATTTCTAAAAGCGATGAATGCTTAATAGTGAAAGATTGGAGCAAAATTGTTAACGATCCCAGAAAAGTACTAGGGGGCAGCAATGAGAAGCGCAGCCCACGATTAGGAGATAGGTTCATCTGCATGCTCCAGTATAATGAATCAGGAGAGTTATACATGTTCTATGCTATTTTACTTGAGAGAGAGCAGCAGGAGTGATTTAGCTAGTTCATGCTAGCTCTTAGTACTTTTGTCCTCTCATGTCCGTGTTCTTCGTCCTGAACTTAATCTTAAAGGATGATTTGCTTTTGTGGTGTTATGAACGCTTATAATATGATGACCATGTTGAACTCGATGATATCTTTGCTTCTGGTACAAGTGAATGTTTTTTCTTTAAGCTAGTGTTGGTGCTGATTAGATAGCGGTAATGACTATGATGATTAAACAGTGGTAATGACGACTATGATGATTTTTAGCTAGCTAGTTTACCGTTGTTGATGATATGATGCAAGAGTTTTTATATTAATATGATGATGATGATGAGTTATTATATCATTTATGAAAGAAACCACAGATTAGTTTCAGTTGGATGGATCCTAGCTAAGTGATCACATATTATACTTGATCACTTAGCTAGGATCCACATGCATCTAGTCGAAACTAATCTGCGGTAGTTTCACCTAATGATTTAATAACTAAAATAATCACTAAATTAAATTGTAAACACAAAATTAAAGGGAAAATAAAAAATAATACCGAAACACCCCCAAACATTTAGTACCACCAACCGGTACTAACGTCCTGCACGCACCCGGGCCTGGCTCGTGCCACGTGGTGGCACTTTAGCGCCGGTTCATGATGAACCGGTACTAGGGGGGGACCTTTAGTCCCTACTCTTTAGTGCCGGTTGTGGAACTGGCACTAAAGGCCCTTACGAACCGGCGCTAAAGCCCAGTTCTGCACTAGTGTAACCAATGATAATCTCCAGACCAGAGGGATCCCTCATGCCGACTGCTGCCCTCTGTGCAATCAAGAGGATGAGACACCCTTCCATCTAATTATGAAGTGCTTTTCTAGGGATATTTGGCATCAGGTGGCCTGTTGGTGTGAGACTATGGAACTTGCGTAAAATTCTCCGAATGGTGGAATGATCTCACTTGTTATTTGGCTTGGAAGGACATGGTCACGGCAATTTACACCTGCTGGCAGATTTGGAAGGAGCGGAACAGGTGTGTCTTTGAGCATGTTTCCCTTACAGCAGGCGGCGTTCTTCATCTTATTAGACAGGATCTTCAGCTACCCACAACGACCATGCACTGGCTATCAGACTACGAGAATGACCCACCACTGGAGCCAGATTAATTTCTGTAGTTCTTTTTTCTTTTAATTTGCATTGTTGCCTGGGGCTAATCATGTCTTGGCCATCGGCGTCATATGCAAGTTGTACCAACATTCTATTCCTCTTAATATATGGGCGGTTAACGGCCAATTCCTCAAAAAGAAAAAGAAAAAGACTTCAAGAGGCACAAAATCCTTATTCTGCAAGTGACCTTCAAATATGGTTTCTGCACGGCAGATAAAAATATACTGTTTATGTACTAATTTCAAAGAGTGAAGAGTGTAAGTAAAAAAAGACAGAGAAATGCATAGGTGTTATGTTAACCTGATTAGACAACTTGTTCTTGAATTTCTCTCTATGTGATTCCCCTTAAAATTAAATGCGCAAGACACTTAGGCATCCATTCCCGTGACAACATCGAAGGGTCTTTGAACTTTTCTCTGTCAAGCTAAAAAAAGCTATGTTCAACATTTTGAAAAAGAGCAAGAGTAAGAATAAAAAAAACTATCACACACATCTACTGTACATGACTACAAATACTATGGAATTCTCACAATTCAAGAAATCTGAATTAAAATGCAAACAACAAGAGCAACATATCATTAAAAAAAAATATTATCGAATAAACAACAAGAACGATTTTGATGCTCACCTCAAAATCTTGGTTATTACTACAGATATTATCAATCAGTTGGATCAGCTTGACCAGATATTTCTGCATTGCACACGCATGAAGATTAAGACATTAAGTCAATTAGGAAATTCCTTGGTTCAAACAGTAAATTTTTCGCAGACCCCAATTTTTCACGGGCCAGTGCGTTCGGCCCGCAACATAGAGCCCAATAAGAGAGCCGATGCGCTTAAGACTACTAGAGCGCGGCTGGGGACGGCTCCTCTCCTCTCCTCTCCGCCGCTAAGGGAAAACCTAGAGACTATCCCCAATCCCCAATCCCAATCGAGGATCCATGGACCCCAATCCCGACTCCAAATCGAGGATGGATGACGGCCCCAGCTGGTCGCTGTCGTCGCAAGCGTCTTCCGCGACGTCCTCACGACCCGTGGACGGCGGGCCGGCGGCGCCGGCGAGGAAGAGGAAGCCGGGGACGTGGAGGAGGCTCCCGCGCACCCTGCCGCTGGAAGTGGAGCTCAGGATGAAGCTGGGTTTCATAACGCATGAGGAGCTGAGGCGGCAGCACCTGGCGCGCGCCGAGGAGCTGGAGAGGATGGACGACAGCGGGTGCGACTCCGAGGAGGCCAAGGTCGCCTTCCGGGACTTCAAGAAGGAGCATGTCCGCTGGTACCGCAAGCTCGCCGAGGGCTGGCCGGAGAATATAGTCATCAACTACGACCCCAAGCCCAGCGACACAGAGTAAGGGCTTTGACTGACTTGCAGATCAAATACTATCTTGTACTAGGAACACGACCATGCTTGGTTACTCACTAGGTAGGCGCACATCTCATTGCATATTACGGCGGCTGTTAGTGGCAGTGGTGAACTAACTGGTTTGTTCATGCTAGATATGTGTCATGTTAGAGTCCAAAAATTGGTTCTTTTTCCTCTTCCATGTTGATGCTCTATACTGCTAAAACACACAGAATTCCCATGTTTCGTGCTTTCCTATCCAGATTCAACACCGTCCATGTAAATTGTCGATGGGACATGGAACTGCTCAAGAGAAAACACTTGACTTTTCTACCTAACAATGTGGCGAAACAAGTGCTAACTACCTTGCTTCACCTGCAGGGAAGAGTACCTAACCGCTGAGGACATAGAAGCACGCTTCGCTCATCGTGACCCCACTTCGCTTCACCTAGAACAACTTAAACACTTTGCTAACCTTGCCTTGGCGCATTACAATGCCAGAAAGACCGAGGTATTTATTGCGTGCGCAGCATATTAATCTGCTATATAACTCTATTGCTTGATGCACTAATGGGATCTTCCTAATACAATTATCAACTATCAGCACAAGTTCGACATTTCTCAAGCCTTGACGTCCAACTGCTTTTCCGAGGCATGTGGGACAACATATGCCCATGTTAACTTCACCGCCAAACCCCAGAAGAGTGATGACCCTACAAAGAGGCTCTTCTTCGCTGAGCTCATGCTCATTCCAAAGCTCCAGCTGCAGGAAGATGCCGAGCCTATGCGTGTGCTGCATGTCTCGATTATCGATGATGCTCCTTGTTTTGGTATGCTTTTTCGATGCCTGCCTTATTATGTATTATGTTATTATAGTTGAATATTGGTTGCTAGTTATATATTTTCACCACTCACTATGGGTATTTAGCAACCAGCATTATGCTTGCCTTGCGAAGAAAGGACCAATTTGTATTGTCACCACTCACTAGAGGTATTTACTATTTAGGGATAGAGATAGATTAGCTTAGCGCCTTACCTTGCGAATAAAGGACTAATTTGTAAATCAGTAAACTTAACAACTTTGAAACTGATCTGGAGTTTCTAAATATATGGATAAGCATATCCCTGGTTTTATTATAGCTGGACTGTTGGTGTGCCCCTCCTTGGGCTGGTGCAGCTCCTGGTGGGCGCAACAGCAATTGTGAATACAGAGGGAGCAGGGTCGGCTGTAGGCCAAGGCGGGAGGGTTGACCGCCTAGGGCCCAAACCTGGAGGGGGCCCATGAGCTTATATTTTTGCATAGGCAGACACGTCCTCGCGCACCTGTGCAAAGGCCCAGTTTGATCTGATAGCCAAGCCAGCAGCATGGAAAGAAACTTCAGATGAGGAGGAAAGCAGATAAAAGGCCATGTGTTTTGGCCTCATACAAATACTTGCAAGATATTCCCTAAAAAACACTTGCAAAACATCCAGTAGCCATTGTCTAAGGTTCAAGCCCTCTGCTGCCCTATCATCGCCATTGTTGGAATCGCTGCTGGTTCCGGTGTCATAGCTTCCCCTGCATCGCTGCTGCGGTTGGCATCATTTTAGTCCCGCTATGCTTACACGAGCGCAACCATCGTAGGAGACTTGCCTATCAGCTCCGAACGACAAGGTCAGACCCACAACTGATGTAAATCTGCAATCCTTTTGTCAGTAGAAGGGTTGTCCGTTGCTGGATTTGTTGTACTGCTTGTCTAGCATCAATGGATTAGTACATAGTGGTTTTCAGCTTATAGTAGCACTGCTAGTTAGTCATCGGTCGGTATTTGGAAGTACTAGTTCTGTTCCTTATAGCACTGTCGTGTGGTAATTGATCTAGTGTTCGACTGAGCCAATTGGTCAAGTTGATTGTTATCCCAAAGAATTATGTCTAGCTAAACTCTATTGCCATGCCAATTGAAACTAAAGTTATGATACCTGTAGTTTCAGTTTATTTAACTAGCATGTTGCACCTAGTACTTTTCATTTGATCTGATTGCTAAAAGCATTATGTTAATTAGTATTCATGTTTCACCCATTGGCCTCTGTTTGCCCACGGTGACCACGGCACGACGGTATGACATCACAAATTGACATGATTTTGCATCAAGAACTGCTCGAAGAAGCTTATTTTTGAAGCACTGATTCTTTTCAAGTGAAAATAATATATATATATATACACACACACACACACGTATGCATAGCCTTAAGGAACCATGTCGTCGATTTCGCCCTAGGGCAATGTTATTTGAAGCGCCAGGCGCTGAGCGAACGATGGCCACTGCTTTGTGCAATGACAACTTAAGTGGCGCCTAGGGGCGCTTAAGCATCTTGTACAGACGTTGTACGGACATGAAATGTGGAGGATCGGAAGAATTCCTCTGTAGGAATAGGATTCTATTTCCTACAAACCAAAGGGCTCTAAAGGAAATTTTACTATAGAAATCCTATCCTATGGAATTCCTACAAAATTCCTCCAAACCAAAGGAGGCCTGAGCAGGTAGGACAGAGATGTCATTTGATGCATAGGATAGGAATTTTTCCATTGAGTCTAGGGTAATGTTTTTTTTCCTTTGAAATGTGAAGGCTTGATTCCTATCCTACACAGGAATAGGAATCTATTCCTACAAACCAAAAGGCCCCAAAGGAATTTTTCCTTCGATAATCCTTCCTATAGAATTCCTAGAAACCAAAGGAGGCCTCAGAGTTTTGCTAGGAAAGGGTCTGATCCAACCGTCTATGCTGGACCCAGCTTTTGTTTGACCCATCCATGCTGCACACTGCATTATCACAACATTCACCAGTTAGTAGGCAGTAGCACAGCTAGCAGCACACCACAACAGTAAACAGCAGCTAGCAGCCTGCCTAGCACACCACAACACACAAGCAGCAAGTACCCTACCACATGGTCAAACAGCAGCCAAGCACCACACCCAGGATTGACCACACCACACGGTCAGACAGCAGCACATCAGGAGCAACCAGCTGCGCAGGCAGCAGCACAAGCAAGCAAACAGCAGAGCCACACAGGGTAATTGGGCGAGCAGAGGACCTACTTGAGGGGAAGAGGAGCTCGGGGTGGAGAAGGGGATCAGATCTGTCGTTGGAGAGGCCTGGGAAGACCGAAGGGTGAGACGGCGAAGGGGGAGGAGCTGAGGAGGTTGAGGATTGGCAGGCTGTCGTCAGGACGCTGGTGTGTGAGGTCGCTTCCAAGCATGAGGTTGGTGGTGTTGGTGTGTCACTGCCGCCAAGCTCTTCTCTATGCGAATGTGTCCCGAGCCCTCTTTTGTCCTCTGTATCCAGAATCACTCACTAAACACTATCCCGAGCCCTCTTTCCCTCTTTTCACTCAATTTTTCATTTCCTAATGCACACGAGCGACAGCGCCCAGCCGATAATTTTTTTCTGCCTATCTTGCGCTTTAGCGTGCTTCACCGCGCGCTCAGCGCTCAATCCCTCGCTTAGGCGTGTATAATTTTTGTGGCGCTTAGTTCAGTGCTAAGGCTGAAAGCGAAGCACCAGGGCATTGCTTGGTGCTTAAGCGCGTCTAAGCGTATCAATTTTTCATTGGCTAGGGCCCTCTTAGATGTAGATTGGCCCTTGAGGGATACTGATAGATTAGCTTAGAGCCTTACCTTGAGAAGAAATGACTAATTTGTAAATCAATAAACTTAACAACTTTGAAACTGATCTGGAGTTTCTCAAATATACAGATAAAATATCTCTAGTTTTAGCTGGATTGTTGGTGCGCTCTCTCCTTGGGCTGGTGCAGCTCCCCTCGCACAGATTTGTGTAACTTGTTCTAGTCACTCAAATTTGTGTTCCAAAATAGAAAACTGCAATAGCAGCCCATTGAACAAAGAGATCTGGGCTGCTGAGATAGTCTTCTTTCTGATAATAGTGCAAGTAATTTCTTCCTTGAGAGAAGTGGGCATGTCATTAAATTTTGGCATCCTATGTGAGAACTTATTTCTGATGGGAGTGTATGATTTTAAGTATATACCATTATTTATTATTTTCGGAGAGCACATCCACCCGTGGCATCAGTCCAGGTGTCACCTTCTCTACACTGTCATTTTCATTAGACAACAGTTTTTTAAACATGCAGATTCTGGGTATAATTGTTTGTATGCAAGTACAGAATATCGTATGGTGAGAATGATTGCAAATATAGAACATTGGTAGGAGTAGCGTGCAACCAATCGTAGATAAATATCTATGTTCTTGTAATGCACCATTTGTTTGCTAATGTAGGATGCTGCATGTTCGAAGCAATACATGAAGCCCACTCTTATTCATACATAAATCTTGTGTACTAGGATATATTGTGGCAGCATACATGTGTTTACTTGAGCTTAATCTTTATAACTGTGTATTATATTTTCAAATATCAAATGCCTGTTTTACCCGCAGGCGGTTGCCATGAGATATATCGGAATATCAACCATAGGATGAGGGGCGCCATGGATTATGAGCGTTGTCATGCGTGTCACGACATTCTGAAACATCCAAAAGGAGATATGTTCATCGGAGGGCATGATAGCACGAGGATGCCCTACATCTCTGCAACATAGGATGTGAATTGGTACTAGTTTGGAGGTTGAAATCACCATCACGAGTGATGACATAAATGCCCTAAATTATTGTCATATATGTTGTGAACACATTGAAAATCAGCTCATGTGTGATGTTTGCATCCTTAGAATTTAGAGTTAAAATTATTGCTATGTGATGTGATGACGTAAATTATTGGCATGTGATGTTTGCATGTTTACTCATCAGATATTATTTGAATTTCATGTGTGATGGAGTGAATAATTTGTCATGTGTCATCTATGCTTGCCTACAGTTTAGGGCGTTGTCAATGCTAGTTTGAAATCAAAATATGCTTCAAACTAGAAACTACACTTGCTGTTCTTGGCGGGGCGTAATCCTCACCAACGAGCCTTTGTCTAATGTTTCTGCTCTGGAACAAATAATATTGGTCATCATGCCTGCCTAGCCTGTACAACAGCACAATATCTTGTTTATGTAACTGCTTTTTAGTTCCATTTCCCACAAAATTGATGTATCAACGGAGTTTTCTATTTATTGCATTGTTGATCAATAATGTTGATTCGACTTGTGGCATGTTTGCTTCCGCTTTGTACATTCAGCGATTTGCCCTCCTTTTACAATCTATAACTTTGTTAATAAATGTCAGCATCACGTCATTGAGAGAAGTTCAGCTACATCTCAAACTAAACTCAGTTCACTAGATGGAAGAAAGAGTCTCCATTAATAGGATAACAGTTTCCACAAGATTCCAAATTATGATCTATGTCACCCCCAAGGCATTTACTAACATAACTGCACGAGCTATTTTGTTGATTATGCAAGCTTGTTATAACCCGCTGATAGGAAAACATAAACAACTAACCCCATTTGGTAGCTCAGTTTTTTTTAAAGTATCGTGAGAATACTACAGTTTTTTATATCACCATAGTTTTAATTACCATGAGGTGTTTGGCTGCCACTAGAAACTAGTAAGTTTTGAATGCTGCATTCCATGGTATAATATCTTGATGAAAAAAAGAACCCGGGGCCTCTTTTTAAAAAACCGAGCTCACGAAAGAAAGGGGTCATCGTTATCTTCTTCCTTGCTCCAAGCCACTGCAGCTCCCTCCTTCATTCCCCCGTTGCTCGAAGCGGTGCTGACCTTTGCCTCTGCTGCGTTAGCTGCGGTCGTGCACTGTATGTTGGCTGCTCGTCGGGTCGTCGTGCACTGCCTCTCCACGCCGGCTGCTGGTCACCGCCTCAGCGAAGCCACTCTAGCCTCGCCATGCTAGCCGAGAGGGGAGAATATCTGGTGATACGGCACTTCAGGTAATACAATGCTCCAATGAATCATGGACCGTTTGATCATGTTTGAAGGGACATGATGAATGCACACGTGATGAACAACTTCTCCACAGGAAAATATACAAAAACACCCTGGGTTATGTTCTTAATTGAGCACAAGGCTTGAAAGAATGAGAAGATAAGAATGTTCGGATTCCCTCAGTTCTGCCCATGTTTATTCAGCAGCAGCATATGCGTGAAATAGTGCATGAAATCTGTTTATGACAAGACGAATGTGCAATGCACTTGTACTGTTAATAAGCTTACATACATTCTAAAACTGTAAAAGTTAACTCGAAAAATACAGTCATGCCTTTTAATTGACCACAACATTCACTCAACAAGGTTCAGTTCCTTTCAAGACAGAAGCAAATGTCTGCTTGTATGTTCTCTACAAAAACTCAGTTAGCGTTGGTGAAAGCAAATATAACATATATAGAACTGTTGTCCAATTGCACGAGAATTTCAGATTGTAGAAACTAGAATTGACATGGATATGCGAAGACCAACTGCGGAAAAAGTTTGATTCTAATAGTACTTTTTATGCATTGTCAGAATTAAAATTTATATGAAATTTATGGATTAAACATAACCAAACCAGTCTATTAGTATTCATGGACAAAGTAACCAAAAAATTGCTAGATTTATTTTGTTGAACTTTAGCAGTATAAAAAATATGGAGATGGCGCAATTTCATACGGAGATTGCATTATAGCAAGACTCGAGAGGAACACCAAGTTTTAGTTTGTTTGTTTGCACAATGAAAGTCGGCCTTTTTTTTTCTGTCACTCACTGAAACTAAAGCCTTTTTTAACAAGAGTGAAACTAAAGCAGATAGACGACTAGTCTAGTACTAGTAGGAAAAGGGACTCACGCTTGATTAATAACATGATCCAGGGTGCTTTTGTATATTTTCTGTGGAAGAGTTGCTCAGCACGTGTGCGTTCATCATGTCCCTTCAAACATGATCAAACGGTCCAGGATCCATTGGAGCATTGTATCACCTGAGGTCCCGTATCACCCGATATTCTCCCGAGCCGAGAGGAACGGGGCAAGCAAATCCTGAGCTTGCTACTCATGCGCGTGGATGCAAAAGCCGAGTTGCCGCGCTTCTTGATCGTGCGATTTTTGTCTATCAGTGCCGGCCACAACACGCGAGTGATTGCAACTAGCAGCTACAAAAACAAATTATTTTGACGTATTGGAAATAGTGTGAAAACTGTGTTTCTGCACCTACGGGCTAGAATACTGTAGTTTTCAATACTTTGGTTTCTGCAGTACCTTACTCTCAAACATAGCCTAAGCCCGAAGGTACGAAACAATACCACACAAAAACTGAATTGATGACCAACTGAAACCTTTCATGGTAACGAGGAGATTGATTACATTTCTACTGCAATGAAACATTTACTTCATGTGAAACAATTGCCTTTTGTTCTATAAAACTTACAGCTTTTCTGTCGCTCTATCTTGCCTTTTGTTCAGACTTAAAGGAAGGCAAACAAACTAACTGAACCGTGACAGGGCTTGGGGCTTTATTCAACAATTCACCCCCTAAAACCTAAGCCCTTGTCAATTTCTACCATGTCGATCTTCGCATGAAGCTCTGTGAAGCGCACACACCTGAGAGCCTTGGTGAGCAGATCAGCAAGCTGTACGTCTGTGCCGACGAACTCCACCTCCACAAATGGAGAAACTTCTTCTCGGGACCACACGAAGAGAACATGCTACAAATGCAAGAAGCCAGACCACTACATTGCCGATTGCCCCCTCTGGGAGAAAGAGTCAAATAATAATAATAATAATAATAATAATAATAATAATAATAATAATAATAATAATAATAATAAGAAGAAGAAGCTCTCAAAGGGATAATACCCTATTCCTACTTTGATTGTATTGTTGTGGATGGGGTACAAAGTATAGGTGATTACCCAAAGTAGGAGTAGTGTGTTATCTCTTCGAGTGAGCCCGAACTAGGAGACACCGTGTTTACCTAGGCTCGGACTCTCTCAAAGAGATAATACCCTACTCCTACTTTGATTGTATTGTTGTGGATGAGCTACAAAGTACAGGTGATCTACCGTGAGATCAAATGGAGAAACTTCTTCTCGGGACCACACGAAGAGACACTAGTAGAAAACAGGCCTATTGTCCCGGTTCGTAAGGGCCTTTTGTCCCGGTTCCAGAACCGGGACTAAAGGGTCGTTACTAATGCCCTGACCCTTTAGTCCCGATTCTAACCAGAACCGGAACAGATGGGCCTCCACGTGGCCTGCGCGCTGAGCCCAGGCAGGAGGGCCTTTGGTCCCGGTTGGTGGCACCAACCGGGACCAATAGGCCTCCACGCGTCAGCATTTCTGTGGCTGACGTTTTTGTTTTTTTTTGAAAGGGGGGGGGGGGGGTTGGGGGTTTTGGGGGGTTAATTTAGGTATTTCATATATTGTGTTAGATAGCTAATTAATAGAGAGAAGTGTCATCTCTTATGTCCGTGCTTGGTCGACGCTACGTACTATACATACATATAGAGAGGACTAGACACGCTAGCTAGCTAGTAAGCAAACGAAGGAAACAGAAGATCGTCATGAACATATATGCATACAGAGAGAAGTGATATCGACCACCTCTCCTTCTCCGAGAGATTGGTCGAACAACAAGTTGTCGTATATCTATCGTCCGACACTACCGGCTACATATATACAATAATTATCTCTTACAAATATAATCTCCTAAATTATGGACGCATGGTCCACATAGTATTCTCCGTCTTCAGCGATCACGTGGTCAAGAAAGAATGCCACCAATTCCTCTTGAATTGCTCGCATGCGATCTGGTGCTAGGAGTTCATTCCGCATCCGAAACATCTAATTTGAAGAAGGGGGTCAATACATATATATATATATGAATGAATGAAACTCAACACAAATGATGGTAATAAAATAAAATTGTGAATATTTTTATTTACGCACTTCATATTGTTCGTCAGAGTACCCGCCCCGCTCACAGGTCGTGTGGCGGATGGACTCGCAGACGTAGTATCCACAGAAATCATTTCCTTGTTCCTGCCACAACCACTTTACAAGAAATAGAGGTCAATCAAACTGATAAGTAAGAATGCCAAATGGTATTGATGAAACTAGCGCTTGAATCACTAGGAGATGCGCGGAACATGCTAGTCCCGGAGCTTTTCTGGTGAATTTTTTCCAAACCCTGCCGGACAAAGAAAACAATTACTTGATATCAGGAAATGAACAAAGTTGCTGATATGGTGGATAATGGTCGATTTAACTTACTTCTGGAGGATTTCAGTCATGTCCGCATACTCCTGGGGATCTTTTCATCTAGAGTCCAAAACAGTTACTACTCCCTGCTCAAGCCTAATCTCTAGGAGAATATAGTGGTACCTGCGCACGCATGCATAACTCATCAATTACATTACTATAACCTGGACTAATATATAAGGGAAACCGAATATGCACAAGACAGTAACACTCACTTGAACTTGTAAGGAAAGAGTATTATATCTTCGTGTTCATTTCTTTTGAATGATCGTAGCAAGTTGGCCTCGGTATCTTCGGGCCTTTTTACAACCTCAGTTGCATCTATGAGATATGTGTTAACGAACCCAATATCACCGATTTGTCTTTTCTTCAATTCGACGATCTTCAATCTGCATAATATAGTGAGGATAATTATAAATACATGCAATGAAAGAGCTGAGCTATATGGAGAGACTTAATGATAGAAGTAGTAGTACTTACAGATAGTAGCAGGTGACCGTTGTTTTATCGAGGGCCAATTGATTGAAAAACTGATAGAACTCCTCAAATGGAATAAGCAACAGTTCAATTCCAACGAGGTCATGCTCCGGTTTAACTCTCGCATACAAAGTACTCCTCCCCCCAGACTCTCTGCAGATTTTCAAGTACCAATCATGCAATCTTCGCATCATCGTTGATAGAGATTTTTCATCTTTGACGAGAGGCTTCCCGTACTCGTATCTGTGGATCTGCACATCCATGGGATCATAATGTACATCGTCGGGCAGGTAATCGTCAAGATTTCTATAACCGGGCACCATCCTCGGATCGACGATGTCGTTAGGCACCTTGAGCGGGGGGCACGATTGCTTCGCTTGTTCGCCGAGCTGGGCAATTTGTTTCCCAGCTGCTCGTCGTTCTTTCAGCCTTTGATCACTGACTGTACTTCCCGACCGCTCCGCTTCGGCCCATGTCTTTGCAATAATGCGCTC
The DNA here is from genome assembly GCF_018294505.1 of Triticum aestivum. Taxonomy (NCBI): domain Eukaryota; kingdom Viridiplantae; phylum Streptophyta; class Magnoliopsida; order Poales; family Poaceae; genus Triticum; species Triticum aestivum. Next base: position 730,751,042 of record NC_057812.1, read on the forward strand.
ATAGTTGCCTTTCGGTGGAGACTTGAGTGGTTTTGCCAGGGAAACCAGAGTACGCTTCACTTTCACCGGATCTACCTTCTCCTCCGGAGGTGGATGTCTCTTTGCTTTCAACCCTTGAAACCATTCATCCACTTTGGTTCGCGTGATCTTCGCGTTCTCCTCCGGGGTCCTCTCGTATGGTAACTTCTCTGGAGTCTTCAGAGAAGGACCGAATCTGTATGTCCTCCCGCCTCTGGCTGTACTGCTAGACGCCGGCCGAACAGACGGAGCGGCTGTCTTCTTTACTTGCTTACGAGGCGGAGGAGAAGGACTATGACGCGCCGGAGCAGCTGCCTGAGCAGCGGCGGGTCTCTTCCGCCCTTGCTGACGAGGCGGAGAAGGAGGAGGCTGGCTGCTCGGGCGCGCCGGCGCAGGTGGAGAAGGAGGCGAAGTGCCGCCATGCGCCGGAGAAGGAGCCGGCCGAGGGCCCTGATCGTCACTCGCCGGAGGAGGAGGCGGTGGAGGAGGCGGAGTGCCCTGACTCGCCGGAGGAGGAGGAGGAGGTGGAGGCGTCCAGTTCGGAAGGTTGATGAGCTCCTTCCGCCATAGGCATGGAGTCTTCAGAGAAGAACCCAGCCGAGTCTCCCCTTCTCTGGTAGGGTGGTCAAGCGGGAGGTCCTCAAATCCCTCCGTTATTTCATCCACCATCACCTTAGCATATCCTTCTGGAATCGGCCGGTAGTGAAAAGTTGCGCCGGGTTCATTAGGAAAAACAGAGCCAACAGCCGCCTTGACCTTCATATTAATCCATTGCGTCATAAGGTGGCAATTTTGAGCATCCGTGATAGCATCCACGGGATAGCTGGCAGGAGCCGTCAAGACAAGCTCCGGCTGAAGCAGCTCGGTGGAAGCCACGCTGCTTCTCCGTTGAGATGGCGGGGTAGCTTCAGGGGAAGCTTCGGCAAGTCGTTTGCTGTGATTTGCTTCTCGTTCCTCTATCGCTTGTACCCTTGCGTGCAGCGCCTACAGTTCGGTCTGCTGCACTTTTTTCCTCCTCTTGTGGCTTTTGTAACCGCCTACGTCCGGAAACCCAGCCTTCCACGGAATGGAGCCTGGCGTGCCTCGTGTCCGTCCAGGGTGCTCAGGATTTCTGAGGGCCTTTGTGAGCTCGTCGTTCTCTCTGTCTGGAAGGAACGTCCCTTTTTGCGCTGCAGCGATATAGTACCAAAGCTTCTTCAAGGGTATGTCAAGTTGCTCGTCCGTCCAAATGCACTTCCCTGTTACAGGGTCCAAGGTTCCGCCAGCCCCGAAGAACCAAGTACGGCAACGGTCTGGCCAGTACATTGTCTCTGGTTCGATCCTTTTCTCAACCAGATCATTCTCAGCCTTGGCCCACTTAGGCCGGGCTACGAGGTAGCCACCTGACCCCGTGCGATGGTGATGCTTCTTCTTTGCAGCATTTTTTTTGTTTGTCGCCGACATCTTCTTACTCTTTTCTGATGTCTTGTTGGCCACAAATGCGGGCCAGTGATCTCTGATCTTCTCATATCTGCGCCCTTGAATTCTGGTGTCTCTTTTTTATCGACAAACCTATTCAGCTCATTCTTCCACCTCTTGAATAGGTCCGCCATCCTCTTAAGAGCAAAAGACTTGATTAATTGCTCTTTAACTGGCTTCTCCGGATCATCCTCTGGCGGTAGGGTGAAATTTGACTTCAGCTCAGTCCAAAGATCATTTTTCTGCATATCATTGACGTAAGACACCTCAGGGTCTTCTGTAGCCGGCTTTAACCATTGTTGGATGCTGATCGGGATCTTGTCCCTAACCAGAACCCCGCACTGAGCAACAAATGCATTCTTTGTTCGGATGGGTTCAATCGGTTGGCCAGCGTTGTCGATTGCTATGATCTCAAACCTTTCATCCGAGCTCAACTTTTTCTTCGGGCCTCGTCTCTTTACCTCAGTTGTGCTCGATCCGGAGGGCTAGAAAAAAGAACAAAGACTTAATTAATATGTGTACATACCAAAACAATGAATGCATCAATTAGCTAGTCAGCACAGGCTTAACTAATATATATACCTAACCGGACTCGGTTCGGTCACCGGAGCCGTCATCACGGTCTCCTTCTTGCACCGGCATTGGGTCACCGGAGCCGTCCTCATGTTCTTCTTCTTGCACCGGCATTAGGTCACCGGAGCCAGCTTCTTCACCCTCTCCTTCCAGACCGTCGATGTCGTTGAGAAACAACAAGACGGCATCACTTCCTTCTGCGATTATATCCCTCAACAACGCTTCTTTTGCTTCGTCGTCTCGGGCGGTGTCCATAGTTTCTACAAATATTTACAACATGGCAATTATTATTCAAACATGACAGATGGATATATTAGTGGCAAACGTAGAACTAGCTAACTAATCATAGTAAGGAATCATATATATTAATTAGTGGCCTCGACGCTGCTTCTCTAGGGTTTGGGGTGGCCTTGAGAATGCTTCAAGGAGGGGGTAATATCGACCCCCCCACGTGTTGAAGCTATCGGGAGGGGGTATATCGACAATGACGACACTACATCTATGTCCCTCGACGACCCTTGTTCCCGATAAAAAAAAGAGGAAGAAGAAGAAAAAAAGGAGAAGAAAGAATAGAGGAGAAGAACTCCTCTATTCTTTCTTCTCCTCTTTTTTTTCTTCTTCCTCTTCTTTTTTATCCTCTTCTTCCTCTCATGTTCGAGAGGATCGCCGAGGGGTCGGGAGGTTGCCTAGTGTCAAAGGATTCAACAAAACCATGTCTTCATCATTAGGCGAAAGTAACAGGTGCATGATGGTACGAAGCTCTCCAAAGTTATTTTGGAACGGAGTCCCAGATAGGATAATTCGCTTTTTGGTACAAAGTTCAGCAAGAACCTTCCAAATATCGTTATTTGGAAGGCCTTTGCTGAAATTCATACAAAAAGGCAAATTATCCTATCCGGGACACCATTCCAAAATAACTTTGGAGGACTTCGTACCATCATGCCCTGGTTACTTCCGGCTAATGATGAAGCCATGCATTTCTTCAATACTTTGACACTAGGAAACCTCTCTCGACCCCTCGAACCCTCGACGACCCTGGAACCCTCGACCCCTAGACGACCCTGGAACCCTCGACCCTCGATCCGTCGACCCTATAGAACCCTCGAAGAAAGGAATAGCTAGAGGAGAAGATCGAAGAAAAAAAAGAAGAAAAAAAAGAGGAGAAGAAGAAAGGAATAATGGAGAAGAAGAGAAAATAGAATATTCTATTTTCTCTTCTTCTCCATTATTCCTTTCTTCTTCTCCTCTTCTTTTTCTTCTTTTTTCTTCTTATTTATTTCTCCTTTTCTTCCTCTCCTCTTATTCTTTCTTTCCTCTTCTTATTTTCTTCTTTCCTATCCTTCTTTTCCTTCCTTTCTTAATATCACTTAGCAAATTTTGCAACGATAGGGAGGGGGTGCTCCCGTGGTCTAAAATCCGTCTATGCACGATAGAAAATTCTGAAAAAATACATCTATTATCCCTCAACGTCCCCGCCTCTCTCATGAACAAAAAAAAATCTGTGAATTAAAAAAACATCATGTTCTATGAACAAAAAAACATTATATTTCATCCACATTCGTGCATACATCATATATGGGATCATCTATGAAAAAACATCATATTCTATAAAAAATCATTACATATATATAAAAAACAAGCATATATATAAAAAACAAGCATCTATCTTTTGCATATATACATGAACATATATATACACAGAGAACATATATACATACAATCATATACTCACACATATACATATAATCTGAAAAAAAACACCATATATACATGAAAAAACAGATCGGGGGGGCGGCGCCGGCCTGACAGGGCAGTGGCGGCTGGGCGGCGCGCGGCGCCAGCGCAGGGCAGGGGCGGCGCACGGCAGCCGTGCAGGGCAGGGGCGGCAGGGCGGCGGCCGCGCAGGACAGGGGCGCAGGGGCGCGGGACGGGAGGGGCTGTGCTCACAGGGGGCAGCGACGACGGCGAAGGCGATCAGCCTGACGGCATCGGTGGCGGCAGCGACGGCGAAGGCGAGCAGCCTGACGGCGTCGGTGGCGATGTCGATGAGGAGGAGCAGGGGCGTCGGGCGGCGACGGCGACGAGGAGGAGCAGGGGGCGTTGGGGGAGAAGTGGGTGATTTGGTCGAAAACTGCTAAGTGCTGTATATATAGCAAGAGCATTGGTCCCGGTTCGTGAAACCAACCGGGACTAATGCCCCTCTTTAGTCCCGGTTGGTGCCACCAACCGGGACCAAAGGCCTCTTTTCAGCAGCCCAAAGGGCGGGAAGCGGCGGCCTTTGGTCCCGGTTGGTGGCACCAACCGGGACTAAAGAGGGGCATTGGTCCCGGTTTGTGCCATGAACCGGGACCATTGCCCCCCTTTGGTCCCGGTTCGTCCCACCAACCGGGACCAATGGCCTTCTGCTGCCCCGCGCCCAAAAGTTTAGTCCCACCTCGCTAGTTGAGAGGTCTCGGGAGTGGTTTATAAGCGCTGCTGCGCCCACCCTCTCGAGCTCCTCTCAACTGCAGGCTTTCGGGCCTAATCTGTCACTACTATGCCTGTGGGCCTACTGGGCCTGATGCGGGCCTGAATCCTGGCCCATGGTTGGGTTTCTAGTCGTATTCAGGCCGTGGTGGCCCAGTAGGTGGCATTTTTTTTGCTATTTTCTTTTCATTTCTACTTAGAACTAAATACTTATAGTTTTGTAGTGATTTCTTTTTTATTTTATGTCACAAAAATTATAAACTTTCTGTTAGTGCAATTAGTTTTAAAATTAGAATAGTTTAAATTTGAATTTTTTAAAATTTGTGTGAATCACTAGTTTATGAATAACTTTACTATAAAAATTGATTTTTGAGTCATTCTTTTTCCTGCTATTTAATATTACTGTGTTTTATCATTATACTCAATTTGGTAATTTTAGTTAGTCATAAAAAATATTATAGGCATTTTTTTTTCTTTTTTGCTATTTCTTTTTTCATTTCTACTTAGAACTAAATACTTATAGTTTTTTAGTGATTTCTTTTTTCTTATTGTTGCTATTTTTATTTTTTTCCCAGTTTTTTGTTTTGTTTTCTGTATTATTTATTTTCTTTTGTTTTTTGCTTTATTTTTTAATTCTTTTTGCTTTTAGGTCAGCAAAATTATAAACTTTCTGTTAGTGCCATTAGTTTTAGAAAAATTATAAACTTTCTATTAGTGACATTAGTTTTCAAATTTGAATAGTTAAAATTTGAATTCTTTGAAATTTGTGTGAATCACAAGTTTGTGATTAACTTTACTAAAAATGAACATAGATGCACCTATAGAGAAAATTCGACCTAAATTCATAGTTTTCAAATGAACTTTCAAAAAGTTGGCATAGCATACTCGTGTGTTACAAAGTTGGCATGGTATAATCATAATAGTTGCGGGAGAAAGTCTTCACTTTTTCTTCACTTGTGTCATTTGCTTATTGCGCCGTAACCATGGATAATCTTCATCGTTTATCAGGATGCTTGGGTCAGCCTTGACATTGAAGGGAGTAATTTAATGAAACTTTTCATAATCTTCAAACATGTCTGTCTTGCCCTCCACTCCCAGGATGTCCCTTTTTCCTGAAAGAACTATGTGGCGCTTTGGCTCATCGTATGATGTATTCGCTTCTTTATCTTTTCTTTTTCTCGGTCTGGTAGACATGTCCTTCACATAGATAACCTGTGCCACATCATTGGCTAGGACGAACGGTTCGTCAGTGTACCCAAGATTTTTCCGATCCACTGTTGTCATTCCGTACTGTGGGTCTACATGTACCCCGCCTCCTAACAGATTGACCCATTTGCACTTAAACAAAGGGACATTAAAATCTTGTCCGTAGTCAAGTTCCCATATGTCCACTATGTAACCATAATATGTGTCCTTTCCCTTCTCGGTTGTTGCATCAAAGCGGACACCGCTGTTTTGGTTGGTGCTCTTTTGATCTTGGTCAATCGTGTAAAATATATTCCCATTTATCTCGTATCCTTTGTAAATCAATACAGTCAAAGATGGTCCCCTGGACAATAAGTACAACTCATCACAAACAGTGTTGTCACCTCTGAGACGTGCTTCCGACCAACTGTTGAAAGTCCTAATGTGTTCACATGTAATCCAGTCGTCGCACTGCTCCGGGTGTTTGGAGCGCAGACTGTTCTTGTGTTCATCAACATACGGGGTCACCAAGGTAGAGTTCTGTAGAACTGTGTAGTGTGCTTGAGACCAAGAATATCCGTCCCTGCATATTATTGAGTCACTTCCAAGAGTGCCTTTTCCAGTCAGTCTCCCCTCATACCGCGATTTAGGGAGACCTATCTTCTTAAGGCCAGGAATGAAGTCAACACAAAACCCGATGACATCCTCTGTTTGATGGCCCATGGAGATGCTTCCTTCTGGCCTAGCACAGTTACGGACATATTTCTTTAGGACTCCCATGAACCTCTCAAAGGGGAACATATTGTGTAGAAATACGGGCCCCAGAATGACAATCTCGTCGACTAGATGAACTAGGACATGGTCATGATATTGAAGAATGATGGTGGGAACACCAGCTCGAAACTGACAAGACATTGCACCACATCACTCCTTAGCCTTGGTAAGATTTCTGGATCGATCACCTTTTGAGAGATTGCATTGAGGAATGCACATAGCTTCACAATGGCTAATCGGACGTTTTCCGGTAGAAGCCCCCTCAATGCAACCGGAAGAAGTTGCGTCATAATCACGTGGTAGTCATGAGACTTTAGGTACTGGAACTTTTTCTCTGGCATATTTATTATTCCCTTTATATTCGACGAGAAGCCAGTCGGGACCTTCATACTGAGCAGGCATTCAAAGAAGATTTCTTTCTCTTCTTCCGTAATAGCGTAGCTGGCAGGACCTTCATACTGCTTCGGAGGCATGCCGTCTTTTTCGTGCAAACGTTGCAGGTCCTCCCGTGCCTTAGGTGTATCTTTTGTCTTTCCATACACGCCCAAGAAGCCTAGTAGGTTCACGCAAAGGTTCTTTGTCACGAGCATCACATCGATTGAAGAGCGGACCTCTAGGTCTTTCCAGTAGGGTAGGTCCCAAAATATAGATTTCTTCTTCCACATGGGTGCATGTCCCTCAGCGTCATTCGGAACAGCTAGTGCACCGGCACCATTTCCAAAGAATACGTGTAAATCATTGACCATAGCAAGTACGTGATCACCGGTACGCATGGCGGACTTCTTCCGGTGATCTGCCTCACCTTTGAAATGCTTGCCTTTCTTTCGACATTGATGGTTGGTCGGAAGAAATCGACGATGGCCCAGGTACACATTCTTCCTGCATTTGTCCAGGTATATACTTTCAGTGTCATCTAAACAGTGTATGCATGCGTGGTATCCTTTGTTTGTCTGTCCTGAAAGGTTACTGAGAGCGGGCCAATCGTTGATGGTCATGAACAGCAACGCCTTTAGGTTAAATTCCTCTTGTCTGTGCTCATCCCATGTATGTACACCGTTTCCATTCCACAGTTGTAAAAGTTCTTCAACTAATGGCCTTAGGTACGCATCAATGCCGTTGCCGGGTTGCTTAGGGCCTTGGATGAGAACTGGCATCATAATGAACTTCCGCTTCATGCACATCCAAGGAGGAAGGTTATACATACATAGAGTCATAGGCCAGGTGCTGTGATTGCTGCTCTTCTCCCCGAAAGGATTAATGACATCCGCGCTTAAAGCAAACCATACGTTCCTTGGGTCCTTTGCAAACTCATCCCAGTACTTTCTCACGATTTTTCTCCACTGCGACCCGTCAGCGGGTGCTCTCAACTTCCCATCTTTCTTACGGTCCTCACTGTGCCATCGCATCGACTTGGCATGCTTTCCGTTTCTGAACAAACATTTCAACCATGGTATTATAGGAGCATACCACATCACCTTCGCAGGAACCCTCTTCTTGTGGGCCTCGCCGTGAACATCACCAGGGTCATCTCGTCTGATCTTATACCGCAATGCACCGCATACCGGGCATGCGTTCAGATCCTTGTATGCACCGCGGTATAGGATGCAGTCATTAGGGCATGCATGTATCTTCTCCACCTCCAATCCTAGAGGGCATACAACCTTCTTTGCTGCGTATGTACTGTCGGGCAATTCATTATCCTTTGGAAGCTTCTTCTTCAATATTTTCAGTAGCTTCTCAAATCCTTTGTCAGGCACAACATTCTCTGCCTCCCACTGCAGCAATTCCAGTACGGTACCGAGCTTTGTGTTGCCATCTTCGCAATTGGGGTACAACCCTTTTTTGTGATCCTCTAACATGCGATCGAACTTCAGCTTCTCCTTTTGACTTTCGCATTGCGTCCTTGCATCGACAATGACCCGGTGGAGATCATCATCATCGGGCACATCGTCTGGTTCCTCTTGATCTTCAGCAGCTTCACCCGTTGCAGCATCATTGGGCACATCGTCTGGTTCCTCTTGATCTTCACCAGCTCCCCCCGTTGCAGCATCACGGTATTCAGGGGGCACATAGTTGTCATCGTACTCTTCTTCTTCGTCGTCTTCCATCATAACCCCTATTTCTCCATGCCTCGTCCAAACATTATAGTGTGACATGAAACCCTTGTAAAGCAGGTGGGTGTGAAGGATTTTTCGGTTAAAGTAAGACACCTATTCCCACATTTAGTGCATGGACAATACATAAACCATTCTGCTTGTTTGCCTCAGCCGCATCGAGAAACTCATGCACGCCCTTAATGTACTCGGAGGTGTGTCTGTCACCGTACATCCATTGCCGGTTCATCTGCGTGCATTATATATAATTAAGTGTCCAAATTAATAGAAGTTCATCATCACATTAAAACCAAAGTACATACATAGTTCTCATCTAACAACATATAGCTCTCCAGAGCATCTAATTAATTAAACCATACATTGAAACTATGTAAAACATTTAAATGTGAAAACAAAGCCGATCATAATCACAACCAAGGTAACAATTGATCCAACGGCATAATGATACCAAGCCTCGGTATGAATGGCATATTTTCTAATCTTTCTAATCTTCAAGCGCATTGCATCCATCTTGATCTTGCGATCATCGACGACATCCACAACATGCAACTCCAATATCATCTTCTCCTCCTCAAATTTTTTATTTTTTCCTTCAAGAAATTGTTTTCTTCTTCAACTAAATTTAACCTCTCGACAATAGGGTCGGTTGGAATTTCCGGTTCACATACATCCTAGATAAATAAAATCTATGTCACGTTGGTCCGCATAATTTTCATAAACAATAAATGAACCAATAGTTATAAAGATAATATATATACCACATCCAAATCATAGACAGGACGAGGGCCGACGGGGGCAGATACCAAAACCATGGCACTATATAAGATGCAATAATAAAAGTAATAAAATGATACAAGTATCTATCTAAACATACAAGTAAGAATATTTTTCCTTTAAGAAAGAAGATAGAACAAGAGGCTCACCACGGTGGTGTCGGTGATGAGATCGGCGCGGGTGATCGACGGCGGTGAAGACGGGGGTGGGGCATGACGGACCGCTAAATTAGACAAATCTCGAGGAAAATGGAGCTTTGAGGTCGAGCTTCGAGAGGAGAAAGCTTAACTAGTGTGGCTCGGGCATTTCATCGAACACCTCATGTGCATAGGAGGTGAGCTAGAGCACCACAAACCCCTCCCCTCGCCGGCCAGAGAAAAACAGAGCACTGGAGTGCTCTGCTCGCGGGCGACGGTATATATAGGCACCTCATTGGTCCCGGTTCGTGGCATGAACCGGGACTAAAGGGGGGCCTTCTGTCCCGGTTCAGGCCACCAACCGGGACCAATGGTGGTGGGCCAGGAGCCAGGCTCATTGGTCCGGGTTCGTCCCACCAACCGGGACCAAAAGGTCCAGACGAACCGGGACCAATGGCCCACGTGGCCCGGCCGGCCCCCTAGGCTCACGAACCGGGCCCAATGCCCCCATTGGTCCCGGTTCTGGACTGAACCGGGACTAATGGGCTGACCTGGCCTGGACCATTGCCCCCTTTTCTACTAGTGAGAACATGCTACAAATGCAAGAAGCCAGACCACTACAGTGCCGATTGCCCCCTCTGGGAGAAAGAGTCAAATAATAATAATAATAATAATAATAATAATAATAATAATAATAATAATAATAATAATAATAATAATAATAATAATAAGAAGAAGAAGAAGAAGAAGAAGAACACTAGTGCAGAACCGGGCAATAGCACCGGTTCGTAAGGCCCTTTAGTGCCGGTTTAGTAATCGGCACTAAAGCCCCCCCCTTTAGTATCGGTTCAGCATGAACCGGTGCTAAAGGGAAACCACGTGGCACGAGCCAGCTCCGGGGTCCGGGAGCCCTTTAGTACCGGTTGGTAACACCAACCGGTACTAAATGTTTTTGTTTTATTTTTTATTTTTCAATTAAATTTGTGTTATCAATTTAATTTAGGATTGTTTTACGTTATAATGAGTTGTAGTCGTCATCATCATCATCATCATCGCATATTAATAAATAAATAAACTCTAGCTAGCTAAAAATTATCGTAGTCGTCTAATTATACCACTATTTAATCATCATAGTCATTACCGCTAGCTATCTAATCATCACCAACACTGGCTAGCTTAAAGAGGAAACATTCACTTTGTAACAGAAGCAAAGATATCATCGAGTTCAACATAATGATCACCAACATCGAAGTTCAGGACACGGACATGAGACAAGTACTAATTAAGAGCATGAACTAGTAGCTACTCCTGCTGCTCCCTCTCAGGTAGAATAGCATAGAACATGTATAGCTCTCCTGAATCATCATACTGGGGCATGCAGATGAATCTGTCTCCTAATCTTGGGTTGCGCTTCTCCTTGCTGCCCCCTAGTACTTCTCTGCGATCATTAACGATTTTGCTCCAATCTTTCACTATTAAGCATTCTTCGCTTTCAGAAATCCTGAATGCACTCATGTGCAATATATGATATCTTGGCCGTAAGCTAACCATTGACATGTCACCTTTAGTCTCGATCCACTGAGGCACAATTGTCATCGGAAGTCCCTGTTGAAGAACATCGTATAGTAATTAATATACTAAGCAATGAAAGTTTAGCTTCAAAAATAATGTATGCAAAAGATGCACTAATTAAGGACAAATAGTTAAAATCTTACCATCTTTCGATTATAGATATGACCGTAGTTCAATACGATCACCATTGGTCGCACGTTTTGAGTACTAACATTTCTAAGTTCAGGAAAAAAAATTGTCTTGACAGTATTAAGATCCTCAAGCCATGAAACATAATGACTTATCTCCTCACAGTTTAGTTGAGCCCCGGGGCAGTAGTAGGTCCTGTCTACCAAGCGCCGGACATGTTTGCTTGAACCGAAATAAGCTGACAATACAAATTAGTTGTCAACTATTTTTGAATAAACTGTATCAAAGACATAAACATATGCATGCATGGTTGAGAAAAACTCACATAATGGTAGAACTGGAGGCGTTTGCACATCGACCCAGATGTCTATATTACCTTCAATATCATCTTCCGGACGAATATCAAAGGTGATAACCATATCAGGCTCAAATGCATAAGCCTTGCATAGTGCTTGCCAAGTTTTGCATTCAAAATGGGTGTATGTGTCTCCATTATATAATTTAACGTTGAAAGTATACCCATACTCCGTCTTCAAGTAAACACTCTTTACCTCCATATCATCTATAGCACTAAAACCTATCTTATCCAAGACAAAAATTCTTGCATGGCAGGGGATGCGCTAGTAGAATAGTGAAAATTTAAAATTATAAGTTGAATCAAATGAAGCATAAGTTTTGCATTCAAATAATAATTGCCAAAGTGACTTACTATATCAACTTCGAATGTCTCATCCAGCTTGATGCTGAAGCGCCTACCATCAACAAGGAAATTTCTGTCGCACAGGCCATGTTGGTCTTCATAGTGTTCGCACATAATGAAATCTTTTTCGTCGTCAAATGACATTTCCTATGTTCATATAGGTGAAACATTAAACACCTATTATTATCTAACATTAATTAATATCTAGCCAAATATATATTCATCTAACATTTGACATTAATATATCTAACTATATTCATCTCTAACAATTGACATTACTATATATTTAACTTTTCTATCTAATTCATCTAACATTCGACATTAATCTAACATTTATATAAACTCAAAATATATAAAAAATTAAATAAATAGAAAAACGCATTAACAAATAATATTTTACTTAGATCATCAAATCTCAGATACCTAAATTTTCTTACTAAAAATAAACTAGTTATATTAATTATTGAACTAGTTCAGATCTCATATACCTAAATAAACTAGTTCGACAATTTTCTTACTAAAAATAAACTACTTATATTAATTATTCAACTAGTTCAAATCTCTAGTTCGACAATTTTCTATCTAGCTAATTCATCTAATATTCGACATTAATCTAACATTCGATCATCTAATTAACTTTTCTAAAAAACAGAAAATAAGTAAAAAAATGTGTGTGTGTGTGTATGTGTGTGTACGTATATATGTGTGTACGTATGTGTGTGTGTGTATGTGTGTGTACGTATATATGTGTGTGTATGTGTGTGTGTGCGGCCCCGTACGCCGCCGCCCCGTACGTACGAGCGGGGGCGCCGGTGTACGGGGCGGGGGCGGCGGCGTACGTACGGGCGGGGGCGCCGGCGTACGGGTCGGGTGCGACGACGACGGACGGCGGCGCGGCGGGTACGCGAGGAGAGCGAGAGACGTACGTACGGGACCGCGGCGGGATGACGACGGATGACGGCGCGCGGCGTTCGGGGCGGCGGTGCGAGACGGCAACGACAACAGGCGGCGGCGGGGACGACGACGACGACGACGGACGACGGGCAACGGGCGGCGACGACGGGTTCGAGCGGCGCGCGAGAGGTTGAGACAAAAGAAGTAGGGAGATCTAACTGAATTTTCGTAAGTGTTGTAAGAGGCGGGAAGAGCAGGCCTTTAATACCGGTTGGTGGCTCGAACCGGTACTAAAGGATGGTCTTTAGTACCGGTTGGAGCCACCAACCGGTACTAAAGGCCTCGCGCTGCCATCCCAAAGTTTAGTCCCACCTCGCCGGGCGAAGGGCAGCCGCACTGGTTTATAAACCCAGCCGTGGCTACCTCTTCGAACTCCTCTATATAGCAGGCTTGTGGGCCTAAATTCTGCGCGCTGCCTTGTGAGTCTGCTGGGCTTTTAAGGCTTGTAATTGCACGCCCGTGGCCTAGCAGGCCCACAGGGCAGCGCCCCAATTTTGTTTATAGTTTTTTTTCTGCTTTATTTTCTTCTATTTATTTTTGTGTAGTTTTTTGTATAGTTTTTTCTTTTCTGTTATATTTATTTTCTTGTATTTATTTGTGAGTAGTTTTTATCTAGTTTGCCAAAATTCAACATTTTCAGAGTTCATTTTGTAGTGATTTTCAATTTCACGGTCATTTTGTAAATGATTGAAAAATAGAAAATATATTTTTTTTCCTTTTCTACTTTATTTTTTCTTCTATTTATTTCTGAGTAGTTTTTTCTTTTCTGCTATATTTATTTTGTTCTATTTATTTCTGAGTAGTTTTTTTATATAGTTTTTTTTTCTTTTCAGCTATAGTTTTTTTTCTTTTCTGCTTTTTCTTTTCTGCTATTTTTTCTTTTCTGCAAAACTTGATGGTCAAAGTCTGGAGTTATAACCAAAGTTTAAAAAAAAGAAATGCCGACGTGCAATTAGTTTTTGCCATAACAGAAGAAGTCCGGAGTTGTAATAAGTTATTAAAAATAAAAAAGAGGTGCAATGCTCGTTAATTTGCTTCAAGCCTTTCGAAATAGTGTAAACTGCACTGCGCATAGCTCCGTGCAATCTACCATATTTCTGAAGGCTTGAAGCTAAGCAACGTGAGCATTGAGCCTCTTCTTCATCGTCTCTGCACTCAGGGCTTATGAACCGCTCCTAGTCCGTCTCTCTTGGCGAGGTGGGACTAAAAAATAGCTTACTAAGCAACTGTAGTACTGGTCACCCTTTAGTACCGGTTGGAGCCACCAACCGGTCCAACCGGTACTAAAGGTAGTGCGTTGCCTGCACAAAATTTAGTATCATTTAGCTCAAAACAAATCATTAAATGCATGAAAAATATCAAATGAAGGCAGAAATGGTTGAAAGTTGACGGCGTCGCTTTGAATGGTGCATACTGAATGCACAAAAAGTCTGGAGTTGTAATAAGTTTAAAAAAATGAAATGCCTTTGTAACAGATGAGTTTAATTTCGTTAGAAACCTGAATACTTCGAAAGAGATTATCCAGTTTGTAAACGAAGTGCATCCAGTTTTTGCCGTAACCCTCTCTACTTTTTTGAACAATCTATGTGGGTGAAATGATGATACCATGCCAAGTTTCAACTTTTTCAGAGTTCATTTGTAGTGCTTTTCAATTTCCAGGTCATTTAGTTCTCAAAACAAATCATTGAATGCTTGAAAAATAGCAAATGAAGGCAGAAATGGTTGAAAGTTGATGACGTCGCTTTGAATGGTGCATACTAAACGCAAAAAATATAAGAGCATTTAGATCATGATCTTATATTTCTTTATAGTCTAAATTGTCAATATGATCTTATAACATCAAAAATATTTTGATCATCAATGATCTTTGTGTGTACAATTTGAATTGTCAATATGAGTCATCAACGATTTTTAAACCGATGAAGACTCATATTGCGGCCACAAATTCTACACATAGAGTTCAATGAAGACCAAGTGCTTGAGATAGTTTGAGAAATAACATATTTAAGGTGGTAAAAGGCTTGTTAGGGGAGCGAGGTGGGACTAAAAACAGCCTGCCATAACCTCATTAGTACCGGTTTGTGGTACGAACCGGCACTAAATGGTGATGGTGGGGCCATAGCCTGACCGCAGGCTGACACAGCCTCTTTGATCGCCGCCACGAACCGGCACTAATGTACACATTAGTGCCGGCTCAAATTCAAACCGACACTAATGTGCTTCACGTTTGACCCTTTTTCTACTAGTGGAAGAAGCTCTCGAAGGGATAATACCCTATTCCTACTTTGATTGTATTGTTGTGGATGGGGTACAAAGTATAGGTGATTACCCAAAGTAGGAGTAGTGTGTTATCTCTTCGAGTGAGCCCGAACTAGGAGACATGGTGTTTACCTAGGCTCGGACTCTCTCAAAGAGATAATACCCTACTCCTACTTTGATTGTATTGTTGTGGATGAGCTACAAAGTATAGGTGATCTACTGTGAGATCATATATGAATGAGTTCGTCCCTCTACGGCCCCCGCACCTCGGTTTATATAACTACCGGCTACCTAGGGTTACACATAAGTCGAATGCATCTAGGGGCAAAGGCTACCTCTGAACCTTGGAGTACACGCCAAGTCTTTGGGACTTTCCTTCTCGGTGCTCTTGGGCCAGACCACCAATTGATGAGCTTAGGGGGGGGGGGTCCTCGGCCCAGCCATAAGGACCGGTAACCGACATGCCCAGCACCCTCTAATTAATCCAGGACTCCATCGCCTGCCACACAACGTCGCCACCAGCCATTGCAGCAATGCCAACCAATGGTGCATCGCGGCACCGATGGCCATCGTGGAGTACTGCATTGCAACACTGGCGACCCCTACGATGATTTGTCCCATCCGCCTTGCAGCTCCGGCAAGTGCTGCACCGCATCACCAGTGTCTCCCTACAAAGACGCATGTGCTGCATAGCAGCCACAGTAGCACCGACGAGCGCTGTGTCACAACACTGACAATCGTCGACGAGTGCCGCATCGCGGCACCGGTATGTGGGGATCTTGGATAGCAGTGCTTAGAACGCATCCATGGGCCATCGCAACATAAGAACCTCAGGTACCATCGCCGTCCAGCGCCCCACAACAACTCCGCTTCCTGTCCCAGCAGTGGTCGACACACCATCACCCAACATCTCCCAGCAGCGGCCACTCGACTCTGTCGACGGGTTCTTTTGGGGAGGCGCATGGCAATAGTTGGGTGTGGCGGGTAGCAGACTAGCAGCACGACACCGCGACCCTCGTAACTCCCGGCGGCGTGCAGCGATGACGCGCCCAATTCCTGCAGTAATCGACGATGGTGTTCCCGGCGCAACTCAACTTCCGGCAACACAGGTGCTCTGCTCCGCTGCCCCACGACAACGGTGCTGCGGTGCGCAGCCAGAGGTGGCATGAGGACTGCGGAGAGAGCTGCAGCAGGCTGTGGTGTGCTTTGGGTGAAGATAAGGATTAACGAGAAAGCGCTGGAGAGGTAGGGAAGAGGATGGGCGGGGACAGGATAAGATCATCTACTGCCGCGAACACCAAATTCGGCTTTTCAAATGCCCGCAAACGCGTCCAAGCCTGTCCGTGGGCAGTGACCCGTCACACCTCATACTTTCTTCTCTGCATCTGAATACCTCATATTTCACCCCTTAGATCCATACGAAGCATGCAAAAGAAAAACCCACTAAAACCGACTTACTACGCTGATCACCTAATAACTAGCCTACACTACTCTTCGTCGCCGGTGATATTCACAATCTCCATGCCAGGTGCTTGGTAGATGGGAGCGTGCGGTAACACCGAAAGTTCCGGCTCCCCGGGCTCCTACTCCTAATTCATATAGGTGAGCATCTCATCGACTCCCGCTTCCTGCTCGCAAGGGATACGACGGTTGGCCACTACCCTCGTCTCTGACTAGAGGGACTCGAGGATTACCTGCTGCTCGGTCGCCTTTGCCGGCTCTGCATCCTCCTCCTCCGGTTTCGCCGAGTCCGGAGGTAGCCCTGCGATGGTCCTTGCTTCGCGCCTTTCCAGGATCTGCTCAAGGAGCTGTAGCCGGCGCTCCGGTGTTAGATAGGTGTCGGTCGTGACCCGACGGCATGGCGGCATGCCTAGCTTATTGTGGAGGCGGACGCCGAGTGAAAAGTGGTGGTGAAGGATGGAAGGGGAGGAAATGCGGACGGGTAGGGTTTGGGTGCCGGCGTCCGGCTTAAATAGCCGGGCTATGGCCCTTGCGTGGCGTGCCTGAGCGGCAACACGCGACACCATCGGTCTGATGAAGGAAATGACCTTCAGACCGCTCGGTTTCAGAGTGTTTGGCATGGGTCCCGCACGTCAGCAAGACGTGGCGGACGCTCCCGGTCGCGCCTGAGCCTTCCCATACCCGCCTCAGATTTGGGCTGAATATGAGGGGTGCCAATTAGCCCGGGCACTCGAGGCCGGCTTGAGATGCCCGTCTGGGTGACTTTTTTTGACCAGTCATTGACCGGGCCATCCGTTTGAGAGGGGTTTGAGGCGCCCGACTGTGGATGATCTAAGGTTGGGAATGCACTCTTCCTTTCCTCTCGCTCCTGACGCGACATAAAGGAATCTCGTTTTCCTCCATCCAGCGTCGGCATCAAGGCCGTGGGCTTTCCCTTCCTCCATCTGCCGCTCCGGTGACGGGACGATTGGGGAGCCCCGGTGCCTTGTCGTAGGCTTGTAGATAGGTTAGGGCTAGGTTTTTGGCGTGGCGACTTTAATGGTGGCAGCGACGGTGCACCGACGAATAATGGTGTCAGACTCTCACTATCTTGAGGTCACTATCCATGGTGACGTCGAAGAGTCGATGGCGTGTGTTCCTCTTTTGTCTCCCCGATCCACGAGGTTAGTTTTCTTTGGTCTGGGCTCGCGGTTGCCATCGTCTTTGACGGTTGCTGTGACGGCCTGAGCGGGATTGCAGATGGCTCGGTGCTGGGTTCGCGATCGACGACAGGCAACCCTGGTGTCTTTCTTCGACTTCGTCAAGTGAAGACGGTGGTGCTGGCCTCCAGTGGGAGGCGCGGGGAAGTACCCCAGTTGACGTGCCACATAAGAGATGGTTCCGCCACTCACGATGGACAATTTCATTGGCTCATAAAGCGGCTTTTGTCACGATGGTGCTCCTCTGGACCATGGTTTGAAGGATTTCCATCTCCTTCCGATCTGGCGGCGTTTCAGCGACGACGGAGGTCGGCGATGGTTGATGGGTGGTTTTTTGCGGAGTGGCCCCCTAAGTAGTCAGCTATATTTTCAATTTTAGCGGGGTCTCTTTTGCAATTGTATCGAGTGAATGTCCTCCTGTCTCTCTCTAGAATTGGGATGCGTGTGTTGTTGTAACCGTGATTTATTATGAACACGTGGTTTCCTTTGAAAAATGAAAAAAAAGAAAAGGTTGGGAACACGTGGCTTTGTGAGGACATGGTTGAAGCCAGACGCGGCGCGTTGGCGTTGATGACAGCTTGATCCAACGGCTACGCACGCGGCTGAAAACTGCGCGTTATCGGCCGGTTGTAATCAAGTGTTTTCCGTCAGGATTGACTAGGTCAAAATCCCTAGTCCACTCCATCGTCCCCACTTCTCACATCCGCCGCCTCCCCCGTCCGATGCGGCCTCTCTCCGACTCCACCGTCCGCCGCCGCCGCCTCGTCCAGCGCTGACTTCTTCCGGTCGCAGCCGCCTCCCTCCCCCGTCCGGTTAGCTCCCCCCTCCGGCGCCGCCTCCCTCTTCTGTCCGGCGCCGCCTCGTCCATCATCTCACCCGCCTCTATCTCCCGTGCAGTGGCTGAGCTCCGACTTCCTCCACTGTCCTGCGGCCCACGGGTGAATCGAATTCGGGAGAAGACTGGCAAACATCAGCCGGAGCAGCAGCAGCAGCAGGAAGTTGTGAAAACATAGTGGATTTGAACCGGAATCGTCTCAAAAAGACCAAATACGAGGTATGTTCTTGCTCGAACAACACTGGACATATTTTTTTTTATTGTGGGTGTCCAATCCCTAGCAATTCACAGTATTAATATTGGAGTTGCACGAGGGCAGTGTCGGATACTACATAGGTCATTGTTTATTATTCAGCACTTCGTTCACTATACATAAAACAGTGCTACTTTTTTTGGTTCGTTCAAGGATTGGAGTGCAGCTGCCATAATCAATGACGAACCGAACCTGGTTATAATATTTTTACGATCCCAGTGCTAGTTGAAAAATCACTTTTTTGTTTACTCGCATTTCCTTGTAATAGAGCATGCAAGGCATCAGCTCAACTATTAGTTCCAATACTACATCATCATGACAAGGTTCAGATTGATTGCTCAGTGACTTTATGGTCAGCAAGCAATCCACCCACGGTCCATCAATCAACAACGGTGTTCTTGTGCAGACTATAATATACAACAATTAAGTTAATATTGGACCTGTCAACAGAGAAGGATGGAGCACTATCTCTTATCAGACTTGGCCTTCGTAGCGTTGCACCTTCCGATTCTGTAAAATCTTGAACAAAGAGCAAAAACAACAAGTAATATTAGAGAAGCTTGCACAATGTAGTACCATTGGCAAATTAGGCACCTCACTGCTCACTGACTGAACCAAATAAAGTAATACATGCCCTGTTCAGAAAGCAAAAAGTCTTGAGTACACTGCATAGATCGATGTGAATTAATACACACACAAGCAGACTACTAATTGATAAAGAGATGGTTCTAGTAAGATCGCACATTACGTGTTGTGGCCCATGCCCATAATAGATAGGTTGCAACGATTGTATGAGCATGGGAGATCTCAAAAATGATGTGATCACACAAAGGGTCTCCTCGCTCTAATTCTGGTCAAATGGTGCACCCATGCGATGGTGAAACATGGGAATAACTTGACCCAGATTAACCAAACTTTGCATTAGATTTGAGGAATGTCCGACTAGCTGTGGGTCAAGTTCGAATGTTGTTTCTTATTATTGTTGGTCAGTATTTTTGTTTTTTTGAAATCTCCGCCCTGAAGTCATAATAATGCACTTGGAGCATGTAGTCCTTTCTTATAATTTTCGGTCTTGAACATCCTAGAGTTAAACTTGATGACCTTATGCAACCTTTAGCTGATGAATTTACGAAGCTGAGGTGTGGTGTTCAAACCTTGGATGCATGGGAAGGAGAAAGTCCCAATGAAGGCAACACCAAGGATGGTCAATGTAGGGAATGGTTGCTAGGTGGAGTATCCATGTTAAATTTGCATTTCTGATTGCATGGCTGATACCAAAGCATTTAGGCTAAATGTGGTGGCAAAGCATGTCTGGTTTGATCCGGTCAAACAAGCCCACCTATTGTCCGACCTGAACCATGTAAGCCTAGCTCGGCCAGGTATGTAAGGCGAGCTAGGGCCCTCTCGGAAGAGGGGTGGGGGTTGATCTCATTCTAGAGCCATCTAGGTCTAGGGTTTCTACCTAACCCTACCTCTTCCACCTTGGCTGCCGTCAAGGCCATACTTTTTAATCCAAGACACAAGTTCGGTAATCTTCTCGATCTCCGGTCGGCACTTGAGTAATATAATCCAAAGCTAGTTGGAGTAGAGTGTTACCTCTCCAGGGAGGGCCTGAACTTGGGTAGATCGTGTGTCTCGTGTGCAGCCATCTCGATTCGGTACTTGCATGCCCCTCCATACAAATCAATTGTTGCTCGACGTTACTGCATTTAAAACCTTGACACTTGGCGCGCTATGCACAGTTTGTGTGTGGATGCGCTGACAACTGATGCCCGAGGGCTGCCTTGTACCTGCGGTCGTGTTTTCTAGTGCAAACTATCCACTGTAGGGGTTCCTCTGTGAGGAACGAGTTGGTGAGATGTTGGATTAGTGCTGCTGTGTTGAGCTTTTGGTTTGGTGCTGCCATGTTGGCCGATCTGTGCCCCTGTCAAATGTTTCTGATTATCCATGTGTTGGATGCAAAGGTTGACTGATTCTGCTACCATGCCTGATTTTTTTTTTGGCTGCCATGTTAGAAGCATTAAGCTGCTGGTTCAGTCCAAGGGTCTGCA